>NC_045169.1:17968698-17976198 GCF_900700415.2 Clupea harengus
ACAGAATATTATGCACTAGTATGCAAATGGGGCTCATGCTAATTCAAGCACACGGTAGTCTGTCGTTACTCCTTTGTCTCTCCTGCCATTCTGGTTTCCTATTATTATTTGTCTCTTACTGAACACAAACACCCACTTCTCTCTCTTTCTCTCCGTGTCTGTCTCTCTATCCTTTTTCTTCCTCTCTTCTTCTCTCTCTCTGCATCATTTGTTCCTCTCTTTTTCCATCCTCACTTCTCCATCCTTTCCTCTCTTTTTTTCCATCTGTCCCCTCACTCCTTCACACACCCTCCCTCCACCCCCTCCCTCTCTCTCTTTCCTCTCAGAGAGTGCAGTGCAGCTATAAGCAGTTTGTGGATCTGACAGACTCCTCCCTCTACTCTGACTACCTGCTGCAGCTGCGACATCTGGGCAGGGAGCCCGGCCTCAGGGAGACGGCGACACAGACTGATGACATCATCAGTTTGTGCCTCACTTCAGACTCCTGATTTGAAATGAGCCTCTTCATTGCCCACTTTTTGAAGAGTCAGTCCATGCTATGGCAGGGTCAGAGACCAGATTCACCTCACTGCATTCACTGTCTCTTTTGGACCTCAAACAGATTTCTGAGTAAACAATGACCTAATTTTGTATTTATTTATCATATTGATTTATAGCATGGGGTCCGTCATTCAAATTATAATAGTTATTAAGTGTACGCAAAAGTGTATTTGTTACTATCTTTGTTAAATGTGTCTTAATCACACCAACTCAAATAAATCATTATATCCTGATATCGTTATCCTCTAATTTTTCTGTTAATTACGTCGATTCTTTGTCTATAGGTTAATAGACTCAAAAAACGAAATAACGTGCTGTCTGTCGAGGGTTACAAAACTGGGCGGAGTGGCCACACGGTGGCAGTAGAGGCACAGGATTGAGACAACCAGGTGTGAGACTTTCTAGGGACGCTCTGCACAATATCAAATGTAACAACTCTTTAAAACTGTTATTGTTTGGAGAAAAATGCTTTCCCTGCATCTGTCAAGATTATCCAAGCGGAAGGGGTTGGGGGGGGGGGGCGTAGAACTGAGAGACAGGGTAGTGAATCAAACTGCGGTGTCAAACTCGTACACTCTAACACGAATGTAAGGAAACGAATGACTAAACCGGAGTGGATTTATTTGATTGGAAGTGGATGTGTATGTGGAAGGCTAATGATGCAGGGATGATCTGTTCGATGCGACATCTGCATTGAGTCCTAACGTCAAATCGTTGTAGGTGCATTAACCCCAAACGCACGGTTAACATTGGGGGCGCTCTAGGTCTATCATAGCCTTGGCACGCAGCTTCTGTCGTGCGTGTTCGTGTGACTGTGCGGTAGCAACAGCCTTCGGAGGGGTGGGTGGTGGGGGGTTGGTTTGCGTGTTTGAGAGGGAGAGAGGGAGGGGGAGAAAAAGGACCCCGTGTCGGGCCACTGAAACACTGTATCCCGTTAGAGAGAGGAGGGGGACAAGGGGGCGCCCATGTAAATTTTGGGAGGGCTGAAACGGCTTGATACCGCCTCCTGGAAAAAAATGGGGAGAGAAAAAAAATCGGCTCCGTTAGTGTGCCTGCCAGCCGGAAGATGGGATTTTTTTTATTCCAGAGCACACCTCCCCTTTCTCCTCCCTCTCTCTTTCTCAAACAAGTCAGTCTGTCAATGTGCCGCCTGCGAGCGTTAGGACAAGTCGGGCCAGGGTTTTGAGCAAGTGAGTAGAAAAGCCATCTAGATTTTTCACGACTCGCCTTATCTGACTGTTTTAACACACGCAGGAAACTCCTGTGTGCAAATTCTGTCAATTAGCTGGAGCAACGTTTCCCATCTATATTTATCTTCGTGTTGAACTTCGGATTTTGTTCTGAAATATTGACTAAATAGTAGATTTCTGCGACTGGGTTTTTTATGATTACTCTGGGTCGCTGCACCTGAAACGACCATTTGATGATCATCATCGACAGACCTTAATGCTCAAGGAACGTGAATGAGTGTGGGTCACTGGACGTACGGAATTACAAGTTGAATTCGGAGAAGAGGGGTGAAAATCGAATCAAGGAGCCTCGACTGCGCAGGGTAGCGAAGAGAGCACCAAAAGGAGAGATGAGAAGTCTCGCTTGTATCAACATGTCCTTGTGAGGATGGCATTCGGAGAGCTGGAGAAATATCTTTGATGTTAAACAATCATTCATTTACGCTCATGTTTTGATCATTTCGTCCTGTTCCCATTTGTCTTGGGGGGACACGAGAAGCCAACTGCAGAGAACGGATGACAGAGGTAATGGGAGAGAAACCGAACAGAATCTTAACAGATAACAAGACGAGAGACAGGAGAAGACTTGTAGTCGTTAGATATTCTGTTGAAACAAATCAATAGACCACTGGTTAAATACGGATAAAATATTTTCCAAAGCGGCATTAGTTTTGTCTGGAAGGACTTGCATTGAAAAGAGGACCATAAAAACAAGTAATGGAATTGGCATAGCACATAACCCGAGGACACTGAAATAGGCTATTTTTCTATTTGAAACATTTTCACCGTGGCCTTTTATTGTGGACGGATAGGTAAACTTTTTTCATCGAATCGAAATATTTATTTTCTGTTGGCTCTGTCCTTTTGGGGGTCTTATATCCATGCCAGTGCCTAAAACACCTATCCCCTAACACAACGAACCACCTACAGCCTACACCGGGCTTTAACGTTTTGCATTGGAGCGTCTCGTCCTCCTACCTTTGGGAAACGGAATCCCTTGGCATTTATGGGGGCGAATAAACGGGATTTTGCGTTTGAAATGGAGAGTCGAAGCTGTGGAAATGGATTGGGAATTCTGCTAATATTCTTAGTGGATTTACTTGGAATCTCTGCGTCCAACATGGAGCCCATCTACTGGAATTCAATGAACAAAAGGTAAGACCCGAAACTAAGCGCGTTTGGCAAAGTGTTTATTTGTAAGATTCCAACGTGTTTTGAGTGGATAAATCCCGTCTTATCGCACTCGTATGTGTTGATAAGCGTGGCTAGTTCCAAAGATTTCCCCCCTGCGCTCTTGGAAAGAGTTCAATAAAAAGCCTTGCCACTGACGGGCTTGGCGAATAGCTCATCAAGGAGTCTGCAGAAGTTATGGGCATGCTGTAGCCAGACTAATAAATGCCAGAATTCATTGACTGTGTGTGTTGAGGAATTTTACGACAAGCAAAGGAAGTGTGGTCATTATACGTTGCCTTTATGTGCTCTTTACGTACTATGTTGGTCTGAATTTGAATGCGCTACAACGACCAAAACACACTACATTCAAATGTACACCTTGGTTTGAAACCAAACGTTAGACGGCAAAAATATTTATTCTTACCTAAGCAGATCATTAAACATGTAAAAACAAACGTCCGCTAGGCTTACTGAAACAGCCGAAGGCTTTGCGCACTGATGCGTGGAACAAAAAACGTTTCTGAATACCTTATTGCATTCTTTCCGTGTGTGTACAAATCCCCTTAAGTTTACCCTTAGGCTACATGTTAGTTTAGATTGCCACCCATGTTTCCTTTTGGAGATGGAAATGGAAGGCGCCCGTTTACCAAGGAATCATGTTGGTCAAACATCACTTGACTAATGGCATAGGGGCCAGAAGGTTAGTTAGTATTCCACATTAACGCATTCCGTTTGCGATAAGACTTTTATTGATCAACCTGGCTGTACTCCTAACTTGCTTTTATCGGCTGTATTTAAAACGCTGTCCACACTCATTTCTCGGAGCAATCCCTACTATCATGACAATCAAAGGACAAATTTAAGCCCCGCTTTCCCACACCGCGGTCGTTTGTCATGTAGGCTATTGCTTGTTTAAGTGGACACCCGACGCTGCCGGTCTAAATCGGTATGTAGGTTATGTGGGGGCCATTAGCGATGCCATGGGGCCCTTGAAAGACGAATAGGTTTTTAATGTGTCCATGTGGCAGTCGTGGGTCCCCTCGCCTCGACAGATGCTGCAGAGGGGACTTTAATTCTGCCTCGGTCTGTCATCTAGGCGCTTCACACCCACAGCTAATGGGCGATTTTGTCCTTGTTGCCTGGCTAATCTGCAGAGTGGGTTCTAGTGTTGGATCCCACAGCCTAGTAGTGCCATCACTTTTTTTCAGCATATTAGTTCTACTTGACCTCTCCTGGTTTTGTGAGAAGGTGATTGTAACTAACGGGAATAGGCGTCAGTTTTCGCTGCCGACGCTGTGAAAAGTCACACCTATTGAAAGAGAAAATGTGAGATGAGTGTAACAGACCGCACCCACCCCGGGCCCTTTACGCGCACACACACACACACACACACACACATACATTCACATACACTCACATACACACACACACACACACACACACGCACACACATTCACGTACAGACACACACACACAACTTATTACCATACAGTTGCACACTCAACACACTTGCACGCACACCAGCCAACACGCAACTAAACAAATCGCGTTTGTAGCCTCCAGCTTTAACAGCCCGACAAACAGACACTTGCATCCTAATTACTGAGCGGCAGAGAGCTTCTCTCTCCACGCCCACGCGCTCGTCGCCTAATGGGCATCTGTACTCTCTACCCCGCCTGATGTTGCTCCGGGCTACAACAATCTGCGCCGGGCAAAGACAAAAGCTGCCTGCTGTTCAGGATGCCAGGTGAATTACCTGAGGAGAGTCTCTGTCTGGTTGCGTGGAATCAGGAGGAGTTCTCTTCATAGCTGTCTGAACACGGACGCATAGCTTACTTTTCTTTCCTTTTCCTTTTTCTTTCTTTCTTACTTTATGTGGGCTTTTTTATTTTTATTTTTTGTTTCCTCCCGTAGTCTCTCTCTGTCTGTCTCTCTGTAGTGCAGCCTCTCTGCCCTTTCTCTCTGTCGCTCTCTCTCTCTCTCTTTATGTCTTGATTTGTCTCCCCTTGTAAATCAAAGCATCATATCCCCCCCCCTCCCTCCTCCGTTCTCTCCTTGTCCGTCTCTGACCCGCTGCTAGCAATGATGCCTCTGCCGCTGTGACACCATCCTCTCTCTCAGAGAGGCAAATGAACAACATGTGTTCATCTCAGCAACTAATGAACGCGCTCCTACGGGAGGGGAGAAACACGCAGAGAGAGAGAGAGCGAGAGAGCGAAAGAAAGAAAGATGAGAGGGAAATGATGGGTGGATTGAACGATTGAGGTAAAGATATTTTCGGCGTGTGTGTGTGTGAGAGAGAGCTCTGGAGAATATCTTAAAATATAAGGAAATCAATATGGCGGAAGCCTTGAATGTCACTGGGAGTTAAGTGAAAGAAAATGGAATTGCTTCAGAAGGGGATCACCGTGGGGACATTTATTAAAAGAAGAGGGGGGAAATCCATAGTGTATTTTTCTGTGGCTCCGTACTGTAATTTAATAAAATATGGAAATGTTGTGACCAATATTTCAGTTGCTTAGAATTTTACAATGGGAGTTTATAAACAGGTCCTGCCAGGCAGACAAATGGGGTTATAATATCTATAAAATATGGAAATGTTGTGGCCTATATTTCACCAACAGGTCCTATAATTATAGACAGAAATCCAATGAGCAAGGTTAATATGCCAATAATGGAAAACACTGATTTTCCATACCTGTCAGTTGAATAGCACCTTAGTACCTTAGTTAATTATATAGAGTAAACTACTGCCAGGTTCAGAATTCAGCTTTGGTTCAGCGCACGATCATTTGGACAGTTACAAAAACTGATTTAGATCTACAGTCAGTGTAAAACCAGTGAAGAGCACTGTGGTTGTATCACAGGTAACGGTTTTACATACACAGACACACACACACCACACACACACACACACACACACACACACTTAACTTCATCAAGCAGGAGTGTGCCATAAACAGGTGCCAACAGTAGTGTTACATTTAAGCCAGGCCCCTCTAAAGACACACACACGCTCGGGGCAGTGTCACTATAAACGCCCCTTCTGGATTGTAAATGCTTGTGAAAAGCTGCTGCTTTGTGTGTGAGTTTGTGTGTGTGTGTGTGTGAGATAGAGAGAGGTAGGGGGGGGGAGTGTGTGTGTTACTGTGCATGGAGTAATTTGTGTGTGTGAGTGTGTACTTGAATGTGTGTAACTGTACATGCTGTAAGCTTCGTGTGTGAGCGAGTGAGTGTGTAACTGTACATGCTGTAAGCTTCGTGTGTGAGCAAGCGTGTGCGTGTGTGTGTGTGTTACTGTATATGTGGTAAGCTGAGCATCAGTGTGTGTGTGTGTCTGTGCGCGCCTCCCTTTGAACCGCACAGTGGCTTGTTCTACAACTCTCCCCTCTCAAACGCACTTTAAAGACGAAACCCCCTCTGGATTGTCAATAATTAATTAATCGCCGGCTAATTGGACGGCGAAGGACGCGCCTGCTGAAGTAGGCTAAGCGTTAAAGACAGGAGAAGCGAGGGAACAGAGATGCCGTAGAGGAGAGAAAAAAATCTTCAAATGCCTTTGATGGGCTGCCCAAGATGGCAGAAGCTGGAGTTGAACTGAGGCAGAATGTTAGTGGGAGAAGTGTGTGTGTGTGTGTGTGTGTGTGTGTGTGTGTGTGTGTGTGTGTGTGTGTGTGTGTGTGTGTGTGTGTGTGTGTGTGTGTGTGGCTCTGGTGCCAGATTGAGTCTAATACTAGTTCAACACAAGCTGAATGGTCCCTTTTCATTGGAAATCAACCTACTTTTTTGAATCGTTAAAGATGTTTCTTTTTTACTTTATTTTTTGAACAGGTGTGGTTGTCTGAGGTCATATGTGGCCACATGCCTCCTTTGCTGAGATACAGAAGTTTAGCGATGACGCTTACTGTATTTCTCCTGCTGATATACAGAAGTTTAGTGACGACGCTTACTGTATTTCTCCTGAAAAGTGAAAGGAAAAGCAGCCTAACAAAGAGATCTGGAGCACCATGCAGACTTCTGAAATCCAGGCTCTTGTCGATGCTGGATCTAAAGGCTCTCTCTCTTTCTCTCTGTGTGTGTGTGTGTGTGTGTGTGTGTGTGTGTGTGTGTGTGTGTGTGTGTGTGTGTGTGTGTGTGTGTGTGTGTGTGTGTGTGTGTGTGTGTGTGTGTGTGAAATAGTGTTTCCTCAGCCATTCCTTTGTTATGCGTCTGGTCAGAGGCCGGCCCTGTTTTTGTAAAGAGCCCCGTGTGTGTGTGTGTGTGTGTGTGTGTGTGTGTGTTTTTGTAAAGAGCCCCGTACAGCAGCAGCTCTCCTCTTGCCCGACTTCACTTTACGAGCCGCCTGCAACAGGAGCTGTGAAAAAACCTCCTCGCCTTTCTTTCCTTCTTTCTGCTTGTGTTCTTTCTTTCCTTCTCTCTTACTTTTCTTTCCTCTTTCTAGTTCTTTCTCTTTCTCTCGCTTCCTTTCTGTTCATCTTTTTTTGTCAATCATCTTCTTCCATTATTTTTCTTTCTCTCCCTCGCTCCTACAAATGTATCACACCACCTCTTTTGTCTC
>NC_045169.1:17978698-17998698 GCF_900700415.2 Clupea harengus
GGACAGACATTAATATAACAAACTCACACACACACAGAGAGAGAGAGAGAGAGAGACAGTACACACACACTCACACTCCTCTTAGTCTGCGAGGACCACTGTGAGTGCAGGTTTTCCCCCTCTGGTCTTTCACCGAACCATCTGTGAAGCATTTATCAGGTGGGCTAGCGGTTCTCCTTACACACACACACACACACACACACACACACACACATGCGCTCCCCAGTGTGAGACAGGCAGGAGAGAGAAAGGGTTTGTGGGAGCGTTTGCGGTGTGCCTGGCGAGATCGAGCGGCCTGGGGTTTAAGTCTCTATTAGAGGCGAGGAGGAGAAGAGCTCAGGCTGCCTTTAGCCCCGTGGCGTTTCTCTCCGCGTCTCACACACACACACACACACACACACACACACACACACACACACACACACACACACACACACTCGGCAAAACTTCTCCCCGTTCTCGCTTAATGTACGCCAGCTTTACAGACACCCCGACCCAACATGTCGACTGGTATTTGCTTCTCTCTTTATTCATTTCTCTGTCTCTCCATCTCTCTCTCTCTCTCTCTCTCTCTCTCCCTCTCTTTCTTTCTTTCCAGTCTGCAGAAAGCGTTAACACACAAATGTATGCAGAAAAAATGTTATTGCTTTCAGTGCTGGATAGCATCCAACTCCAGGGGTTAAGTTTCCTCCAAGCCTCAGCCCCCCTCCTCTCGCTCTCTCTCACACACACACACACCAACACACACACACCAACACACACACACACACACCAACCCCCTCTCGTCCTTCAGTAGCATATCGCTCACTCCTTCTTCTACCTCTCCCCCATCCCTTCTCCCCCCCCCCACAGAACAAAAGAGCTCTCCTTCGAGTGCCTGAATGAAAGGACTCTCACACACACACACACACACACACTCTCTCTCTCACACACACACTGTCTTTCTCTCCCTCATACACACATACACACGTACTCCCTCTCACATACACAGCTGCTTCTTCCACAATTTGAACATTTACTCAATTCTCTCTCTCTCTCTCTCTCTCTCACACACACACACACATACTCTCACTCTTACTTTATTCATATTCACTCTCTCACTATTTTCAAGCACACACGCACACTCACACACACACACACACACACGCACACACACAAATTGGCCTTACCTCACTGCTACCCAACTGCTCCTCTACTCTCTTCCACCTCTCCCTCTCTCTCTCTCCCTCTCTCTCCCTCCGTGTCCACCTCTCTCTCCCTCCGTGTCTACCTCTCTCTCTCTCCCTCTCCCTCCGTGTCCACCTCTCTCTCCCTCTGTGTCCACCTCTCTCTCCCTCTCTCTCCCTCTCCCTCTCTCTCTCCCTCCGTGTCCATCTCTCTCTCCCTCCCTCTCCCTCTCTCCCTCCGTGTCTACCTCTCTCTCCCTCCCTCTCCCTCTCTCTCTCCCTCTCCCTCTCTCTCCCTCTGTGTCTACCTCTCTCTCCCTCTGTGTCTACCTCTCTCTCCCTCTCCCTCTCCCTCTCTCTCCCTCTCTCTCCTTCCGTGTCTACCTCTCTCTCTCACATCCACAACACTGGGGCTGATTTCCTGATCTTCTGTCGTGTTCCAGTAAGCTGACGAGCCTGGGAGTTTATTCGTTTTAAATTGCCCTGTGTTTTCTCTCTCTCTCTCTCTCTCTCTCTCTCTCTCTCTCTCTATACCCCTCCCTCTCTTGTCTTTGTCTGGTCTTGGTGGGTGGTTTAACTAGTTTTTGCCCATCTGCCCCCCCCCCTTTTCTGTAGTTCTGATTTGAAAGGCAGCTTGAATGACAGATGATTGCATATTGGTGTGATTTAGCAACTCCTGTGAGAAACTCCAGTGGGTCCGCCCTAATACTGCCACCACCGAAACAACACACACACACTCACATACACACACACACACACTCTCACACACACACACACCACTCTTTCTCTCTCTCTTTCTCCTCTTCTCTCTCCACCACTTGAGCCCAGCTGTAGTGCATCTCAGCTCCTGATCCAGGGGAGAGAAAACAGATGGAGTGGTTTTCTTTTCTTTTTCCCGTCGCTCTCTCTGTCTCCGCGAAGAATAAAAAAGGGGGGAGGTGGGGGTAGGGGGTAGAAGAATGCCACCGAGAGAAAAGAGGGGAGAGGGGAGAATGACACAAAAGACCCACAAAACCACTCCAGTGCAGAGCCCAGCCTCCCTAAAGACCTGGCCCAAGTGTGTGTGTGTGTGTGTGTGTGTGTGTGTGTGTGTGTGTGTGTGTGTGTGAGGGTGTGTGTGAGAGGGTGTCTTGTGTTGGGGGCCATACTACAAGACATTCTTTAGTTAATTGTGTTGTTGATCTTTGAATGTCATAAGGTTGTATGATGTGTGAGATCTGGTATGTGTGTGTGTGTGTGTGTTTGTGTGTTTGTTGGTGGGTGGGGATGGGCGTAATGGATGTGAAATTATTCCTTGTTTGCGTTTTGTGCCGTTTAACAAGGCACCTACAGTTGCTTTAGTTCTGCATGGTGTGTGTGTGTGTGTGTGTGTGTGTGTGTGTGTGTGTGTGTGTTTGGGTGTATCTGTTCCCTATTGCCAGATTAACAGCTACTCAAATGTTAGTGTTTAGTCTTGGAGTGTGGTGCACTGGAAAGCGTTACAATTCCCAGTGCGGCACGCTCAGTTTGAGCTCAGTCACTCACACACACACACACACACACACACACACACACACACACACACACACGCATCACTACACAACTCCATTTTGGGTTTGGAATCAGTGCTGGGTAACTCAGCCAGCTAGAAACCCGCTAAATGTCTGCATGCAAGGCCACACACAGACACACACACACAGACACACACACACACACACACACACACACACACACACACACACAGACACACACACACACACACACAGACACACACACACACACACACAGACACACACACACACACACACACACACTAACACACACAAACATATACACACAGATAACAATCCCCTCAGTGTGCGTGTGTGTGTGTGTGTTTGTGTGTGTGTGTGTGTGTGTTTGTGTGTGTGTGTGTTTACGTGTGTGTGTGTGTATATATGTGTGCGTGTGTGTATGTGTGTGTGTGTGTGTTACCGGGCCTCTCCTGAAGCGCACTATGCCTCTGTTAGTAATAAGGACCCACATTGTGGCTTAAAAGGGCCACAGAGAGACGAGGCAGTGGGGCCCACCTCTGTTCCGCTAAGCGTCGAGCAGCCGAAGCGGGACTCGCACGACTCCGCACCGCTCCGCACCGCTCCGCACCGCTATTGGGTTACGTCTGCGCTTGAAGCCGAGACGGCCACTTGATTGGAACCTGCTGCCTGCTCCAATCAAAGGAACCGGTTCTCTCTCGTTCTCTGGAGAACGGCACGGGCCCACCACGGCTGCTGTTGACTCCTGAGGGAGGGAAATATCCTATTATAGAGGCAAACATCATTTCCTCTCTCTCTCTTCTCTCTCTCTCTCTCTCTCTCTCCCCCTCTCTCTCTCTCTCCTCTCTTCTCTCTCTCTCTCTCTCTCTCCCCTCTGTCGCTGGGCCTTCGTGGACGCTTGAGAGTCGGGTGACTAACACTCTGTGTTCATAGCCGCCACAGGGGAGAGGAGTGTCAGGTCTGGCACAATGGGTGGGTTGGTCTCTCTCTCCCTCTCTCCCTCTCTCTCTCTCTCTCTCTCTCTCTCTCTCTACCTCTCTCATCTCTCTTTCCTCTTGCTCTCTCTCTCTCTCTCTCTCTGTTTCTCTGTCTCTTTCTCTCTCTCTCTCTTTCTCTATCGCTCTCTAGGTCTCTCTCTCTTTCTCTCTCTTTCTCCCTCTCTCATCTCTCTCTCTCTCTCTCTTTCTCTTTCTGCTGTCTCTCTCCCTCTCTCTTTCTCTTTCTGCTCTCTCTCTCTCTCTCACTCGCTCTCTCTCGGTTCCCCTCTCTGACGGAAGGTTGTTCCGCTGTTGGTGATGAGTGATAAGTTATCATTCTGTCACATCATTGCTGCCGTTATGACGTGTGTTTATACAAGAGGGCCTTTTGTTTGCTGTAATTCACAACTGCTCTTTCTCTCCCTCTCTATCTCCCTTTGCCGTTTCTTTCTCTCAGTGTCACACACACACATACTCACAATCACTTATTCCCTCACTCCGTCGCTCTCTCACTCACGCCCTCCGTCACCCTCTCTCCCCATTGCTTTCTTTCAGAGTATGTGAATGTGTGTGTGTGTGTGTGTGTGTGTTCATGTGGGTTGTCCCATCCAGATTGATCCCCCCCAAATTAGACGTCATTTGCAAGCCAAAACCATAGAGGGCACAATGGCCGTTTTCACAAGGAGTGTGAAAGGCACTGAGGGTAGACAACAGAAAATCTCCTGTACCACTTGACCCTTGGTGTGAGCGTGTGAGTGTGTGTGTGTGTGTGTGTGGGCGGGGGGGGAGGGGTAGATAATCCCCTACTGCAGTATCCTTCTACTTTAGCACCCTTCACCACCCCACCTGCCCCCCCCCCCCCCCCCCCCAATGGTCCTGCCCAGCAATGTGGCACACTCAGCTGTCAATCACTCAACAAAGCTGTCGCTAAGGGGATTACTGGTCCCACCCCTGCAAGCGCTCTCTAGAAAGAGAGAAAGAGAGAGAGACAGAGAGAGACAGAGAGAGAGGGAGAGAAAGAAAAAAATGCTATCTACTCTCACCCGTCTTTTCTTCACTGCCAGGTCCTCTCTTTCACTATCGTCTTTGTTAGGGCTCTCACTCTCTCTCCTTCCTCTTCATCTTCCTCTTCCTTCACTCTTCCTCCTCTCTTCTTTCCATCCATTCCTCCACTCTCTCTGTACCACACCATCTCTGTGTACCTTGTTCTCTCTCTACCTCTAAGTGTGTGTGTGTGTGTGTGTGTGTGTTTGTGTCTCTTTTATAATACTCAGTGATTTTCTGTTGTACTTCCAGTCGCACACAGCACAGGTAAACTCAGAAACACACACACACACACACACACACAAAGTATATCTCTCCCCCCCCCCTTCCCTCTCTCTCCTCCTCCTCTCTACTTCCCTGTCCAGTCTTACCTCTATCTAAAGCTCTCCTCATCTCGCTCTCTCCTTCCCTCCCTCCCTCTCTCCCTCCCTCTCTCTCTCCACCCCCTCCCTCTGTCTGTCTGCCTCTCTATCTCTCTGCTGCATGCACGCTTTCCTCCTCCTCTCCTTCTCTCCTCCTTACCCTCCGCCTATCCCTTCATCCCGGCGTGCGCAGTGAAGGAGTTTGAGAGAGAGGTGGGGGGGAGTGTCGGCAGCATCATGCCAACTCCCCACAGACACACACACACACACACACACACACACACAGAGACACACAAAGACTTACATACACACACACAAACGCACACCTCCAGAGCTGTGGAGACAGGTGTTAGACGTAGCCAGACTGAGCGAGCAACCAGCACACACACACAAACACACACACACACACACACACACACACAGATACGAATACACACATTCAAAGATGTGCACATATAAACATGCACACATAGCTTACTGATATTTTCTTACACACATGCAAAGATATACACACATATACAAGTAACACCCACCTCACATATACAAGTACACTCTCTCTCTCTCTCTCTCTCTCTCTCTGTACAGCCGCTGCTCTTTCCTCGAGGTTAAGTGTCAATCTGCTGAAATCCCTACCATAATCTCTCAGTTTAATCTTGTACAGAAGTGTGGGAGAATATGACAGTTCTCCGCAGCTAATGCAGCGTGAAGCAGACCGCGCCACAGCCCAGATAGATGCTAACTGTGGAGCACCAGATGAGGGCCGTATCAGGGCCAGATCAGGGCCGTATCGGGGCCAGATCAGGGCTCTATCGGTTCCAGTTCACAGCTACCTGAAAGAGAGAGAGAGAGATAGATAGATAGACGGATGGAGGGATGGAGGGAAGATGAATTAATGCGGAAGGCAAATGTGTTATCTGTCTGAGCTTGGACTACATTCCTTCCAAGTGAATTGTCTTCTATATTGAACGTTGGACTTATATATATATTTCCACATTTCCCTGCCCTCTCAAACGTGCGAGACAGACGCCCTGATTATAAAAAGCAGATTTGTAATGGAGGGAAAGATTGAAAGAGGGACCGAGCGAGGGATGGGGGAAATGAGAGAAGAAAAGAAAAAGAGATATGTAGGTGTCATCATCTCCTTTTTTTCTCATTATCTCTGTACGCTGTCATCCCTTGCTCTCTCCCTCGCTCTCTCCCTCCCTCCCCGACTCTCTCTTCTCTCCTCACATTCTTATTTCTGGCCCTACTCGTCTCCCGCCATCTCTCTCTCTCTTTCTCTTTCTCTCTCGCTTTTTGCTCTCATCTCTTTCATCTCATTCTTTCACACATTCTTTCCTCGCGAGCCGCTCCCCTCGCACTCACAGGAGCGAGCTTCGCCGACTTTACGTCTTTACTAATTTAA
The DNA here is from genome assembly GCF_900700415.2 of Clupea harengus. Taxonomy (NCBI): domain Eukaryota; kingdom Metazoa; phylum Chordata; class Actinopteri; order Clupeiformes; family Clupeidae; genus Clupea; species Clupea harengus. Next base: position 17,985,164 of record NC_045169.1, read on the forward strand.
CAATCGAGATTACATCTAAATAGAAACTCTCAAAACACACACACACACACACTCCCACTGCCTTCCCCCTCCAAAAATATACAGGTGGAGCTGCATGTGTGATCACACACACACGCGTGCACACACACACACACACACATACACACGCACACACACACACATACACACACTCTCTCTTGCTGCAGTAATGAGTTGTTTGATTGGCAGGGTGGAGTCTCAGCCAGGCACACGCTCCAGATGTTCATCTCGGGAACTTTCCTCATCTTATGAAAAGAGAGAGAGAAAGGGAGAGAGAAATGGTGTGTGTGTGAGTGTGTGTGTGCGAGAGAGAGAGAGAGAGAGAGAGAGAGAGAGAGAGAGAAAGAAAAAAAGGACTACTGTGTTTAAGAGAGACATATTGAGATTCCTAGGGCAACCGAGAGAGAAAGAGAGGGAGGAAGTGTGTGTGTGTGTGTGTGTGTGTGTGTGTGTGTGTGTGTGTGTGTGTGTGTGTGTGTGTGTGTGAGTGTGTAATAGAGAGAGAAAAGGAGAGTAAAACAGAAGGATAGTGAGAGACAGAGAGGAAGGGAGTGTGTGAGTGATAAAGTGAGAGAAAAAGGAGGAGCTGGACAATATATAAGCAGAGGGCGAGAGAAAAAAGTAGGAAAGGATGGGAGGTGTGTGTGTGTGAGTGTGTGTGTGTGTGTGTGTGTGTGTGTGTGTGTGTGTGTGTGTGTGTGTGTGTGTGCGTGTGTGTGTGAGTGACCAAGACAGCAACAGGATAGAATAACAAGGCAGAAAGAGAAAGTGGGAAAGAGAGAGAGAAAAGTGAGAAAATGGAAGGCACTGCATGACGGTGTTGGAGACGAAGGGATAGAAGAGCAAGGCAGAGAGAGAGAGAGGGATGGAGAGAGGCAGAGAGAAGGAGAGAGAGAAACGTAAGGAGAGATATGAAGGGATTGTTTGAGTGCAAGGAGTAGAGAGAGAGAGAGAGAGAGAGAGAGAGACAAAGGCAGAGAGGATAAAATAGCAAGACAGAAAGAGAGAGACACTGAGAAAGGGAGAGAGGGAGAGAAACAGATGGGGAGGAATAGCCGGGTAGATTATTAATTATATTGCCTCAGTGTGGAGAGCATTCCTTAAGCCTGGCGTGCTGCTGTTCCTCAGTCCCCCAGCACAATCACACAATGACCAGCCCAAAACCAGGGGGGGGTCGCGAAGAAAGAGAGGAGGGGAGGGAGAGGGGTGGTGAGCGAGTGAAAGGAGAGAAGGGGAGGGAGGGATAATCCATCCTGCCGAAGGGACGGCGTCTTTAAAGCGTTTCTGAACGCCGCCTGCCTCACATCGAACCACCTCCGACTGCGTCTTTGTGCGGCGACGTATTGCGCTCTCTCTCTGTGTGTCTTTCTCTCACTCTCTCTCGCTCTCTCTTTTTTTTCTCCTGTCCCTCAAACTCTTTCTCTCTCTGTGGGTCTGTCTCATGGCCCAGTGGATCCAGATTCCGTCCTCTCTCTCTCTCTCTCTCTCTCTCTCTCTCTCTCTCTCATTCTCTCTCTCTTGAGTATCTTGTGTTGTTGCAGTAGTTGGGCTAATTAGCTGCCGAGGTCACATTGTGTTTTGTATGGTCATTTAATGCATCACTATGCATCTCGCTGGGTGTGAGTGTGTGTGTGTGTGTGTGTGTGTCCATGTGTGAGAATGTGTGTGATTTTGTGTATATCTGTGTGTGTGTGTGTGTGTGTGTGTGTGTGTGTGTGTGTGTGTGTGTGTGTGCGGGTGTTTTGGCAGCCTGTGGTTGGCAGTGTGTCGTCTCGTCTGGCACATACAGAGAAGGAGAATGAGAGTCCCACAGAGATGCGGATTACATAGGAGTTTACACAGATAGACACACACACACACACACATACTGATATACACAAAAACACACACACGCTCCAACAAGCCACACACACACGCTCCGACAAGCCACACACACTCACATGGAACACACGCACACATATGTGAACACATATGTACGAATTCGTCCAGAAAACACACACACACACACACAGAGAGAGAGCACACATGTATCTACAGATTCCTCCACAAACTACACACACAGACCCAAGCAGTGATGGGTCTGAAATAGATGATAGTAAATTGCGTAGCACACACACACACACACACACACACACACACACACACACACACACACACACACACATTCTAAATTGCATAGCACACCCAAACTTTGTCGAGGCAGGGGTCAGAATTTGAATAGGGGGAGATCCCCTTTAGATTAGGCGGACTTGGGGACAACAGAGTAGGGAACTAGGGGCTGTGTGTGTGTGTGTACGTGTGTGTGTGTGTGTGTGTGTGTGTGTGTGTGTGTGTGTGTGTGTGTGTGTGTGTGCACACATGTGTGTGCACGCATGTGCGTGTGTGTGTGTGTGTGCACGCATGTGTGTGTGTGTGTGTGACAACAGAGTAGGGAACTAGGGGCTGTGGGGCTCAAAATGGCGAGTTGTTCAGGGGCTACACGTGAGCGCAGACCACCAGTGTACTCTAGGGACCAGCTTTCCCTGAGAGACTGTTTATCCTCTTAAAACACACACACACACACACACACACACACACACACACACAGTCAGTCATATATGAAACACCTCTTTTAGGATTGCTTCACTTATATATGGAATCTCTCGGTGTGTGAGAGAGAGAGTGAGAGAGAGAGAGGGAAGGGGTGTGTATGGTGTGTGTGTGTGTGTGTGTGTTGTTGAAGTTAAATCTTCACCACTGTCTTTGATTGACAGGTGAGTATGTCACCCATAGGACTCCAAGCGTCTCACACAGACTCGTCCTGTCACTTGTCCACTCCTGTGTAAAACCACACACACACACACACACACACACACACACACACAGACACACACACACACACACACACACACACAGACACACACACACAGACACACACACACACAGATACACACACACACACACCCACACACACACAATACACACACACACCCACACACACACACACACACACACACAGACGTCCACTCAGGCCCACAGATGGAAACCTAATTCTGTCTCTTCTCTCTCCTTTTCAAAAACCCTCCAATTACAGTCACTTTCCCCTCTACCTCTATCCTGCCTCTGTCCCTCTCTCTTTCTTAACGAGCTATCTCGTTAATGTCAAAATGTCTCTCCTCCCTCCCTCTCTCTTTCTCGTTCTCTCTCCCTCTCCCTCTCTCTTTCTCTCTCTCTCTCTTTCCCTCTGCTCTCTCTCTCTCTCTCCCTCTGCTCTCTCTCTCTCCCTCTGCTCTCTCTCTCTCCTCTCTCTCTCTCTCCATCCCTCCTAGAGTAGATGTGGACAGAAGTATTTTTTTCCTCTTCTTTCTTTTCATGCATGAGAGAAAAGAAGTGCACTTTCACATCTGAAAGGGAGTGTGTGTGTCTCTGTGTGTGTGTGTGGGGGGGGGGGGGTTGTTTTAGTGGGAGTGGGAGTGGGAGTGGGACCTGAACAGCAGGGGGGTGTGTGTGTTTGTGAGTGTGTGTGTGTGTGTGGGGGGGGGGGGGTGTGTGTTTGTGAGTGATTACAGCCTCAGTTGCAGTGGAGACGTAATTGTGTGTTGCACTCCCAGTCGGAGTCAGAGAGGCCGTAGGGGTGGCGTTCAGGAGGGTACTCTCTCGCCGCTCACTCACTCTCACTCTTTCTCTCTCTTTCCCTCTCTCTCTCTCTCTCTCTCTCGTTCGCCGCCATGCTCACTCACTCTCACTCTTTCTCTCTCTTTCCCTCTCTCTCTCTCTCTCGTTCGCCGCCATGCTCACTCACTCTCACTCTTCCTCTCTCTCTCGTTTTCTGTCCCTCTGTCTCTCTCCTTCTCTTGTCCTCCCTCTAACACCCTGTCTCTCTTAATTTCTTGCCCTCCCTCTCTCTCTCCCTCTCTCCCTCTCTCCTGTCCTCTCGTCCTCCCTTTCTCCCTCCCTCACTCACCTCTCCCTCTCCTTCAGTCCCTCTCTATCTTTTTCCCCTCCCTTTCTCTCTCTATCTCTCTATCTCTCTTTCTCTCTCCCTCTCTCTCTCTCTCTCTCTCTATTTCTCATTCTGGCGAGGTCCTCTGCATTATTGAAGAGGACGTTGGTGCCGGTCCGGTCCGTGCTGGGCCAGGCTGGGGTGTTGAGAGACAGGTCCGGTCCGTGCTGGGCCAGGCTGGGGTGTGTTGAGAGACACCGCGGCCTCGTTATGGTGTGAGTGATGCAGCCCTTTTCGCCTCGGGCTCGTTTTCACACTGGATTCTCCTCGCCCGAGGCCAGAACACACATCTTACAAGACAGCTTTAAATAACACAGGAAGAAAGGAGAGAGAGAGGGAGAAAGGGAGAGAGGGAGAGAGAGTACTGGGAAACCCTACAAGAATACAAATTAACAAGAAAAAGAAAGAAAAGCAACAGGACTGCAACACAACTTGCTCCAAACAAATACATTTTGGGGAAACTGGAATCATTTAAACCCGTCCTCATCTACATAATAGGCCATACTAAATACAGATATTTTGAAACATTTCTACCAAAACCTTAACAAAGCTAGATGCCAAATGACATCGTGTATGAACAGATATATAGAAAATAAAGTTTAAAAAGATTTGAAGACACAATCATTTTAATCAAAATACAATGTTTTGAGGAAAAACCAAATTAGCCTCTTACCAAATCATTGCACTATGTATCACATTTATGCCCTACATACACTAATAAATCGGCATTTGTTCACCAAAACAGATGTTTCATTGATTTAAAAAAAAAAGCATTTGATTCAATTTGGCATGAAGGATTGTTCTACAAAATTCTCCAAAGTGGTGTAGGGGGTAAAATGTACGACATCATCAAATCAATATATTTGGGCAACAAGTGCGGAAATAAAAATTGGCAACAAAAAAACTGAATGTTTCACTCAAGGGCGTGGGGTGAAACAGGGTTGTAGTTTGAGTCCAACTTAGTTCAATTTGATATAAACGAATTAGCTGTGTTACAGGAACAACTGGCAACACACACACACACACACACACACCTGGGCTCATTCTCTTGGACACGGAAGTTAAATTCCTGCTCTGTGCAGATGGCCTGGTGCTGCTGTCGCCTGCTGAACAAGGGCTGCAGCAGAATCTGGACCGGCTGGGGCAGTACTGTCAGAACTGTTCTGCTCTTCCAAAAACAACCCAGGCCTTAGGGAGCCAGACACCCGTTTACTCTAGGTATCACTGCTATGTATTAAAAATAAATTTTCATTAAATTGATATCCCAGTTAAAATTTGGTACAAAATATTTGACCCCATCATCTTACCAGCTTTATATGGAAGTGAAATATGGGATCCACAAAGACTACACTAGATGGGACAAGCCCCCGATAGAAGCCAGAATACAGGTGAATTCTGTAGAAATGTATCACATGTCCAAGGAAAGACGCCCACAAATGCATGCGGGACAGAATTAGGCCGGTTTCTATTATTAATTCATATCTTAAAAAGTTCTGGATAAATCTGAAACTAAAGCCTCCGCAATTCATTATATTTTAAAGCATTTAAATCCCAAGAGCTCAGTCCTGCGTCCCCCAGTCCTGAAATTAACTAACCCACTAACCTCTGACACAGATCGTGTTCAGACCAGCGCTGTTATCCAGCCACCAATCAGCTGGAGTTAATCAAATTAACAAGGGAAACAAAAAATCCTATTCAGAACATTGGAAGAATGAAATGAAAACACAAGTATAGGGGGGAAAGACGTAATTCGATTACAGATACTTTTAGCAAAATGTGGGATTATTAACAGGATTACACATTTCAAATAGATTTTAAAATTAAGAACATTATACTGTCATCCACGTGCGCACTTTACCACACTTCACGAGAAGACAACAGAGAAACCTACAAGTCCATATGATGACCTCGAGTTCAAAAAATGCTTTCTCTGGGTGGAAATATCGACACTATTTTGTCTTCAAAACTGAAAGTGGGAAGAACATAACAGTGCAGTGCACCTTATGCTTCCCCGCGGTGAAAATACTGTCGTTATCCAAATTTAATGAAGCATTTACAGGTAAGACCAACACTGCTAACGTCTACACAGACATCCAGTTAGCTAAGGTTAAAGTTGGTTAGCTAACCTGTTAGTATTGCTGGCCCACCAACGTAATGAAAAAGGGGGACTGTGATAACTGGGATGATCGTGTGTGGATAAAACACAAGCGTCCGACCGAAATATAATTCGTGGCAATTTAATTGCAGTTTCAGCGTGAAGTGTGAGTAACAAGGCAAGTTTGGCTACATATTTACCGCGACTATCACTTAAACAACATTCAAACAGCATTTGTAAACTATACTACTATGCTATACTACTCTGTAGGTCCACCCTATTTATTATGAAAACATGGTTTCCTCATTTTCTTTTCTAAAGTTAAATTGTGCTGTTGACTTACAGAATACACTTATGTAAAAGACATCTTATTGATGTCTCTTTTCTGTTGTATTAATTTGCACATTTGGCATTGAGGTAATCCATAAGTAACGGAAAGTAATGAAGTTACATTACTTTAATATTGTGATACTTGGATTAGGTTACTATATACAATTTTTAACAGGTAATTAGTAATTGTAACGGAATACATTTTTAAAGTAACCCTCCCAACCCTGTGAAATGAACTGAATTGAAAGAGAGAGGGAGAGAGAGGGAAAGGAGAGGCAGAAACAAGAAAGTTGACTAACAGCAGGAAAGAAAAAGAGAGGAGAGAGAGAGAGAGAGACGATGGAAGGAGAAGAGGGGAAAGGTGGAGAGAGACAAAAAGAATGAGGTGAAGAGGGAAGTAGATAGAAGAGGTGAGAAGAAAAGAGGAGAGAGATGGAGAGAGAAGGGGTAAATGTAGAGAAAGAAAGGATGTGAGAAAAACAAGAAAGTATATTCGTATCACTGTATTACTGCATCTTCTGTCTCTCTTCCCCCTCTCATTGTTATAGTACATATGAATGCGTTATTATTCTTTGTGCCTTGGCAAAACTGTATCTAAACAGTCACGCTCACAAGGCAACTTTAAATTGTAATTTGAGAAAGAGAGCGCGGAAGTAGAAGTAGTCTCCCAACTTCGCCATGACAGCGGGAGTGGTAGGAGAGACAGTTGGATGGGCGAGCCGTGTTAGCTCTGCCCGACTTGATGTGTTAATTAACAAGCCTGGCCCGTGGATAATTAATGAGCTGCTCTGATTAATCACCGCTCTGGTGGTGCCGCTCTCGCCTTCAGACGCCAGCAGAGGCCTCTCTGATACGGAGTCCAAGAGCAGGGGGCTTCACACAGCACTGGACGCACAACTGGGGAGTGTGTGTGTGTGTGTGTGTGTGTGTGTGTGTGTGTGTGTGTGTGTGTGTGTGTGTGTGTGTGTGTGTGTGTGTGTGTGTGTGTGTGTGTGTGTGCGCGCGCGTGTGCGCGTGTGTGTGTGTGTGTGAGAATGTGGGTGTGTTCATGTATATGTAAATGACAAAAGAATGGGAAATGAGAGGGGAATAGCAGATGGGAGGGAGGGAGTGAGAGAGAGAGTCAGAGAGAGAGGGAGAGAGAGAGAGGGAGAGAGAGAGAGTCAGAGGCAAAGAAGAGGTAAGCAAGCAAGAAAGAAAGAACAGACAGACGACAGACAGACACAAATTGGGACCGACAGACAGACAGACAGACATGATGGTGGGAGTCAACACCGTGGCATCTCTGTGGTGTGTAGGTCTATATATAGCTCAATTTCACACAATATGCGTGAATCTGTGTGAGAGTGTGTGTGTGGCACTGTCAAGCCTGGGCATGTGTGACCCTGACTGTGTCACACATTGTGTCAGGCATCATGCCCTTGAGCGTGGCTGCCAATGTTGGTGGAAGAAGTGTGTGTGTTTGTGTGTGTGTTTGTGTGTGTGTTTGTGTGTCAGCCAGCCAGGCATTGGCAGACTAATAACACCCTTATAGAGGCTCTGACAGCAGGTCTCACACAGTAAAATCACAAGCCCAACTCTCTGAACTAGAACCAGCCTTCAGAGTGTCTTTGAGGCCACACGTCCTCACACTCCCTGATCCCGGATCAGTTCATGTGTCCAGTGAGTCAGGACATGCTCTGTGACCTACAGTAACTAGGAAGAGAAAAGGAACACAGCAAAACAAAGGAGAGAATGAATGGAAGTGGAATGTTGGAGGATAGAATGGAACTCAGCCGAGCAGAAAGGAACGGAAACAGTGCACTGTCTATCCCCCGAAACCAAAATGGCTGCCAGGCATTGAAGAGCCGTGTCGGTTTCTGGCACAGGCAAGCCCACGCAGTTGGTGTGTGTGAAAATAAATCTCACCCTGGCTTGCCAGCACCCTAGACGATACAGCCGGGACAGGATTAATGGCCTAAAACTTTTTCCTCCCCCTTCTCCTTTCTTAACATTTCCTCCAAAAATTGGGGTAACAGTAAACAATAGCCAACTGTTAGCATTAGAGCGTTAGCCTCGTAAATCCACTGGTCAGACAGAGTCCCATCTGTTGGTCTGTTTACATGTCACCGGTCCAAATCAAGAACTTCAGACTGAACTTTCAGTGCAACTACTCTGAAACACGTACAAATGCTTAACCCAAAGTCTTGCTAGTCTACAGACCTAGACCATTGCTATAGAAAATTGTAGATGGGTTGCAATCACTCAACGTCTGTGTTGACAGTATCTGACGTTTGTTGCTGCTGTTTGGCATGAATGGCTTTCATTCAGCGCAGCAGTCAGTCCCTGATTATGTCAGGTGTCTTATGTCAGCCTTCAGTATTTGACAGTTATAGAATAAATTCGTATCCACCACAACACACATCCGAGAGGTCACAGAGAGAGTCACTGCCGCTTTTCTGTGTTTTATACGGTGCAAAGCCCTAACATGGATAGGAACATCCATTCTTTGTTATTCTCTCTCCATGCCATTATCACTACTGTACAGAAATGGGCTAATTTCTCTCGGCACTGCATTAAGTGCTAGCGACGCAACAGGGCTACCAGCAGAGAGCCTGTAATTAGCGGGCTAGCTTTCCACACAGGAAAGGACTTTATTTCAGGCTTTCGGGGGCCCGTGTGTTTGTGTAGTAAGCGCACGCTTGATGGTCTAAGAGCACATTGGATTATGCAGTCCTACCTCAGCAGCCGGTGGCTTGGCTCCTGGGCGCTCTAATTGGGACCAGGTTGTGTCCATGTCTGGCACTTCAGTGGGGCACAAAAGGCCTGACAACTGTCCTTGTTTCTTTCTCCCCTTTCTCTCTTTCTCCCCTTTCTCTCTTTCTCCCCTTTCTCTCTTTCTCTCCGTTCTCTCTTTCTGCCTTTCTCTTTCCTTCATTCTTTTTTTGTGTCGAATGCTTGCTTTCAGCATGGCTTCTGTTCTGTCAGCCTCTCTCTCTGTCTCTCTCTCTCTCTCTCTCTTTTTCTGTGTTCTGACCATCTTCAGGAGGCCATTGGCGTGATGGGCAGATAAATGGTCATTGTTTGCTGAAAGAAACGGCTGATTTTCTCTCTGGAGCTTTGTCTCCTTTTGCAGTGGCAGAAAAGAAGGGATGACAAAGCCATTCTCCACGCTCCTTCTCTCACCTCCCCACCTCAACCGTCACCATCTCCCTCTCGCTCTCTCTCTCTCTCCCTCTCTCTTCTCTCCCTCCCTTCCTCTCGCTCTCTCTCCCTCTCTCTTTCTGTCCTTCCCTTCCTCTTCCTCTCTCTCTCCCTCTCTCTTTCTCTCCCTCCCTTCCTCTCGCTCTCTCTCCCCGTCTCTCTCTCGCTCTCTCTCCCTCTCTCTCTCTCCCCTCTCTTTCTCTCCCTCCCTTCCTCTCACTCTCTCTCCCTGTCTCTCTCTCTCCCTCTCCCTTTCTCTCCCTCCCTTCATCTCTCTCTCTCACCCTCTCTCCCTCTCTGCTATCCCCTTTCGTGCTCCTACATTGGCCATTCTCACTTTCAACCTCACTGTCTATCACACACCCCTTACTCTCTCCTTCTCTCTCTCTCTCCCCCTTCTCTCTCTCTCTCAGCCCTTTCACCCCCCTCTTTTTTGTCTGCCCTCTCTCCTCTACCTCTGTCCCTTTTCTCTCCCCTTTCCTTCCCTCTCTCTCTCCTGCTATTCACCTGCCATTCTCCTCTGCTGGGGGTCTAACTAATTATTCTCTCCTCTTCCCCTGACTCTTTCTCTTCCTCGCTCCCCCCTCCCTCCCTTCATCTCTCTCTCTTTCTCTCTTTCGCTCCCTCGCTCCCCCCCTCTCACTCTCACTTTACCACCTTTCTTGTCCATGCTGTTGTTCTCCCCTCTCTCATCTTGTGCTATACACCCCTCCTCTCCAGGCTTCTCTAAACCTCTTTTCTCTGTCCCCTCTCTCTCTCTCTCTCTCTCTCTCTCTCTCTCTCTCTCACACACACACACTCCCAGACACACACACACACATACACACACACACACACACACACACACACAGACGTGGGCACACTCACTCACAGACACACACACACACACACACACACACACACACACAGACGTGGGAACACACACTCACAGACACACACACATACACACACACACACACACGCACACACACACACACCCTCTCCTCATCCGTCTCCTCCTACCCTGTCTCTGTAAGCCTTGTTGATTAGCTTCTTAATGTTAGCGTATGTGTTTCATTAGGGGAGTCATGTAAGAGAGTTAGACAGTTAGTCTAATGGAGGAGTGTTAAACCTCTCTCTCAATTTTCAAATTCAATTTAATGTCCTCCATTGGCATAGCTGTGCAGTGTGCAGTACTGCCGAAGCCGTCTACAAAACATACATTCATACGAAAAGTAACTAAGTTCAACCTCTCTCTCACTCTCTCTCTCTCTCTCTCTCTCTCTCTCGCTCTCTCGCTCTTTCTCTCTTTCTCTCTCTCTCTCTCTCTCTCTCTCTCAGCAGGACACCTTTCACCCTGTCTCACTCTGTTATCCTCCCTGTCCTTTATCCCTCTCTCTCTCTCTCTCTCTCTCTCTCGCTCACCACCCTCTCTTCTCTCGTTTGTCTCATCCCTTCTTTCTATGCTGCCTCTCTAGTGATCAGTTGTTTGTGTGCATCTTCTCTCATCCAACTCCTCCTGATGTCCTTGGCGTCTTTCCCGCTTTTGTCATCTTTTTTGTTGTTGTTGTTGTCTTCGATATTTTCTTCTCTTGGCATTGATTTAAAAATCACCTCTTTTTACTTCCATTTTATTCATTTCCGTGGAGTATTGTACTCATCTAACCTTGTCAGCAGAGTTTGGTTATTTTGGTGAATATGAAACGAATTATCAGAAGACGCTTTTCCCTCGTCACCTCCTGAGAGAGAGAGAGGGAGAAAAGGGGAGACAGGAGAAAAGAGAAGAACTAGAATAGATAGAAGAAAAAGAAAAAGTTCTTTTTTAGTCCTTCTCTCTCTAGTACCCTACCTCCCAGTGTGTACCCTCCAACTCATCGGGAACAAACAGTTATTTTTAGCGTCTTTCATATTCAATTATCACAAAGAACTGGGATTTGTTTAGTTGTTTCATCTCAGTGTTGGTGCATTGAGAATGCGTGTGTGTGTGTGTGTGTGTGTGTGTGTGTGTGTGTGTGTGTGTGTGTGTGTGTGTGTGTGTGTGTGTGAGAGAGGTGGTTGTTGTGGCATTCCCCTTGTGCGAATTTTGTGGTTTACAGCACATTCTGTAAAAAGACTCTTGATACACACTCACCCCCACTGTGTCTTTTTATTTCAGACACACACACACACACACACACACACACACACACACACACACATACACATTCCCTTTGTCTATTTTTATTCTCATTCTCTTTATTTATTTTCCACCCACACTTTGGGGGGTGAACTGGGCAAAGGGTTTCTGTTCTGGGACTTACACTACACTAGCCTCCATAGAGAGTAAAAGAGAGAGAGAGAGAGAGAGAGAGAGGAAGGCAAGGAGAGATGGCTGCCACGCTCGTCTGTCAATCACTGGCCCGAGAGGAAGTGCTCCGGAGAGCGTCTGTCTGATTGATTGGCTGGGCGCGGCTCTGGTGCTAGGGTCAGTGCTATAGTAAAAAACACACACACACACACACACACACACACACACACACACACACACACACACACACACACACATGCACACAGTCATAGTGCTATAGTAAAACACTTATGACTTTGATCTCAGAGGAGAGCCGCTCAGCACAGCAAGTGTGTGCTTCAGCCAAAACCAGTCTACAGGCCTCCCAACGACAGGGTGAGCGATGTGTCAGTCAGACAGACAGACACACACACACACACACACACACACACACACACACACACACACACACACGCTCTCACACACACAGTCAGTCAGCAGCTAGATTGGCATTACATTCAATATCCTGACAGGAGTGAGAACCAGAGGTGTTTTAGGTGGGGTAGGGTGTATAGGGGTGTGTTTTAGCGTGTGTGTATGCGTGCCGAGGTGGTAATGATAATCCACTCTCTTTCTTTCTCTCCCATGTCTCTCTTTCTCCCTTCCTCTCTCTCTCTCTCCCTCTCTTTCCCTCTCTTTCTCCCTCTCTCTCGCTCTCTCCCATCTCTCTCTCTCCTCCCTCTCTCTCTCCCATCTCTCTCTCTCTCCCATCTCTCTCCCCCCCCCCCCCACTCTCTTTGCCTGTCCTACTTTCTCTCACCCCTCTCTTTCTGCGGCTGACTGTTGATTTTACCACGGGGCTCCCTGACCCCAGGGTCCATTTGGGACCGCAACCCGACCACACTCTCCAAAGCCAATAACCCTCCTGAGTCCAGAGAGCGAAGGAGCGAGAGAGAGAGAGAGAAAGAGAGAGTGAGAGAGTGAGAGAGAGAGAGAGAGAGAGAGAGAGAGATGGGAGAGAGAGCGAGAGAGAGGCCGTAGAGCTGAAATCAGTTCAAGATGTAGCCACTGCCAGCATTTCTGATATGTGAGGTCTGAAGGTTTGAAGTTCCTGCAGGCTTTGGCTATGGTAAGAGTGCACCACAGGCCGCTGAGATGTGAGGAGTGTTCCTGGAACCAACACCAAAGTTCTGGAACCAGAACGCCTGTGATTTAAAAATCCACTCCGGATTCTTGAAGGCTCCTTGCTTCTTGGTAGCGCTAAGTCTTGTATTTCGACACTCTAAATCCTTTGGAAGAGCGTAGCTCAGACGATCGCCTAAGATCTTGGTTTGTAACTACAGTATCACTTTCTAAGACCTGGATTGAGACATCTGGAGCCAGTGTGGCCCCTCAGATGTGGATCAGTGAGGTCTGGTTGTCACCTCCTGGCCCCTGAAGACTAGAGCAAGGTGTGGGGGTCCGCGATGACGGACGGGCCCCTGTGGTGAAGGTCTTGAGGTGAGACGGTCGTGCAGATGGTTTGGCGGTGCCAGGGGCCCGTGGGGAGCCCTTTCAGTGTTTGGGTGGGGGGTAGGCAACACTGGACCCAGGGTGACCTCTCTTAATGAGCCGGTTAACTTTGAGTGAGTGTGTCTAACCTGGATCGACCTCCCACCAGCGCTCTCACACAGACACACACA
>NC_045169.1:18011198-18023698 GCF_900700415.2 Clupea harengus
GAAACTCCTGAAATGTCAGAGAGGGGGGAGGCACAACAGGCCTTTCAACTCAGCCGGCATTTAAGAGAACCGCCTACAATTAAAAGACCAGCCCGCATTTAAAAAGACCAACCTACATTTAAATGGACATAAAACCGGAACTATTTGAAACCTCAGTACAAAAACATCTCCTGAGTCCCTGTTTAACAGCTAGCAAATCTAAAACCAGAGGAGGAAAGGGACCCTCCTGATGAAGCGCGTCCGGAGTCTCCCTTGAACAGCCAGGACACTGACGGAGTCGCTCCAGAGTCTCCCTTGAACAGCCAGGACACTGACGGAGTCGCTCCAGAGTCTCCCTTGAACAGCCAGGACACTGACGGAGTCGCTCCAGAGTCTCCCTTGAACAGCCAGGACACTGACGGAGTCGCTCCAGAGTCTCCGTTGAACAGCCAGGACACTGACGGAGGAGCACTGAGAGAGAAAAGGAGAGATGGGATAATCAGGCTGTGCTTTAGATGGATGATGATGGAGAAGGAATATGATGCTCTGATGGGATTTGTTCTACATCACATTGTTTTATTACACACCAGTGGCTGTCTGGATTGCTGCCTTTCTCCCAGAGTAACAGCCAGCCACCAGCCTAAGTTTAGAACAGGAATTTGACCCAGGTGTGTGTGTGTGTGTGTGTGTGTGTGTGTGTGTGTGTGTGTGTGTGTGTGTGTGTGTGTGTGTGTGTGTGTGTTTAGAAACCAAGATTACTGCATTCAGTCACTTCCTCGTTCCATTGAGTATCTCAACAGCCGTGACTGCAGCTACACAAACACACACACACATTCACACACACACACACACACACACACTCACAGACACGCTCCAGCCTTTATCGCTGCCCTGGCAGACTCAACAAATCGATCCTCAGGCCAGTCCAATCGATGAGGTCTCAAACGCAAGGTCAGACATGCAGAGAGAGAGAGAGAGAGAGAGACAGAGAGAGAGAGAGAGAGAGAGGACAGAGAGAGAGAGAGAGAGAGAGAGAGAGAGAGAGAGTGAAAATGTTCATTTTAAATCAATGATATGTACACTCTGCATAGTTTCTGACTTGTAGCTTTAGTAACGATGACTCAACGCACTCATGCATACAACGCTTCATTTGTTTTGATTAGATGACAGAGGGAGAAAGAGAGAGAGGGAGAGAGAAAGATAGAGAGAGGGAGAGAGAAAGAGAGAGAGATGGAGAGGGAGAAAGAGGGAGAGAGAAAGAGAGAGAGATGCAGAAATGTAGAGGGAGGTGGGGAAAGTCTGAGCAACTGGGTGAGAAGGAGAGAAGGAGAGAAACAGACGGAGAAAGAGGGAGGGAGGGAGGGAAACAAACAAGAGTGGAGAGAGAGAGGGGAGAGAACAGGAAGAAAAGGGGAGATGTGCTTGTTTGCAAAGTGGAGCATATGTATTAAAGTGGAGGTGTGTGTGTGGTGTTGTGTGTGTGTGTGTGTGTGTGTGTGTGTGTGTGTGTGTGTGTGTGTGTGTGTGTGTGTGTGTGCACTGTTTGGGTGTGTTAGTGTCTTAAGTGCTTGTGTATATATAAGACACACCCCTGAGGGAAACTGGCATTAATTAACCTGTCGCACTGTGTGTTAATTTATTCAATATGGGTTGAATGGGCTGGAACAGTCACTGCTATGTCTCTCTCGGAGCGTGTGTGTGTGTGTGTGTGTGTGTGGTGTGTGTGTGTGTGTGTGTGTGTGGTGTGTATTGACCAGACCCCTTAATTGCCGTTATCTCTGGTGGGAATTGACGCAATACTGTTGTAAAGTGACCCGAGGGCGTCGTAACCTCAGACGGTCAGTGTAATGCCTCTACTCCATTACATGAGACTGACCCTGTTACTGCCACACACACACACACACACACACACACACACACACACACACACAAACACTCTCTCACACACACACACACACAGTCGCACTCGCACTGGAACACACACCACACACACACGCACTCGCACTGGCACACACACACACTCGCACTCACACACACAAACACGCACTGGCACACACACACACACTCGCACTCACACACACTCGCACTCGCACACACACACACACACACACACACACACACTGGCACTGGCACACACACACACACTCACACACTCGCACTCGCACACTCACACACTCACACACACACACAGAGTTGATTTTTATCTAAAGTTCTAATCAAAATTTCACTGCGTGACTCATTTGTTGCTCTCCCTATCTTCCCAATCCCATTCAGTCCAATTCAAAGCCTTCGATTCAAAGCATCTTCACATATTTGACATGAGCATTGAGGGAAAAAAAGGAACACAAAATATCCATCCACTTATAAAATGAATTCATTGTCAGTCTCTTCCAGAAGTATTGATGAACAGATGAATTGATTGAGCTATGGTCTAATTTTACCCAAGATGATTCAAGCTTTGCCAGTATCACCCAACAGTTCTGAAAGACAGTCGACTCGTATTGACTGGTATTTAGGACACTTCGGAGTGAACATTTTATTTCGTCTTTGACATCACAGAGGTTGCCGTGGGCACACAGCTGTTTCTGTCGTTACCGTGATCTTTTGTATGGACGTCTGCCATTTACTGCCATCATAACAGCAAGTGATGGAGGGAGCAAGAGAGAACTAAAGAGAGAGAGAAAACTAGAGAGCAGGATAGAGAGACACTAGAGAGAGGGATGGGTTGGGAAGAAGGAGGCAGGAGAAGGGGTGAGAGATGAGAGAAAGGGAGAGATGGAGAGAGCGAATGAGAGAGAGGGAGAGATAGAATGAGAGAAAATAAGGCTTGCGAGCGACAGATGCATTCACCAGCAGCCAGGAATCATGAGAGCTCAGCCCTACAGGCAGACGAGTGGTGATTAGCATGCAGGGAGATTAAGAAACGAGGGAGAGAGAGAGAGGGACGGAGAGAGAGAAAGACAGGATCAGTGAGGCATAGTTTTTAGTAAGAAAGTGAGTGGTGTATTTCGCGTGTGTGTGTGTGCGTGTCATGTGAGTCATACTGACTCAACATCTGATACATGCACTCTCAAAATGCAAACAATTTCATATAAGCCCAAAAACACATTTTACATCATGCACACACACACACACACACACACACACACACACACACACACACAAATGCTTTGCGATAGACTCACACATCTTGTCTCATCGGCTCACACACCATCAAGGTACCTTGACATTGAGTCAGAAACACGCATACACACAAACACACACACACACACACGCAGTGAGAGTGAGTGAGTGAAAGAGCAAGAGAGAGAGTTGGAGGACGACAGAGACAGATGGTGGGATGTCAGTCAGGGTGACGGAGGAGAGGAGCGGAGCGGAGGAGAGGAGCGAGGGATGAGCTGTGATGGATGAGGGGGAGCAGCGGAGGGTCCGCCCCGGCCTCAGGGGTCTCAGAGGAGTCATTAAGCTCATGACGACAGACACCGCAGATAAACAGCCACTTAGACCAGACTGGCATGCTGTGTGTGTGTGTGTGTGTGTGTCTGTCTATGCATATATATTTCAGCATACATACCTGTGTAGTCCCGTTTGTATATTTCACATCATGTTGTTGCCTACTGCGTGTGTGTGGGTGTGCATGTGTGTGTGCGTGTGTGTGTGGGTGTGTGTGTGCGTGTGTGTCTGTGTCTGGAGTTATCTTTAACTGAATAAGTGGTAACAATGTAGGGAATTACATTTGTTTTTGACAGGGTTAACCTGGAAGAAATAAGACACTGAGTCCTTCATTCTGCCCCCTGTGTTTGTGTGTGTGTGTGTGTGTGTGTGTGTGTGTGTGTGTGTGTGTGTGTGTGTGTGTGTGTGTGTGTGTGTGTGTGCGTGCGTGTGCGCACATGTTTGTGTCTGTGAGTGAATGTGTGTGTGTGTGTCCGTGTGTGAGATGTTGTGTATTCAACCCACCAATGTTACTCTACCATACACTGGCCTCTACTGTCTGTGTTGATGGGGATCTGTTGTTGAGAAAGTTTTTAGTGTGTGTGTGTGTGTTTGTGCGTACGTGCGTTTCTGTCTGTGTGTATCTATCTGTATGTGTGTGTGTGTTTTCCAGTGGGTGGGATAGGGGAGATGGAGGGAGGGAGAGAGGAGACGGAGGGAGGGAGAGAGGAGATTGAGGGAGGGAGAGAGGAGATGGAGGGAGGGAGAGAGGAGATAGAGGGAGGAGAGAGCAGGTCGAAGAGCAGAGGGAGTGAGGGATTGAGGGAAATCTATAACTCCTGAATATTTAAGGATGTTTAAGCCCTCGGATTTCACAGACAAAGACAAACAAAGGCAGGGAAAGAACAGAAAAAGAGTTTAGACAGAGAGAGAGAGAGAGAGAGAGAGAGAGAGAGATACAGAGAGAGATACAGACAGAGAGAGATACAAAGAGAGAGAGAGAGATACAGAGAGAGAGAGAGGGGGATACAGACAGAGAGAGAGAGAGAGAGAGAGGCATCTATATAAGGACCAGGATGGACAGAGAAATGGTAGAGTTTTGACAGCAGAGACAGAGAATGGGATAACAGAGTGAAGACAGAGAGAGAGGGATACAGACAGAGAGAGAGAGAGAGAGAGAGAGAGAGACAGACAGACAGACAGAGAGAGAGAGAGAGAATGGGATAACAGAGTGAAGACAGATCTAGATGAAAAGCACCTCTGCATGCAGACACTTCTACATGTAATGGCGTCTTTGGTGGATCAGTTTATCAAATCTGGCTAATACACAAAGTAGGGTTGCTTTTATCATCACACAACAGTTTCCTCTGTTCCCATTGGCTCAGGCAACTGAAGTTTCCTTCAGTTCCTTCAGTCAGCAAATCAGGGGCTTGTAACTGGCATCAACTGCGGCCTAGTTCCCAGCGCAGTAGCAATAGACATACACACACACACACACACACACACACACACACACACACACACCATCTCACTCTCACACACACACTATCTCACACACACACACACACACACACACACACACACACACACACACACACACACACACACACACAGTTCCCAGCGCAATGACAGTGATCAGAATAGCAATAGCAATGGCAGGAGAGAGAGATTATGAATCAAAGGGAATTCTATAGAGACATAAAACATGCATAAACATACATGCACACACACACACACCACACACACACACACACACACACACACACACACACACACTCACATATATTCTCACTCAAACGCCCAGACAAACTCACACACATTCACAAAATGCACATTCACACACAAGTACACACTCTCACACTCTTTTACAAACAAACAAGCCCCCCCAGACTCACACCAGCAGGCCCTCCTACATTCGTTCACACACACGCACAGATGCACACACACACACACACACACACACACACACACACACACACACACACACACACACACACACACACACACACTGACAACAGTTACATCAACTCGAGTGTGCCAGCACAGGTGCATGCTGTGGATATAAAATGAGAAAGGGAGTGAGAGAGAGAGAGGGAAAGAGGGAGGGAGAGAGAGAGAGAGGGAGTGAGAGAGAGAGGGAAAGAGGGAGGGAGAGAGAGAGGGAGTAAGAGAGAGAGGGAAAGAGGGAGGGAGACAGAGAGATAGGGAGGGAGTGAGAGAGAGAGGGATAGAGAGAGAGAGACAGGAGAGGAAATGAATCTGACTACAGAGAGAAAAACACACTGGGCTTCTGGGTTAGATGGAGGAGGCTAATGTCCAGCAATGAGAGAGGGAGAGAGAGGGGGGGGGAAGAGAGGGGGGGAGAGAGAAAGGAGAGAGAGAGGAAGAGGGTGAGAAATGGAGAGGGAGAGGGAGATGGAAGGCAGAAAGTAAATTAAGGGAGAGGGAGGGAGTGAGAGAGAGGGAAGGAGAGAATAAGGAGGGAGGGAGTGAGAGTGAGAGAGGGAAAGAGAGAATAAGGAGAGAGGGAGGGAGTGAGAGAGGGAATGAGAGTATAAGGAGAGAGGGAGAAAGCGAGACAGAGAGACAGCTATGTGCTGAGTGTGAATAAGGGAAAGTGACAGGTCGCCTCCCCAATTTAGGTCAACAATCAGATCTCTGCCTGTCTCCAATAGTGTGCGTCTGTGTGTGTGTGTGTGTGTGATTGTGTGTGTGTGTGTGTGTGTGTGATTGTGTGTGTGTGTGTCTGCGTATGTGTGTGTGCCCCTTTCAAAGGTCAGACATGAAGAATCCAACATAATTGGATTGGGGAGTAGTTAACATTGTGTCATTCGTTTAACCTCACCATGCTGCCACCACTGACTAGTCCACACACACACACACACCACACACACACACACACACCACACACACACAGATTGTGTCTCTGTGCCCAGTTCTTTGCACCACCCCCCCGCCCGACAGTGATCCAGACAAAGGCCTCATTGTACCACATTCTGCCAAGGAACCACTTGTGGAGGGATGTGTTTCCCAGGAACAGAGGGGGAGGTTTATGCGTGGTGCACCTCTGCAGTGACCTCTAACCTGGCCCCATTGGTCCACATGCAGGGACACGCAAACATGGCGGTTAATTAGTGTGCAGGTTCACACAAACATGACCCATAATGAGGGTAATGAAGGTTTTTTCGCCTCACAGACACACACACACACACACACACACACACACACAGCTGCCTCACATGCACAGCCATTAAACAGACGCACACAATGAAACACTCCCTGTCACATACACCCTAAATTACAAACACTGAGTGAAAAATGGGGGCCTCTGCTTCTCTCTCTATCACACACACACACACACACACACACACACACACACACACACATGCATTCACACACACACGTCTACTCAGCATAAATCTCCCTGCCTTGTCTATATACCACACCCCCTATACACGCAGACACACAGCCTCACACACACACAGACACACACACACACACGCACACACGTTGTTGAGTAAACACGTCTTTAAACAGAGGGGCTTGGTGTTTACTGTGTGCGTTTGGAAAGATTAGGGTGCTGGATGGAGACTGGGGCTGCTCTCTCTCTCTCAGCCAGCTGTTCTCAAGAGCGCCGGAGAGAGAGAGAGAGAGAGCACAGGAGAGAGAGATAGAAAAGAGAGATAGAAAAGGACAGAGAGAGAGAGAGCGCGGGGGGGAGAGGGAGAGAGAGAGAGGGAAAGGGAAAGGGAAAGAGAGAGAGGAAAAAGAGAGAGAAAAGGAGAGAGGGAGAAAGAGACAGGAGAGAGAGAGGGAAAAGGAGAGAGGGAGAAAGAGACAGGAGAGAGAGAGGGAAAAGGAGAGAGAGAAAAGGGAGAGAGAACGTGTGAGAAAGATGGAGGGAGGGGATAAGATAGAGGGAGAGAGAGAGGGGGTGAGGGAGAGAGAAAGGGTGGAAGGGAGAGAGAAGGGGAGAAATGAGAGGTTGGGAATGTGACAGGGGATGGAGGGAAGAGCAGATGATGAAAGACAAAAAGAAGATAAGGAGAGGATGATGGCGGATGATAGCCCTGGGTGTCCATGGAGACGTGCCGTGATTGAAGGAAACATGTCTTTTCCCTCCCATTATTCCCCCATCAGTCACAGCGCACACACACAGCCCAGCTCACACATGCACACAGACACACACACACACTCACACACACACACACACACACACACACTCACACACGAGTAGAAATAAAACAGATTATACACTGTCCATCATACGTGCTCACCCACACCTACACAAGGAATCTGCTGAGGCTAAAGTGTGTGTGTGTGTGTGTGTGTGTGTGTGTGTGTGTGTGTGTGTGTGTGTGTGAGAGAGTGTGTAATTGACACAGTTTGGAGTCATCCTGGGTACATTTCACAAACACAGCACCAATCCCCACCCACCTCGTACCTGACCCCTCCCTTCCCTTCAGGACACACCCCACATCCTCCGTCTTCCGTCCCTCTCTCTTATCTTCTCTTCTAGTTCTGTGTGTTTTGGCTTGTTCTGTCGCTTGGCATGGAGCACTCAGCCAACCAGCTTTAATTCCCCTCCCAGTGGGGTCGTGCAGGCGTCTCCAGCCAAGAAATTAATAATCTTCCAAATTGTTGAACGGTGGGTTGGGGTAGAGAAGGAGCGTGTGTGCGTCTGTGTGTGTGCGTCTGTGTGTGTGTGTGTGTGTGTGTGCGTGCGTGCGTGCGTGCGTGCGTGCGTGCGTGCGTGTGTGTGTGTGTCTGGAGGGGGATGTAGGGGTGAGGAGGTTGCCACGGTAACACATGGGTGGAACTCTACCCCTTTATGATGTAATTGCTCTGTGCGAGAAACCTGTAATGCATGCTGCAGGTGTGTGAATGGCTGTCCTGATTGGTTATCCAGCGACCATTACTGCTCCCTAATTGGACCCTGGAGTTCTAGAATGCTGGCCTATCACAATGGCCTTCCATGGAGACATGGTTCTGTATGGGGATGGCATTAGACACAGTCAGCCTGTAAAAGAGCAAACTAACTGCACTAATCCCCTCTCCTGCTCTATTCAGCAGTTATAACACATTAGTAACAGTCAAGGAGGTGTTTATTGCACGGTCGTTACACAGTCAATAGGCTGAAAAAGACACCCGGGTTCATTCTTGGGATGGGCTTTCTGCCTCGTGGTCAAAACTGTTTGGCACTTCCACTCCCCCATTCACACCCCCTCACACACACACACACACACACACACACACACACACTCCAGAAGCCTGGCTCCCTCTTAAGCCGGCGTTTTAATATATGCAATTAAGGAGCTAATTAGCCTAATTAATTCAGCCGTTGACGGTGCCCAACCTGCCAGTACTCTCCACCATAGATCTGGCTTAATCCCCTGCCCTGCCCTCACACACTCACACACACACACATGCACACACACACACACACACACACACACACTCACATGCTCACACACAAAGGGAGTCCTAGATAATGGGGGCAGGGGCAAGCTTGCGTGTGTCCGTGAGTAAGTGTGTGTATATGCGTGTGTGTGTGTGTGCGTGCTTGTGTGTGTGCGTGTATGTTTGTGCATGTGTTTGTGTTTGTGTGTGTGTGTGAGTCTCTTTACTGTTCAGTCAGCTGTAAAACGTTCATATTTTGAAGCGCTTTGGCTGATGTGGAGTTTGTTGAGGAAATAAAACATGGATGGAAAAAAAGGAGGAGCCTTGCATTTGTGATCTCAGGAGCACTCAGAGCAGTGTGTGTGTGTGTGTGTGTGTGTGTGTGTGAAGAAGCTCTACCCCTCTCTCCTGCTCAGTGGGCAAACATCACAAATGTTTTATTTTGTTTGCAGGCGCGGCTTTTTGGAATAAGTGAGTTTTTCTATTTCCTTCAGGGAGGCATCTTTTGGCATAAAAGAGTTTTGGAAAGCATCAACTACCCCCCTCCTCCACACACACACACGTGTGTATACACAAACACACACACGCAGTCTCCAAGGATATGTGTTTACTTAGGGAAAGCGATGCTCAATGCTCCATGTGAATTGTGAATTTGTGAAGATGAAACAGGAGTAACCGTCATCCTCTGCAGCACCAGCACACATATTCATACACACACACACACACACACACACACACCAGCACACATATTCCCCTGACTGCAGTCCACTCCACTTACTCAGACACCGCTCAAACTTTTACCAGCCTGACCTGGTGCAACCCCCCTCCCTCTCTCTCTCTCTCTCTCTCTCTCTCTCTCTCTCTCTCTCTCTCTCTCTCTCTCCCTCCCTCTCTCCTCCTCTAACTCCCCCCTCCCTCTCCCCTCTCTTACCTGTCTCTCAATTCAAATTCAAATGAGCTTTATTGGCATGACAATTTTGTTGCATTATTGTTGCATGTGCTCTCTCTCTCCTCTCCCTCTCTCTCTCTCTCTCTCTCTCTCTCTCTCTCTCTCTCTCTCCCTCTCTCCTCCTCTAACTCCCCCCTCCCTCTCCCCTCTCTTACCTGTCTCTCAATTCAAATTCAAATGAGCTTTATTGGCATGACAATTTTGTTGCATTATTGTTGCATGTGCTCTCTCTCTCCTCTCCCTCTCTCTCTCTCTACGTCTCCATCCCTCTCTCTCTTTCTCTCTCTCCCTCTCCCCCCTTTCCTCTCTCCCTCTCTCCTCCATGGGGAGACGTCTCCATCCCTGCTCCTCATGGAAGCGTCTTGTGTGGGGAAGTTGACAAGTGAAAATATATCAGTGGGTCAAGACAAACACACATAGGCTTTTAGAAACAAATGCTAATCACACATGATTAGGAGGAACACGCACACACACACACACACACACACATACACACACACACTCACACACTCACAAACACACACACACGCACAAACACACATGCATACACACACACACGCATACACACACACACACACACGCTCACACACTCACACACTCACAAACACACACACACGCACAAACACACATGCATACACACACACACGCATACACACACACACACACACGCTCACACACTCACACACTCACAAACACACACACACACACGCACAAACACGCACAAACACACATGCATACACACACACACGCATACACACACACACACACACACACGCATACACACACACACACACACACACACACACACACACACACACGCGCGCACAAACACACATGCATACACACACACACGCATACACACACACACACACACACACACTCACACACACACACAATCAGTACTCTGCCCATCCTCCTTATGTCCATTTTCCACCCCTGCTCTCTTTTCCTTTCTCCAACTCTCTCTCTCTCTCTCTCTCTCTCTCTCTCTCTCTCATTCTTTCTCTCTCTCCTTCTCTCTCTCTCTCTCTCCCTCTCTCTCTCTCTCTCTCTCTCTCATTCTTTCTCTCTCTCCTTCTCTCTCTCTCTCTCATTCCCTCTCTCTCTCCCTCTCTCTCTCTCCCTCTCTCTCTCTCTCCCTCTCTCTCTCTCACTCTCTCCCTGGAGCAGTGCATAAGCACAGATGTCAAGACGTATTATTTCGGCCTGCTGACTTTCCATGTTGTCCTCTCTCTCTCTTTCTATCTCTCTCTTTCTATCTCTTCCTCCCTGTCAAGGACAACTTTTGGAGTACTTGATGGGGGAAGTAGGGGGATTATAAAGTGTATACCACATTGGCACCATTTTGTGTGGCGGGGCTGTGTTTGGTAGTCTCTAGGGGTTGGTGTGAATTAGTGTGTGTGTGTACATGCTTATGATTTTGTGTGTGTGTGTGTGTGTGTGTGTGTGTGCACATGTGTCTGAGTGAGTGAGTGAGTGAGTGAGTGAGTGTGTGTGTGTGTGTGTGTGTGTGTGAGTGAGAGAGTGAGCCCTAGCTCTGTGTGTTTATCTCTGTGATAATCCAACACAGCTAGGCAGCTCTGATAACTGTTCCCAGCACTGGCAGAACTCCAGGCTACTAGCTCAACTAGCCCCAGATGAGTGTGTGTGTGTGTGTGAGTGTGTGTCTGTGTGTGTGTGTTTGTGGGTGTGTGTAACAGGTCCACCAGCTACACTGTTTACATGCCCAGAGGAGTGTGTGTGTGAGCGTGTGTCCGCGTGTGAGTGTGTGTGAGCGTGTGTGAGTGTGTGTGTGTGTGTGTTTGTGTGTGTGTGTGTGTGTGTGTGTGTGTGTGTGTGTGTGTGTGTGTGTGTGTGTGTGTGTGTGTGTGTTTTTCTGAAAGGCTTCCCCTTCCTTCTATGGGAGGGTTGATATGTCACTTTGACAGGGTTAGAGGGTGGAGGAGGAAGGAAGGACTGATACCAACAAAGTTCAGCGCTCTGATAAACAACTGCTTACACTCCTATAATGAGCACACCCCCACAAACATAAAGACAGGGAGCATACGCACACACACACACACACACACACACATGCATACACACATGCACTCAGACACGTGTGTGCGCAAACACACACACACACACACACACACACACACACAGTTGTTGGCTTCTGTCTATCTTTTTGTCCCTCCACTGTTCCCACATCCTTCATTAAGCCCCTTAATGAAGGTGACAGTTTTAATTACTGCCTTAAAGCAGCGCTACTCTGACAGGGAGCAAACACAAACACACACACACACACACACACACAGTTGTAATTACTGCCTTAAAGCAATGCTACTCTGCACAGAACTGTCTTTTTCACAGCCTTGCATGATGGGAAGGCTTTTTCAAAAAACTGTGTTTGCATTCATGGTGTACATGATGTGTGTGTGTATGTGTGTGTGTGAGAGAAAGAGAGAAAGAGAGAGAGAGAGAGAGAGAGAGAGAGAGAGAGAGAGAGAGGAGACACACAGACACCCTCGTTCTCCACATATCTATTTTCTCCTTTATTTAGCAACTGCCATCCTCCTCTTTCTCTCTCTCTTCACCTCTTCACCTCTGTTGGTCTCTCTATTTTGCCCCCATTCTTGTTATTCCCTCTTTATCTTTTCATCTCTCTGTTCTCCCCCCTCTCTCCATCTCTCTGTCGATCCCTCTCTGTACTTCTTTCTCTCCACCTCTCCATCTTTCCTTGGCACTCTCTCTCTCTCAC
>NC_045169.1:18038698-18048698 GCF_900700415.2 Clupea harengus
AATTATGCACACAGAGAGAGAGAGAGAGAGAGAGAGAGAGAGAGAGAGAGAGAGAGAGAGACTGTGATGCACACACACACTGTAAGCTGTGGTAATGTTGTTTTTAGGTCGTGACAACACAGTGTTCAGTTGTCCTAATCAAGTCGTCCATGGAATTCGCATGAAAAAAGGTTCTAATGTGGAACATAGACTCTGTAGAGTGTAAAGTGCTGTTTGGGGTTTGCCATCAGATAAAGGCTCTCACTCAGCCTCCTGATGCCATGCTGATATGCTTTTAGACTGCCACTGACTTCTTTAATTGAATTACATTTAATTTAATTAAGCGTTATGTTGATGTTGTCACTGGGTTTTTATTCA
This sequence comes from Clupea harengus, assembly GCF_900700415.2. Lineage (NCBI taxonomy): Eukaryota > Metazoa > Chordata > Actinopteri > Clupeiformes > Clupeidae > Clupea > Clupea harengus. The sequence continues at coordinate 18,039,056 of NC_045169.1, forward strand.
AATTGTAATGATGTTGTTGCTGGTTCAGATGGTTGCTGATATGCTTCTTTTCATGACTGATGGATTGATTGACATTTTTATTTTCCCAAAGGGCACAGTCAGGCGTTAAAAATTGCACAGTTAAACGTAAAAAATTGCACAACAGAGACACAAGTAACATAAACATTAAGACAACATTACACGCATCAGTGAAGTAACACCATAGCAAACAAAAACAGAAGTCATCCTCTTCATTGGTTTGTTGCAGTCAGGTTGAATATTTATTGGGATATAGTTGTGGAGAGATTGCTTGGAGGTTGTGCTAACGTTGCATCAGCAGTCTAACCCCAGTTTTGTGTTGTGTGTGTGTGTGTCCAGGCCCCTACGGACTGCCCCCGAAACCAGCCAAACCAGATCCGGCAGGACGCACCAACTCCAGGAACCCTGGTGAGTAGCAGGGGGCTGAGGCGACCCACATACACACTTACTGAGAGGAGGAAGAGGACGAGAGCCAGATTGAGTGACAGCGTGGTAGAGGGAGAAGAAGAGAACAAGAAGCAGAGGTGAAGAGGGAGGGAGAGAGGGGAAGAGAGAGTCATGATGAGTATAGCGAGAGAGGGAATGAGGATAATGGGTAGTGGGTGTGGGAAAGAGAGAGAGAAAGGGAAAGAGAGAGAGAGAGAGAGAGGGAATGAGGATAATGGGTAGTGGGTGTGGGAAAGAGAGAGAGAGAGAGAGAGAGAGAGAGGGGGACGGAGAGAGAGAGAGAGAGGGAATGAGGATAATGGGTGTGGGAGAGAGAGAGAGAGGGAAAGAGAGAGAGAGAGAGAGAGAGAGAGAGAGGGAATGAGGATAATGGGTAGTGGGTGTGGGAAAGAGAGAGAGAGAGAGAGAGAGAGAGAGGAAAGGAGAGAAGAGAGAGAGAGAGAGAAGGAGGATAATGGGTGTGGGTGTGGGAAAGAGAGAGAGAGAGAGAGAGAGAGAGAGAGAGAGAGGGAAGGAGGATAATGGGTGTGGGTGTGGGAAAGAGAGGAAGCACAGAAGCACCAGATGGAGAGAGAGATCAAGTGCTGCTCCGCTCCTGTCTGATGAAGTATCTCATTCTCTCTCTATCTCCCTCCTCCTCCCTTTATCTCTCTCTATCCCCCCTCCATTTCTCTCTCTCTCTCTCTCTCCCCCTCCTCCCTTTCTCTCTCTCTATCTCCCTCCTCCTTTTCTTTCTCTCTTTCTGTCCTGTGCTCCCCATCTTTCTCTTTCATTCTGTTCACTCCCTATTTTTTTCTCGTTCTCTCTCCACCCCTCCTTCTTTTCCTCCCTCTGTGTTGCCTTGTTTCTATCTTCTTCTTTTTCTTTACTCTGTCCCTCTCCCTGTTTTCTATCTTTCTCTACATCCCTCTCTCCATCTTTCTCTCTTCCTGTTTTTCTGTTTCTCTCCCTCCCCTCTGCTCTCCATCTTTCTCCTGCAGCTAAATGCCGCAGGTTGAGGTTGGCATGGTAATGACCATCAGGGGAAGCTGGCAGTGTGTGTGTGTGTGTGTGTGTGTGTGTGTGTGTGTGTGTGTGTGTGTGTGTGTGTGTGTGTGTGTGTGAACAAGGTGTAAAAGTTATTACTGTCATTAGTTTGGGCCTTGGCTTTCCTCAGTCGGTCCATAGAGAGAGAGAGTAAAGAAGAGTAGATGAGAAGAAAGAGAAGAAAGAAAGAGCGAGAAAAGAGAAAGAGTGGCGTTTAGAGGACAAAAGAGGAGTGAATGATCTCACAATCGAGTTTTAAAAGGGAAGATCATTGCCTTTCATGAGCATTTCTCTCTCTCCGTGCCTTTCTCTCTCTCCCTCTCTCTATATTGATGTAGTTTTGTGACATCATATGATAATGATTTTTAAAACCTCTCTCTCTCTCTCTCTCTCTCTGTTTCTCTCCCTCTGTTTCTCTCCCTCTGTTGTCTCCACTGTGAGGGAGGAAGAGAAGAGAGAAAGGAAGGGGGAGTCATATAAAACAAAAAGAGACAGAGAGAGAGAAGGAGAGAGGGACAGAGAGTCAGAGGGAGAGAAGGAGAGGGGGAACAGAGGGAGAGAGGGAACAGCAGGGGAGGTATCTGCTGTGTGTCAGCAGTCATAAAAGAGAAAAGAGGGAGGAAAAGGAAAGAAAGAGAAAGACGTGATGAAGTGAGAGAGGGAGGAAGGGAGAGAGGGAGAGCTAGATATATGGAGGAAATAAAGAGTGGAATTATGGAGGGAGTCTATGAAGGTGGAGAGGAGAGGAGAGGAGAGGAGGGGAGAGGAGGGGGGAGGAGAGAGGAGAGGAGTGGTGGAGAGGAGAGGAGAACGGAGAAAGGAAGGAACAACAGGGAGATGCAGAGTGTGGGCGATGATGTATTAGTCTACTCTCCACTCCTCTGTCCCTCTCTCTGTCTCCCTTCACACACACACACACACACACACACACACACACACACACACACACACACACCACACAAACACACACATACATCTCTCTATGTCGGCCACTTGCTTTCTCTTTATATATCTGTTTCTCTATCCCTCTCTCTCTGTGACTCAGTTTTTCTTCTCTCGCTATCCATCCTCTTTCCATCACCCCTCTTTGTCCGTCTTCCTCTCTCTCTCTGTCTCTCTTCCTCTTTCTCTCTGTCTTCCGCTCTCTCAGTCACTCGTTCCACAAACAGTAGGGGTTCAGGCCAGCTGGTCAGTAGAGAGGAGGTCATTACCTCCAGAATAACACAGAGAGCAGGACAGCCACGGAGGGAGGGAGGGAGCGAGAGAGGAAGAGGAGGAGGAGGGGGGTAGAGGGAGACGGAGGAGGTAAACAAGCGAGGGAGGCAGAGAGAGGAAAAGAGAGGGAAAGGAAAGGAACTGTGTCAAGAATAATGATGCTTCAATTCACCGCTGTCTCACATTACGAGCCCATCCTCCTCCATCAACCCCCCCACCAAGGCCCCAGACTGGGCTGCGGGGGTGAAGGCTGGACCCCTATAGTCCCCTGCCACCCCCCCACAAAGTCTACACTGAGACCCCCCCATACACACACACTCACACAATCACACACACACACACACACACACACACACACACACACACACAGTCACACACACACACACACAGACACACAGACACACACACACGCTCACACAATCACACACACATACATACACACACACACACACATACATATACATACACACACACACACACACACACACACACACACACACAGACACACAGACACACACACACGCTCACACAATCACACACACATACATACACACACACACACACATACATATACATACACACACACACACACACACACACACACACACACACACACACACACACACATTTTCCCATATGAGAAATCTCAGAGTCAAGTCCAGTCCCGCTTAAAGCTTAATAAGCCTTACATCAGCATCAGCCGTACATGTATGTGTTGGCCTGGATATGCTCTCGCAGTCACGACCCGACTTCTCTCTCCCTCTTTCTCAGTCCCTCACTCTTCCACTCTCTCTCTCTCTCTCTCTCTCTCTCTCTCTCTCAGTCCCTCACTCTTCCACTCTCTCTCTCTCTCTCTCTCTCAGTCCCTCACTCTTCCTCTCTCTCTCTCTCTCTCTCTTGATTCACTCTACCCTCTGAACAATCCAAAGGCAGTATTTCTGGCTAGAATGCTCTCTCTCTTTCTCTCTCTCTCTCTCTCTCTCTCTCTCTCTCTCTTTCTCTCTCTCTCTCTCTCTCTTACACACACATACATGTGTGTGTGTGTGTGTGTGTCTCCACTTTTGTCTTTCTTTCACAAACACACACTCAATGAGGTATGTAGTGTTTTCCCTTGCTGTGTGGTCTGACCATACGGTGACTTGCTGACCCTTCCATACTCTCTCCTCCCGTAGTGCACTCACACACACACACACACACAGATACACACACACACACACACACACACACACACACACACACAGACACACACACACACACACACGCTAGAGTCTGCACTGGTCTGAGGTCAGCCTGCTCCAGCCAAACCTGCGGTCAGGTCCAGTGAAGACGAGCCCCTCATAACCCCGACTGTGGCTAACCGTAACACCGCGCAGACCTAGCCGGGGGGCTGTGGGTGATTACCTTCGCTTCATGTGGTGTGTGTGTGTGGGGGGGAGGCTAGCCGCTGAGCTCACAGGCTTACACAGACCTTTCGCTCAGTGTTGTTTTAAACTCCTAGATGAACTGTAATGTATGGTAATGGATTTTAGTCGGGATACATTTGTTTTTGCAACCAACTGGTACATGTGCACTGAACATATTCATTCATAAACATTTAGTAGGAGATTGACAAGCTGAGGCTTCAAATTTGAGCAAAAGCCATTTTTGAGTGGCGCATTACACTGACATATTCAGACATGTTTGTTTTGTAAGGATTAAGGTATTTGCAGATTTTTTTTTAAATCATTTTTTTTAAATTATCCGCCTTAAGTAGTTTTAGTGAAACTACATGAGAGGTTATATAGCCAAAAAAGGGTGTTGTGTGATTTTTTATTTGTATTATATTTGTATCTTTATTATATTACATAACATGCATGGCTTTGCATCATTCTTGATTCTTTCTTGTTTGTTGTAAGAAACATGTAGCCACATTTAGCCAATAGAGATTCCACACTGAACTCATGTTTTTGAGTGAATCTGAATGCAGCATTTGAATGCGACGACAGTGTAGCAGTGTAATGCGCATCAGGGGCCTTATATATCAGTGGGAGCAGCTTTGTGTTTGTAGCATGCAGAGTTTATGGCGGTGTTCTGGAACTCTCAGGGGGAGAGTTCTGATGCTCTCTCATGCAGAGAATGTTTTGTTTTCATCCGAGTGTCAGTAGAGAGTCATACAGCCCTGTGTCTGTGTGTGTGTGTGTGCGTGTGCGTGTGTGTGTGTGTGTGTGGTGTGTGTGTGTGTGTGTGTGTGTGTGTGTGTGTGTGTGTGTGTGTGTGAAAGTTGGTCGTGTTTTGTGTATGTGTCTGTGTGTGTCTGTGTGTGTCTGTGTGTGTGAGTGAAAGTTGGTCGTGTTGTGTGTGTGTGTGTGTGTGTGTGTGTGTGTGTGTGTGTGTGTGTGTGTGTGTGTGTGTGTGTGTGTGTGGTGTACTGTAGTGTGGTGTTGTGTTCCTATAAGTCAGTTAGCAGTGTGGGAACACACAGTCCTGTTCTAATCAGCTCAGCACACTAGCCTCAGCTTTAGCATTAGCAGTAACGTTAGCTTAACCGTTAACGTCAGATGTTTCTCGTGCGTGAACTCCCAGGCGACTCGCACAAAGCGCCCCTGTTGAGTGGAGGGGCCTCAGTGGGGCCACGGGAGCCCTTGATGAAACTCTCTAAATCTGCCTAATTGGCCCTCGTGTGTGTCAGGTGAGACGCCTGCCCTTTTCAAGCTAGCCCAGGATAAAAAACACAAGTGCAAATCAACCACCGCCGCCGCCAAGCAACCCCCCCTCTGCGGTTTCATCAACTTCTTAAAGCCCGAGGTGAATTTAAAAGAGGCCAACGGTGGAGTCTGCCAGCGTCTCCAGGAGCAACCGGCTTTTTTTAATTTCATTATCAGAAGGCTAAATTAGCCCGAGTAGCACACTGGCTAATTTACAACCATTGACCATTGTTACTTGTGAACCAGTGAGCTGCTTTGAGACAGAACCACAGCACCGTCTGGTCTTCAGTACCTCATTGCCCTTAATTAGATGATTACACTTGTACTCTTCCCCCTTTCATCCACTCAAGGCCTTGATAATTATCTCATGAGTCCAATCAGTTGTGAGAAAGTAGGGACCTAAATAGAACATCAAAATGACCCTTTAGTACTTTTAAAAAGAACCCTACAAGATTATAAAACCTAGTATGCACATATTAGGGTTGAGTGTCATCTTGGAACAAGAGGACAAGGAGAGTTGTCTATTTGATGATGGGGGTTTTATGTTCAGATAAATATGTCTGTTGTAATTCTATGTGACTTCTGTGCGTAAAGGACCATTCTTCTGTCAGAGGAGGCCAGAGAGAGGAGGCAAAGCGTGTTGTCCATCTTTGGCCATGTTGTCCATCTTTAATAACATTTAATACCATGACGCTGGACACCCGTACAAGACTGATAGCCTTAACTATGTCTGCCTTTAAGATATGGGTGAGTTCAGAGGTGCTTTAACTATGACTCCCTATAAGATATGAGTTCAGAGGTGCTTTAACTATGACTCCCTATAAGATATGAGTTCAGTGGGGCTTTAACTATGACTCCCTATAAGATATGAGTTCAGTGGTGCTTTAACTATGACTCTCTATAAGATATGAGTTCAGTGGGGCTTTAACTCCCTATAAGATATGAGTTCAGTGGGGCTTTAACTATGACTCCCTATAAGATATGAGTTCAGTGGGGCTTTAACTATGACTCCCTATAAGATATGAGTTCAGTGGGGCTTTAACTATGACTCCCTATAAGATATGAGTTCAGTGGGGCTTTAACTCCCTATAAGATATGAGTTCAGAGGTGCTTTAACTATGACTCCCTATAAGATATGAGTTCAGTGGGGCTTTAACTATGACTCCCTATAAGATATGAGTTCAGTGGGGCTTTAACTATGACTCCCTATAAGATATGAGTTCAGTGGTGCTTTAACTATGACTCTCTATAAGATATGAGTTCAGTGGGGCTTTAACTATGACTGCCTATAAGATATGAGTTCAGTGGGGCTTTAACTATGACTCCCTATAAGATATGAGTTCAGTGGTGCTTTAACTATGACTCCCTATAAGATATGAGTTCAGTGGTGCTTTAACTATGACTCCCTATAAGATATGAGTTCAGTGGGGCTTTAACTCCCTATAAGATATGAGTTCAGTGGGGCTTTAACTATGACTGCCTATAAGATATGAGTTCAGTGGGGCTTTAACTATGACTGCCTATAAGATATGAGTTCAGTGGGGCTTTAATGTGATTTAAGGGAGGCAGAGCAGGCGAGGGTATTGATGCTGCTGCTCTCTTGCTGATGCTAGTACTCAGTGGAGATCACAGCCTGGATCACATTACTGTCGGAAATGAAGTTTGGTTTCCAGTCTCTGAGTATGATGTTCAGTATGATGCTCAGTATGATGTTCAGTATGATGCTCAGTATGATGCTCAGTATGATGTTCAGTATGATGCTCAGTATGATGCTCAGTATGATGCTCAGTATGGTGTTCAGTATGATGTTCAGTATGATGCTCAGTATGATGCTCAGTATGATGCTCAGTATGGTGTTCAGTATGGTGTTCAGTATGGTGTTCTCAAAAGCATTCCAGTACTTTAACAGTGAACTCCTCTTAGTAAGGATTGCTCTCATATCAATAGAGCTAACAAAGTGTTAATCTCTCTCTCTCTCCTCTCTCTCTCTCTCTCCCTCTCTCTCTGTGTGTGTGTGTGTGCTTAGAAGGACTCTTAGGCACTATAAGAGCGAAGTCTTTTAAGTAGGGATTTCTTTCACACCCACAGAGCTAACATGGTTTGTCCCTTCTCTCTCTGTCTCTCTCTCTCTGCAACAGGAGGGAACGGCACGTATCCCAGAGTCCCCGGCGAGAACGGTCCTCTGCCCTCCTCCAACATCCCGCTGATTGCCGGGGCGGCCGGAGGCTCCGCCTTCCTCCTGCTGGTCAGCGCGGTCATCTGCGTGGTCTGTTACCGCCGGCGACACGCCAAACACTCGGAGTCGCACCACCCGCCCCTGTCCCTCTCCTCCCTCACCAGCCCCAAGCGCGGAGGCGGCATGGGCGGCATGGGTGGCATGGGTGGCATGGGTGGCATGGGCGGCATGGGTGGCATGGGCGGCATGGGCGGCATGGGGGGTCTGGGCAGTCTGGGTGGAGGGGGCGGCGGCGGCGGCAACAACAACGGCTCGGAGCCCAGTGACATCATCATCCCGCTGCGGACTTCCGACTCGGCGTACTGCCCGCACTACGAGAAGGTGAGCGGGGACTACGGCCACCCCGTCTACATCGTCCAGGAGATGCCGCCGCAGAGCCCCGCAAACATCTACTACAAAGTGTGAGGAGAGAGGGAGAGAGTGAGGGAGGAAAAAAACACAGAGAGAGAGAGCGAGAGAGAGATTAAAAGAAACAGAGAGAGAGTGAGTGAATGAGAGAGATGCCAAATAAAAAAAAAATCACCCCCTCCAGCCCCCCCCCAGCCCCACCAAGTAAACACACTCCTGTGCCCCCAAACGATGCACGCCGCATCTTTCTCCCCCCTCCAGAAGCCTGTGATACACTCCTCTCTCCTCGGTCTCCTCTCTGTGGCAGTGAGACGGACAGCAGAGCCACACACACACACACACACTCCCCGTCGCCCCCACAAACGAGCTCTCTCTTAGTTCTCAAACTCTGAAGGCTGTGTGTGCTTAAGCCCTGTTAACACTCACACACACAGTTATGAACACACACTCATAATCACAGAAGTACACACACACATACACGCGCACACACGCACACACACACACACAAACACACACACACACACACCTGCACCTGTTTTGCTGTGGGGTTGTTTTGGTGCCCCATCCTCTCGTGCAGCGAGTCAGGACTCACACTGATGTGAGCGGCCGATGACACAAATACAGACACACACACACACACACACACACACACACACACACACACACACACACACACCCTCCCCACACTGACCCATCCACTCTCTCACCAAGTGGAGGGACGAAAGAAAAAGAGAGAAAGCAAAAGAAAAGAAAGACTGAAGAGAGAAAAGCCCTGCTGTGTTGCCGGGGGCGATGCCACAGATCTGTTTTCAATAACCAACAACAGACAAACAAAAGCAACAAATACAAACCAGAACTGTGTTTTTTTCGTGTTCTTCTAGACTAGAGAAAAAAATCTGAACTCTGTTCTCTTGAGAATTAACACTAAATAGCATTTTTGTTTTTTTGTTTTTAGTTTTTTTTTCTGTGCTTGTCTGTGTATTTCTGTCACAATGGGGGAGGGGTCTCTGTGACTCTGACCAATCACCACACAAGGCGGTGGTCATGTGAGGTCCTATCTGAAGCCGGATTGGCCGGTTGAGTCTTACATGGTGCTGCCGTGGAGAATCCTGTATATTTTATTAACGTGCAAAACTTGTGTGTGAGTAGAACTATAACAATGACACTTAAGTTGCACACGAATGTGTCTGTGCCGATAGCGCGCTTCAGTAGAAAGTGTGTGTGACTGTGGTTACGTGTGTGTGTGTGTGTCTTGTGAACAAATGGGCGAGTGTATGTGTGTTTGCACCTCTTTGCGCGTTAGACTATTCTGAAACCAAAACACAAACGTAAAACAACATCAAAAAAGAGATTTTTTTAACGCTCTCAACACTTATAGATTATATATATATATAAATATATATATATGATTACTCAGTAAACCATTCTTAGACATTTTCTTTTTTTTATTGTTATTGTTATAATGTTTTACTTCTTCTGTGTAAAATGTTGCCTTTCATTGCTAGATTATTATTTTTAATTTGAATTTTTTGTAAACCTATGGAGTGTTGACCTTGTTTCCCTTTCTGTTCTTGTAAATTAATTTAATAATTTCTTATTTTGTGTCTTTATTTTCCTCTAAAGAGGTCTCCTCTTTTTTCCCCTGTTTCACCCCCCTTTCCCCACGTTT
>NC_045169.1:18051198-18058698 GCF_900700415.2 Clupea harengus
TGTGTGTGTGTGTGTGTGTGTGTGTGTGTATGTGTGTGTGTGTGTTTCTTGCCAGAGTGGCCTGGGTCCGTTACTAAAAAGTGCTGTGTTAAGATTCTTGTTTCTGTGGTGTGGAACACTACTAATACTAATACTACTACTACTACTACTACTACTACTACTTGTGTGAGCGCTGTCTTTTCGTTTGGCCATTTTTCTTCTTTTCTTTTTCATTTTTCTGTATCTGAGTACCTCCCTCCCTTCCTCCCTCACACCCCCTCACCCCCCTATCACCCCCACCTCCCCTCACCTCCCCCTTAAAGACACACCTCTGAGCAAGAGGGTAAAAAAAAAAAAAACTAGTACATTCCTGCTTTGGAAAAAAATGTTAATTAAAAAACAAACAAAAATTGTTTAAGCACCATTGGTGTCTGGTGTGGGTTTTTTGTGTTTGTGTGTGTGTGTGTGTGTGTCTGTCTGATGGTGGTGGTATGCGTGGATGTGTGTGTGTTCCATCTTGATCCAACTTGTGTCTATGTGTTTGTGTGTGTGTGTGTGTGTGTGTGTGTGTGTGTGTGTGTGTGTGTGTTTGTGTCTTCAATGGTATATAGATAATGTGTTTGTTTCTGAATACGTGTTCTGATGAGTATAGATTTTGTGTTTGGGTTTCTATTCTCAGAAGACACACAGCCAGCCTTTTGACCTCCACTTCCCCGCCACACACACACACACACACACACACACAAAAACACACACACACACACTCACACACACACACACACACACACACACACAGAAGGTGGATCAGAGGCTGTTGAGGGGGCAGAGGGGAGCAGTGAGGTAATCTGACCCCTACAAGCTGGAAAAGAGCTATCGGTTGTAGTCAGTACCGTAGTGTGCTTCTTTAGTCAAACACACACACACACACATACAAACATATACACACACAAAAGACTCATATCTGTCTAACACAGACTCACACAAAGATACACACACAAATCACATACACTTCTATCTAAAGTGAGAGGTTGGTCTGACCATGTACACTCATCTATCACAGATACACACTTTACTCCTGACATGCACACACACACACACACATTCATCCTCTGGGCATGAACCCCAGCCTCTTGCATACGGTGTTGCTAGGACACAAGCTGATGCTGACATCAGCCACTACACAGCTTCATGTGTGCGTGAGAGAGTTTGTGTGTGTGTGTGTGTGTGTGTGTGTGTGTATGTGTGTGTATTTTTGTGTGTCTGTGTTTCCTTCTTTTGTCCATTTCCCCTTGCCTTGCTATTTTGGGGAAAGAAGGGGGGCATGTTTCCATGGTAACCACTGAATCCGTTTCCCCCCTGAGAACATGCGGTTCGGAACCCCAGGGGATCTCAGAAAGCCTCCGAGGTTCTATCTGTAGGAGGTTCTGCCGTTAGGACATTCTGTCGGAGGTTCTGACCAAAATGGAACACATCTGAATCCAGAACCACCAGGACTGGCTCCAAACGGACCCAGAACCAGACAAGAACTAACCTGCTCTTCATCACTCCCATCACTCGGGTTCGCCCCAGATGAAAGAAAGAACCAGAGGAAAGGAGAAGAGAAGAAAAGAAAGAGGGGGATTTTTTCCCCTTTCTCTCCGTGAGTCAGACGTTGTGTGGAGACCCCTGTGGTATCAGTGCTTTGGTCATCATTTTAGCTCTCAGAATACCGCCATGACAGCAGCATGATGGGCGTAATGATGGGCCTGATGGCTACCATATGCAGGGCAAGCTTTAAACACACACATGTACATTAATGTGCGTGTGACACACACACACACACACACACACACACACACACACACGCTCACACATATATGCTTTAAACACACACATGTACATTAATGTGTGTGTACCACACACACACACACACACACACACACACACAGGCTCACACATATGTGCTTTAGACACAGAAATATACACACATGTACATTAATGTGTGTGTGCAACACACACACACACACACACACACACGCTCACACATATATGCTTTAAACACACACATGTACATTAATGTGCGTGTGCCACACACACACATACACACACACACACAGGCTCCACATATGTGCTTTAGACACAGAAATATACACACATGTACATTAATGTGTGTGCACCACACACACACACACACACACACACACACTCACACATATGTGCTTTAAACACAGAAATATACACACACACACACACACACACTATCCCACACTTACATGCTCACACATATGTGCTTTAAACACAGAAATATACACACATGTACATTAATATGTGTGCACCACACACACACACACACACACGCTCACACATATGCTTTAAACACAGAAATATACACACACACACACACTATCCCACACTTACAAGCTCACACATATGTGCTTTAAACACAGAAATATACACACATGTACATTCAGCTCATGTGGATATACATACTGACATAGACACACAAACGCACACAAGAGACTGAACTAACCTTCACATACACTTGTGAATATTAACACCCCCCCCCCCCACACACACACACACACACACACACACACACATTTAGCACATGTGGATATGCATACTGACTGGTCACATAGACACACAAACGCACACAAGAGACTGAACTAACCTTCATATACACTTGTGAATATTAACACACACACACAGACACATTCAAATCCATCCCCATTCACTCAAACTGTACCTACATGAATAGACCAGCGCAATTTGACATGTATTGCAAAGGGAAAGATGAAGTTACTAAAGATGATCACTCAGTCATCTGGCAATAATAGCACTCTCTATCCAGACGCTTTAAACACTTTCCTCTTTCTCACTTTGTTTCTCTATCACTCACTTTCAATTCTGTCTCGTTCCATTTTTATTTTATTTTCCTTTTTTATGTCTTTTCCCAGTCTCTCTCGCTCTCTCCCCCTCTCTCTCTCCTTCCATCCTTCTCTGAATGGAGAGAAATTATGTTTGTGCTCAAGTGAAATCAATTAAGATATAATCCCCGTAATCAGATTTGGAGAGGTTTGCCGAGGCGATGCGCGTGTTTAAATTCAGAGATTTGGGGGCCCACTTGACTCCATATTGTAACATGGTAGACAGCGTTGCCATAGGGATGTCTGCTGAAGGTCAGTGATGGGGGGGGGGGGGGATTTGTCCCTTCAGATGGGTGTTCCGGTATGTGCATGTTAGACACTAGTAAAAGAGACTAGTGTTTGTGTGTGTGTGTCTGTGTGTGTGTGTGTCTCTGTGTGTGTCTGTGTGTGGTGTGTGTGTGTGTCAGTGGCGGCTGGTTAATTCTTTTTTTTGGGGGGGGGGGGGGGTTGGGCGGTACGGTTTAAATAGCACTCCACAATGAGAAAATAACACACATGAGAGGTTTAGAGCAGAATGGTTTAAGAAACATTGGGTTGGGTTCCAGAGGTTTAAACATTGGGTACAAGAGGTTTAGAGTAGACTAGATTCAGAGACATTGGATACTAGAGGTTTAGAGCAGAATAAATTCAGAAACATTGTGTACAAGAAATTTAAAACAGAGTATATTCAAAAAACACAGGGTGTAGAGGTTTAGAGCAGAATAGATTGAGAAAGACTGGATGATACTAGAGGTTTAGAGCAGAATAGATTCAGAAACACTAGATGATACTAGAGGTTTAGAGCAGAATAGATTCAGAAACACTAGATGATACTACATGTTTTCGAATGCCAATTCGGTACCCTTCATCCAACTGCTCTGCAATACGCAGTCTTCCAAAGAGGTTTAGCTTAAGGCTGTTATTTAGATGGATAAGATTCATGCTTCTTAAATTGTTCAGTAAAGTGCTTTAGATCCCTTATTCCCGTTGTAGTCCAGAGTGTTTCAGTCCCAGGACTTTGGAACAACTACAACTTTGGAACAAAAAAAAAAACGCATTTAACTGAACAACCAGCTAACCAACTCCGCTTAGCATAGCCTACAGGTTTGACGAGAAGGGTGCTATCAGTGGTCTACTGCTGAATGTTTAAATCCGGACGGTCGGGTCCCAAGTCTCTTCTTGGCAACATCTAATCATCGATTAAACGGTGTTTCACGTAAAGATACCACAGAGTTTTCAGTCACCGATGTCGCCATATTCACAAAACCAAAGTTTCTGCTAGCTATGCTGCTCTCGTAGATGCTTGGGAATGATATGGGATGTGAGCAAATGATTAAGGTCTCTGATTCGCCGAATAGTCCAATCGCGTTGAAATAAGAAACGATAGGAAACAATGTCATTGGTTAGGGCGCAAAAATTAAATCCGCCAATGAGAAGCTGTCCCTGCTGAAATGACAGCGAAAACTTAGCTAGCTTCCATAGACTTCCATGTGTCCAGCGCCCCTCTCCTGAAGGAGGGGCTTTTCTCAGTACTGACGAATGGCCATATATTATGTTCGGACACATTTTAGTGGTTGATGACAGGGGCTTACGGTCTCCCACACACATTTAACGCTAAAGGCCCCGTCACACCATGACGTTCTGGTCAACGTTCTCTGAACTTTCTAATCGTTCAATTTCAAGCGTTCTAGGGCGATGTGGACACATCTGGCGTGTTACTAACGAAATAATTGCGTAGGACTGACACATGATTAACGTGGGACTGACGCATGAGGAGTGTGTAACACCGACCAAGTGACGTGTCACTGGTCCGCGAAAAACGTGTGCTGACGTGTCACTCCAGCGCGACAAACGATAAGTCAACCTTAGAAGAGCGTGTTAAGAGTGTAATTTACGTGTGAATAATGACAGAAAAGCGTTTTGCTGGCGTGTGGGTTTTATGGTCAAACGGGTATAAAACGCTGGAAAATCATAGTGGATTCAGTTGATCTGAACAGTGAACATCATGCCGCCAAGACCACGAAAAGGTGTGAGGGGGGCTTCTGCTACTAGCGCTGCTGCAAGTAAGAAGATGATAAATGCTGCTGAAAGTAAGAAGAATACAAAGCCTCTTTTCACTAGCAATGTCTTCGGATGAAGATTTACTGTTATTATTACTGTGATTTACGAAATAACGGGCGTTATTCCTAGGGTTTTATGTTATTAAAATAAATGATTTAAATTTGACACTGAATTTGTGTTTCTCAATGTTTATTATTAGAAAACATCAACACATCCACACACATTGTCCATGTCACAAGAGTCTTCATATCGTATCCATCTGCCATGGAACAGCACCAGCTATAACAGTGCTCAGCTATGTTCAAGTTCAGTAGGCTACATCTACTTCATGCTGGCTCAACCAAGCATATACCCTCCACTCTGCTTTTCGCTAGATTATGCAATGACCTTGCATGACATGATATCATTGAATATGTAGATGTATAGTGCACATAATAACGTTTGCAATGATGTAAGTTGCGTTTGTTGATCACGTATGGTTAATAACATATTAATTGTAGAAGGGACATGATAAAATCAAGATCTTCCCTTGGTGAAAAAACTTTCGCCGATATCTTCCTACGAGAGATGGGTTAGGTGCTCAAATTTCCCTGGATCAAATAGGACGTTAGTAGGCATGTCCAAACTAAAAATCACGTCTTAGGATTGCTGCGCACATAAGTTATTTCGGGTGCATCAACTGTACTCAGTCTACCCTACCCAACGACTGACTATGATAGCCAAACGCGTGCAAAGTTAATAAAACGTTCCACGAAAGTTCTCCAGCGTTTAAATGAAACGTTGAAGAACGCTGATCTCCATGAGAACTTTTGTGCATGTTCAAAACTTTTTTTTTGGACCAGCGTTCTCCTCCGATCACCGACGATTACCGACAATTACAGCGTTCACCAGCTTTCACACAAAGCTCTTCTGGCGCAATTCCAGCGACCATGGACGATTACCAACGTTTCCTCTAACATCATAGAACGTTGACCAGAACGTCATGGTGTGACGGGGCCTTTAAACACGGTACATTTCTTATTTTAATTATTTGGTATATAATGTTTTTTGACATGTTATTTGACTTTTTTTCTTCTCAAAATTTTAAGGGGGGCGGCGCCCTTGTGTCCACTATTGACGCACCGCCACTGGTGTGTGTGTGTGTATGTGTGTGTGGTGTGTGTGTGTGTGTGGTGTTTGTGTGTGTGCAGTGGGAAAGTAAATCCCTTTTCAGACTTTTCACAGATTTCTGTCTATAATGTCTGGAAAGTGATAAAGTGAGCGATAAAAAGTGTGTGTGGGAGTGTGTGTGGGAGTCAAGAGTGGGCCCCCGTGTGACTTTTCTCTGTGTGATTGCACCGTGTGTGTGTGTGTGTGTGTGTGTGTGCCTGCGTGCGTGTATGTGTGTGTGTGCGGGTGTGTGTGTGTGTGTGTGTGTATGTGTGTGTGTGCGGGTGTGTGTGTGTGTGAGAGAGAGAGAGAGAGAGAGAGAGTGTGTGTGTGTGTGTGTGTGTGTGTGTGTGTGTGTGTGTGTGTGTGTGTGTATGTGTGAATGTGTGTGTGTGTGTGATTATACCTGTAGAGTACTGTGACAGCCTGTCTTAATGAAAAGAGACATGCTTTAGCAGCCACCAGGAGCCCTCTCCTCCCTAATCCCTCTCTGTCTCTCTCTCTCTCTCTCTCTCCCTCTCTCTCTCTCTCTCTCTCTCTCTCTTCCTGTCTGTCTCCCTCTCTCTCTCTCTGTCTGTTTTTCTGTCCTTTTTTGGCTCTTTCCTTCACTTTACTTTCTTCCTCTCTGTTCCTGTCCCTCTTTCTCTCCACCACAGATGACTGGTGATTGGCAAGAGTAGTGATTACAAGGCAGGTGGTTTCTTCTCTTCTCTTTTTCTCCTCTATCCCTTGCTTTGCTGCTCTTTCGCCTCACTCTCTCTCTCTCTCTGCCTCTATCTCTGTCTGTCAGCAGGTGTTCTATGCCTACCTGTTCAGGAGGGGGGCCATGGCCTTATGGACATCGAACGTAGGAACACAGCGTTTCGACTGCAGGCTGGGTACAGACTGCCTGTGGTCGGCCTGTGGACTCTAGAGAAGGGCAGCTGGACTTAGTTTGGATAGGCAACTGTTTTTAATAGATCTAATCTCTGTAGAGCTTGTTGGGCTGTCCCCTTTTTATATAAGTCAGTGCCACGGGCTTTGACTGTTTTAACTACCTGAGGAAGAGACATGGTGCCTAGTGTGTGAGTGGGAGAGGACCCACTTTTAATAATTAACCCACTTTTTTTATAATCCAGCTCTACCAGTTGTGGCTCTACAGTCACCCTCTTTAAGAGCTGTGATCGTCCACGCAGGCATCATAAAGCTACGACATCTATTAATTATTAATGTTTATTATTAGTAGTTTTTTAAAGATTTATTTTTGGGCTTTTTGTGCCTTTAATCGATAGTGCAGTGAAGAGTGGGACAGGAAATGAGAGGGAGAAGAGCTGGGGAGTGGACAGGAGAAATGACATCGGGCCGGATTCGAACCCGTGTCCTCCATGGGCGTCGAGCCCGAATGTGGTCGGGGCTACTGCTTGCGCCACAGTGCCCCCCATTATTA
>NC_045169.1:18073698-18083698 GCF_900700415.2 Clupea harengus
TTGTGTGAGAGAACAGGTTCTGGGTGTGGCGGGCTATGTTTTAGTTTGAGGGCATTTCAGTCTGGGAGAAGTTCGCATAAATATTAGCAAGCGTAATAGCACCTACCTACCCCCCCGACACACACACATACACACACACACAAAGTGGGCTTATTTGATGTGCCATGCTGGTTTGTGTGTGTTTAAGGGGAATGTGTGTGTGTGTGTGTGTGTGTGTGTGTATGTGTGTGTGTGTGTGTGTGTGTGTGAGTGTGTGTGTGTGTGTGTGTGTGTGTGTGTGTGTGTGTGTGTGTGTGTGTGTGTGTGTTGGGTTTCTGTTTGACTGCATTGGGATTGGCTAATTTACGGTGTGTGAAGTGAGGGTCCCCCAATAAGTTGCTCATGTTCCAGAGCGGTTTAATTGCAGGCCTGGAAAGGCACACAAATTGGTGGTTAAGTGATTTGTGTGTATGGGAAAAGACCCTATAAATCACTCTGATGATGTGAGCGAGAGTGTGTGTGTGTGTGTGTGTGTGTGTGAGAGAGAGAGAATGAGAGAGAGAACACATGTGCATTGATGTGTAGTGGTGGGGGAAAAAATCGATTCTGTTCAGTATCGCGATATTTTGCGCACGCAATTATATCGATACAGTAGCGCAAAGTATTGCAATATTTAATTATATAATTATGTGTTTTACTTTCGGGTTTTCTCCATTGTTTTTCTCAGAGTTTACTCTGATAATATTACATTTGCATATTACATCCACAAGGTGGCGCTTGTTGCGGTGCTTTGTTGTCGTGCATTCAACAGCAAATTCAAATGAAAATGGCTTCACCATCACAACCGGTTGTACACGGTTTGTATCAATGTAATGTTAGCGAATGAGGGGTGAGAAGCATACCTTTAGCTTCGTTTGAAGCGTACCTTTTAGCTCCGACATTGGACTTTCAAACAAAACGTAAAGTGATCAATAATGGGAGACCAGTTTTGAGAAATGTTTAAGTTAATAGAATCTTCTATTTTCGCGGTCAAGGTCAAATATAAGTGTAGAAGAAAAGCAACGGCAGAACAAGCATAAACCCGACCGTTGGGCTCTCGATGGGATTCATTGAGGCAGAGGTAGCCTAGTGTTTGCCTCCCCTCTGTGTTTTTTCACTGTGGTTTTATGTCCGATCAGCAGGACTAAATAGGTTCTACGCATGCGCTCATCCCAGTTTGTGAGGGATTGCGCAATCTGAGATGAGGCACAGCTCGTCGCTGCCTCACCGTCTCAATGTCTCCTGTCTGTTTGAACAGGACATGCGCAAATTCAATGATTTGATTATATCAAATGCTCAAAATGATTGGAATCATGCAGATATTACATTTATAGCACAGATCAGTAGAGAAATATTAATTTATTTTATCATATTTTTTATTTTTTTTACTTTCACTCTGCCTCCCCTGACCGTGCGTCCGTGATGCACTTCGTTGTGGATAAGTAAAGCCTATTTTGCTACTTTTTTGTAGTCCTGGTAATCTTTTGTTTGGCATGTTGGTAAGGTTATTAAGAGGACAATGGTTTGGCTTTACTGAATGTTTGTTTATTAATTACTTATTTTTCAACAAATAACTCATTTATAATTACAAAGAGGGAAATTATGAACTTTTTATCGCAACTTTCATTTGCTCCCGCAATTTCATCAACAAACACCTAAAAACACAGTAACTTTCATCACAACATTTTGGAAAAGCTCCCGCGAAATCAGGATTTTTTGTTTTTGCACTTGTTTTTAATGTGTAGAAGATAATGTTGTGCACAGAATTAAATGTGACATTTGAAGTGAGTTGAGCAGTCTTATTTTCCTAATTTTTTGTAATGCCTTCTGAATAATATGGGGGACATGAATCGCAATATATCGCAGAATCGAATCGCAATACTTGCTGTATCGCAATATGTTAAGAATCGCAATAATATTGAATCGTGGCCCAAATATCGCGATACTATCGAATCGTCACATTTTTGCCAATTCCCACCCCTATTGATGTGTGAGTTTGCATTAAGTGTGTGTGCACGTGGCCGTATGGGTCACAGGTGTCTGATCTGTGTGTGTCGTTCCTTCTACACGTGTGTGTGTGTGTGTGTGTGTGTGTGTGTGTGTGTGTGTGTGTTAATATGTACATGTGCATATCCTAAGAGGTGTGACAGACCCCACATTAATTAAACAGAGCTCCACACACCTCTGCCACCTGCCTTTTTAATTGGTTGCCGAGCCGTCGTCATGCAGGTTTGATTGGCTTTGCCCTTTCACCCTTTCTTCCTGATTGGCCACCCCATAAAAGCTGTCTTGACTGAAGTCCTCTGAGGACTAATGTGGGCCCTGGGGGGATGGAGAGCCAATCAGCGACTTTGGCCGTGGCACCTTAAACAAACGGATCAATGGCCATCTGATGGACGTCACGGGCCGCTGTTATCTGCTTCATCAATGCCTAGGAGATTACACTGGGGGCCAGAGAAACTGAAGGGATGCTGAAAGCTTAGAATAATGCAGACAACCCTCCCCCCCCCTCCCCAATGCACAGCACACACACACACACACACACACACACACACACAGAGTCACATTTGATTGAAGGTAATCAATAGACCCCATAGCCCATACACCCACCCATTGGTCCCCAATTCCCAGTCCTCATTTCAGCCTGGGAGACTTCTTGGTCTGGGAGGGAGGGGGGTGGGGGGGTGAAGGGAGGGGGGCGACTCGGCAGGGAAGCATGTCCAGCAGCAGGGTGTCATCGGTGGGCTGAGTGGTGATGGGGCCATGCCTGTAGGGGCTTGATCCACAGGGCGCTGAGTGTGTGTGTGTGTGTGTGTGTGTGTGTGTGTGTGAGTGTGTGTGTGTGTGTGTGTGTGTGTGTAAATCTGGTTGAATAGGCTCTGGGCTCGCCTGAGTGGAGCAGGAACAAACGTGTCGGACGCTCTGCTGTCAGTTGTCCGCCCACGCCATCGTTCCTGCTCCGGGGGCCAAGGCGACGCTACGCTAACTAGCGCCACGCGCCCACCAACCACTGAACACCGGCAGGTCATGCTGGGCCCGCCCCGGAACACAATTACTCGCCCACGCACCTGTCAATCATAGGGTCTCCTATGTGTTTTCTGTCAAACACACATACACTTGCACACATACTTTTTCTTCTGTGTTCATTTTCACTCCATCATCTATTTCTCTCTCTCCCTTTTTCCCTCTCCTCTCTCTCCTTTTCCAAACAGAACTTCAGCAGTCCTACATGTGCTGATTAGTGCCACGTGCCTGCCCTCCTCTATTGGTCTGTTAAACACAAGGTGCCCGCCCTGAGACATTATCACTCGCCCACACACCTGTCAATCAAACAGACAGACGGGAGCTGAGGCCTCTAACAGAGAGAGAGAGAGAGAGAGAGAGATAACTGTTTGTGTGTGTGTGTGTGTGTGTGTGTGTGTGTGTGTGTGTGTGTGTGTGTGTGTGTGTGTGTGTCGGCGGCGTCTGGCTTCGCCCACTGCATGCTGGGATAGCGTGGGCGTGGGAACGGCTGGTAGAGTCACATGTCTGAAAGCGCAGGAGAGGGAGCGGTGAAACAAGTGGGTGATACAGAGAGAAGGAGAAGGAGAAGAGAGAAGAGGGTGATACAGAGAGGTGGAGAAGGAGATAAAAAGGAATAGAAAAGGAATGAAACTCTCTTCTGCGTTTAGGGTTTAAAGGAGAGAAAAAAGAGATATTAATTCAATTAGCACTTGTGCCTGTTTATGTGTGCATGGCTGCCGTTGTTAGTGTTTGTGTGTGTTAGTGTGTGTGTGTGTGTTTATGTGTGCATGGCTGCCGTTGTTAGTGTTTGTGTGTGTTAGTGTGTGTGTGTTTATGTGTGCATGGCTGCCGTTGTTAGTGTTTGTGTGTGTTAGTGTGTGTGTGTTTATGTGTGCATGGCTGCCGTTGTTAGTGTTTGTGTGTGGACGCTGAGCACAAGACTCATGATCCTGAATCTTCACACGATCCACTGCGAGGATGAATAGGGCACAGTGACTCATAGCAGTGACTAACAGCACACACACACACACACACACACACACACACACACACACACACACACACACACACACACACCATACGCATGTGACACAGAGCTGACAACCAGAGCTGGTATGTGTGTATGTGCCATATGCGTCTGTCTGTCTGTGTGTGTGTATTTATGCATTTTTCCAACTGTGTGTGTGTGTGTTTCTAAATTTTTGTGTGTTTCTAAATTTTATGTGTGTGTGTGTATTCGTTTTTCCACTTTTCCATTTCTCCCGCCTGCCCCCCTGATAATCAACATGTTACTCTGAAGCATGGCCCTCCTAACACATGAGTGCACATCTTTTAATTTCTGCTGTGGAATAAACGCATAGCTGATAAATAAACGAATAAATTAAAGAAGGAAGTAAGGCAGGAAAGAGAAAGAGGAGGAGGAGGAGGAGAAAAGAAAAAAAAAGTTTCATCAGGAAAATTTAATTTCTCACTCCGGCACCCACGAGAGAGGAGGAGTGGTACGTACATTTGTAAGTGTGTGTGTGTGTGTGTGTGTGTGTGTGTGTGTGTGTGTACATATCCCTACTGCAGTATGTGTGACAAATCTGATCTGTCTTATCATCCCTGCATTCTGCAGTTTCTCTCACTTTGTGTCACCTCTCATATACACACACTCCAACTGTCAGACTTTTCGCACACACACACACACTTACAGGGTCACTTTCACCCAAGTACACAGGCTTAAACAGAACACATTTATATTTACAGACACACATGCACACACACATACACACACACACGCACACACAAACACACACATGCGCGCGCGCGCACACACATACTCACACACGCGCGCACAGACTCACACACACACACTCCATTACAATGTTTTTCACACAGGCAATCTGTTGCTGGGAGAACTGGAGTGTATTAAGCCATACATGCTCATTAATTTCAGCCCGTGCAGCGACTTAGATAGCTGCTGAATAGAGGCTATTTGGTTGGGATCACACAGGGAGCTATATAGCTGTGTGTGTGTGTGTGTGTGTGTGTGTGTGTGTGTGTGTGTGTGTGTGTGTGTGTGTGTGTGTGTGTGTGTGTGTGTGTGTGTGTGTGTGTGTGTGTGTTTGAAGTATATAGCTTTACACTGGATACTACATGGAGTGTCACATTGCTACCACTCTCACACTCGTTCATAGCAACTTACATACTTGCACTCACATACTCGCTAGCACACACAGGTATACTCTCATGTACTCACACACTAGCACACTCATATACTCACACACTTACATAGTCACATATACAATTATACACTCACATACTCACACACTCACACATATACTTACACACACACATACTCATATGTAAACTTACACATTCACATACTCACATGTACATCTACACACTCACATCCTCACACACTCACATACTCACACGTACACTTACACACTCACATACTCACACGTACACTTACACACTCACATACTCACATATGCACTTACACACTCACATACTTACTTATGCACTTACACACTCACATACTCACACGTACACAGCTAAACCTGTAGGCTCACATACTCACATACTCACATATGCACTTACACACTCACATACTCACACGTACACACTCACATACTTACGCAATCCCACATTCCCACAGTGTCTTTGGTCAGGATCACGCAGGGAAGCCTACAGGTTTAGCTGTAGCTTTTGAACGCGGCAGGGGGACGTCACATCAAACAACTCTGAGTCACTCCAGTCACGTACAACAGGAGTGACGGACGTGACGAGAGAATGAGAGGGGGACTGGAGTGGTCACACACTCACATGTAGGCTACACACTCACACACATTTATCACATATATACTCCTGTACACACACATACTCACACACATTTATCACATATATACTTGTGTATGCACACACACTCACACACACACATATATCTCATATATACAAACACTTGTGCACTCTCATACAATCACACAATCATCACACTCTGTATTTATCCCCGACATTCTCCCTCTCTTTTTCTCTTCCTTTTTACTCTCTCCTAGTTTTTCTCTTTCCTTTTCTCTCATTCCTTCACTCTTCCTCAGTTTCTCTCTCCCTCTCTCTCTCTCTTTCTCTGTCTCCCTCTCTTCCACTCTTTATCCTTCTCTTTCTCTCTCTGTCTCCCTCTCTCCCTCTCTCTCTCTCTTTCTCTGTCTTCATTTCCCGCTCTTCCACTCTCTCACACCTCCTTATTCTCTTTCTCTTATTCTCTTTCTCTCTCTCTCTCTCCCACTGTCTCTGCCACTCGCTCCCTCCCTCCCTCCCTCCCTCCCTCCCTCTCTGTCTCTCTCTGCCTCTCTTGGGGCGCTAGCTGGAGGGAACATCTCGTTTTAAAGCTCTTTCATTTTTAATTCAGCCTCTGCTGCTGTCCTGCCCAGGCTCCAGGCAGTGTGGGAGGGCCACCACACTCCACTCAGGCCCATAAATAATTCTGATTAGCCCCTACACACACACACACACACACACACACACACACACACACACACACACACACACATTTTCACACAGACATTTTCACACAGACATACACACTCACTCAGTCAGACACATATTTATAGGCACACACACACACACACTCGTTCACCCTAACTCAGAGGCAGAAACACACACACACACACGGCGCATCTGTACACACTCACTGACAGTGCAACTCTGGCCTATCACCTTTGTTGTCACCCAAACAAATGCACACTCATGTCCTTACACACACACACACACACACACACACACACACACACACACACACACACACACACACACAGACACACACACAGCCTTGCACTCTCATACTCAGAGTTACACGTTAACTTACGTCATCCACTTTATCATCCTACCAAACACACACACACACACACACACATACACACACAGACACACACACAGGCACGCACACACACGCAGGCACACGCAGGCACGCGCAGGCACGCACACGCACACACACGCACACACACACGCACTCACACACGCACTCACACACACACGCACTCACACACAGACACACACACACACACACACACACACACACACGCACTCACACACACACGCACTAAAAGTCTGAGTGTTGGCAGTATTTCTCGGCGCTCAGCTGAGTGTTGTTTGTCAGCAGACTGCTGGCTGCTTGTTTCTGCAGCAAACAGGTTTCTCCCCACAGCAGTAAAATATGCCTTTAAAATGTCACTCTCTCCCCGTAGAGCCACACTGGCAACTAATCAATACACATTAGTTGTTCAATTGACTTTGGCCTGAACCCTTCCTCCCCAAACTCTCTCTCTCTCTCTCTCTCTCTCTCTCTCTCTCTCTCTCTCTCTGTCTGCCATTTTCTCTGTCTCCCTCTCCTCTGTCTCCTCTCTCTATATATATATCTCCCTCTCTATATGTCTCTCCCTCTCTTTCTCTCCCTCTCTCTCTATCCCTCTTTTTCTCTGTCTCTCCTATTCTTTTGTTCCTTTTCCCCTCATTTCCCACCCCTGCCTATTTCTCTCCCTCTTTCACGTACTTTGCTGTTGGCCTTTCTTTTCTTACTTTTCTTACTTCTTGCCTACTTTTTCTCTCTACTCTACTCTCTGTATCTGCCCCTCTTCTTCTTTCATTCTCTCTCTCTTTCTCTCTTTACCTCCTCTTCCATCACTCTTTCTCTCGGTCTTGCTCTCTCTATCCATTTCTCTCCTCCTTCTCCTTTCAGGTTCTCTCTCTCTCTCTCTCTTGCTCTCTCAGCAGTTTTGTGTGGTGGTGAATAGCATTTCTCTCACCCTCACCCCCCCACCACTCTATCCCCCTCTTTTTCTCTCGCTCTCCTCTTTTTTACTCTCACCTCCCTCCACCCGTCCTCCCCTCCCTTCCCACACACTTGATTTGATCTGGGCTCCTCCTGATATTCAATTCTCACCTTTTCTCTCCCCTCCATCTCTCTCTCTCTCTCACTCTCTGTCCGTTCTTTTTTTAGGGTTTATCACCTCTGCCCATCAGCGGTCTGGGCGCTCGGTGGCCGCGGCCGTTATCGACCCACCCCCCCCCTGCCCCCCGTCACTTTCACGCCTCTGTCCCGGTGTGTCCTTCCGATTACCGTTTCTTCTTTTCTTCCTTTTCTGCTCTCTTTTCTTTTTTCCTTTTCTTTCTTCTCTCCTAAATAATGTGCCCGTCTCATCGCCGCGGCAACGGGTGCCTCGGCTTATCAGAGGAGGAGAAATAATAACATGAAAGACGAGAGAGGAGGAAGAGAAAGGAGACCCTACACACACTCTCACACTCTCACATTTACACACACACAAACACTCTCTCACATTTACACACACACACACACACACACACACACACACGCTCTCACATTTACATACACTCACACATACACACAAACCCAACACACACATACACATACACACACACAAAACACACTCTCTCACATTTACACACACACACACACTCACACATACACACAAACCCAACACGCGCTCATACATACTCTCTCACTCACACACACACACACACACACACACTCACATTTACACACACACACACACACACATATACACACAAACCCAACACACACTCATACACTCTCTCTCTTACACACACACACACACTCTCACATTTACACACACAAACAAACACACACACATACACACTCACACATACACAAAAACCCAACACACGCTCATACACACTCTCACATTTATACACTTACTGACACACACACACACACACACATATAGGCACACACACACACACAAACTCAACACACACATATACACATACACACACACACAAAACACACACTCTGACATTTACACACACACACAAACAACATACAACACACACTTTCACATTTACACACACACACACACACACACATACACTCAAACACCTTGAGTCTGCCTGGCCCTTTGGGTGAGTTAAAATGTTGAGCAAACTCTTTTCTTTGGTCCTCCAGGCAGACCTTCTGCCTTATCTGCATCCGTAAGGCAGACACCTGGTTGTGTTTGAGGTCAAACGTTGTACCAGCATTTGTCAGCATCAGAGGCCTGGTCTCTTATCACGAGAAATGCTGTTTTGTCAGCCTAGAAGGCTGTGTATCTGTGTGTGTGTGTGTGTGTGTGTGTGTATGTGTGAGGGGTGGGGGTGGGGAGTTGGTATGGATGGTGGTGGTGGTGCTGTTTGCTGTGCAGGGAACCCTGGGTAAAAAGGGGAGGGGTGGTCGGGGTCAAAGGTGAGTGTAAGAGAAGCTGATGGGGCCAGGGTCACGGGATTGTGTGTGTGTGTGTGTGTGAGTGTGTGTGTGTGTGTGGGGGGGGGGGGGGCAGGGGGGAGTTTGGTTGGTCAATTGGGATTTGATGGGGTCTGTGTGTGTGTGTGTGTTGGGGCGGGGGGGATAGTTTGTGGGGTTTTGGGATTAAGCCCCCTCAGAAATGACTCTAAAGTTAATATGCGCGGTGGCCTGCAGAAAGACACTGGGTTAAACTGTGACGGCCTGGGCACATAATAACCAGCAGGCCAAGGCACAGGGGGCCTCTACAACCTGGACCCCTGGGCGGCCATTGTGTGTGTGTGTTTGTGTTTGTGTTTGCGTGTGTGTGGGTTTAGAATGAATGAATGTGTGCTTTCATTTCTTTATGGTGTGTGTTTGTGTCTAGAATATATCAAGTGGGTCCCTTTGTTTTTGAGTTGGTGTGTGTGTGTGTGTTTGTGTGTGTGTGTGTGTTTGAATTTGTGTGTTCCTAATACTATGGTATCACATCTGACTAGACCACTCTCGCTTTCTCTCTCTCTCTTTCTCTCTCTCTCCGGTGTTAAAAAATGAAAACCATGAAAAAGACACAAAAAATAGGAAGTTACCCACACACTTTTCACAAGCTGGGAGTTGGCCTTTCCACTCTCAAATCACTTCAAGTCAGTCCCATATACTCCCCTTATAAAGCCCTTATAAAGCCCCTTCTTAAGCCGCGCT
>NC_045169.1:18096198-18101198 GCF_900700415.2 Clupea harengus
CACACACACACACACACACACACATAGGCACACACAGTGTGAATCCATAGAGAATGACTGCATTTCAACATACATTCCAAACACAATGTACAATAACACCACTTTACATCACAACAGTGTCCTGCCATCCCCAGTGTACCCATTTACACATAGACAAGTGTGTGTGTGTGTGGTGTGTGTGTGTGTGTGTGTGTGTGTGTGTGTTTACACATAGACAAGTGTGTTTCCTCCGCATAGTTGTGTCAGTGTCCAATCCACACACCCATAGGTGCCTCTTCGCACATCCATACACTATAAAGTAACACCATGTCACACACACACACACACACACACACACACACATCCATACACTATAAAGTAACACCATGTCACATTACAAAGGTATCTCTCCCACTAATATTTACCCATTTGCACGTAGATAAGTGTGTTTGCACATAGTTAATGTGCATGCGTACACTTTTAATAGTCACACATTCATGATTGTTTGCACACTGAAGAAGGCAGTAGAAAGTGTCTGTGAGTGTGTGTGTGTGTGTGAGTGTGAGTTTTCTTCAAAGAGCTGCAGCACATACTGTGAAATGTGTGTGTGATATTCTCACATATGGAGAAAACTGTCAGACAAATATGTGTTTGGTGTGGGTGGGCAAGCTGTGGGAGTTGAGACACACACACACACACACACACACACACACAGATGTAGACAATGGTATATACACTGATGGCTTATAGGATCCAAAAGAAAGTGAGATGTACAGTATGTGAGGAAAGGAAGTGAACATTTTATTATTTGGGATAAACACACACACACACACACACACACACACACACACACACTTAAACACACTTACACACACACACACACTTAAACACACACACACACACACACACACACACACACACGCACACACAGTGAGAGTCACACTGTGCGCTCAGTGGAGCTGAGAGTGCTGTATCCTGCTGGGTGAACACTATGCTGCATTTCCATAGAAATGACTTGACTACCCATCTGAAGACTGAACTAAGGCAACAGCCCAACAACACACACACACTCACTCACTCACTCACTCACACACACACACACACACACACACACACACACACACACACACACACACACACACACACACACACACACACACACACACACACACACACACACACACACAGAGGCCATTTTCTCAGACACATATGCACACTTAATATAACAGTCACAGATGAAGGTCAAGCACATATCACACGCTCCACTCAGACAAGCGGTGGACACACAGAAACAGAGAGACAAAGGGAGAGCGAGACAAAGAGAGCGAAAGAAGAAAGAGATGGATGAGAGATGAGGGCCACTGTGGGAGAAATTAAGAAGAGAGAAAGAGAGAGAGGGAGCGAGAGAATAAAAAAGAATGGGGAGAAAAGATAGAATGAGAAAGTGAATAAAAAGAGGGAGAGAGATGGAGAGAAGTAACGGATGGCGGGTGTTTTCTGTAACCCAGGGTTTCCCATCTCTCTCTCTCTTTCTCTCTCCTTCCCTCTCTCTCCCTCTCTCACTCTTCTCTTTTCTTTCTTTATACATTTGACAAAAAGAGCAGAGAAGGAATGAAAGTCGGGGGAAGATAGCTGCCGCTGACAGTCTGATATTAAATAAAATAACAATCAGGGCCAGCGCGGGGTTAAACCACACACACACACACACACACACACTACCAAATACAGATATACTCACAAATACACACTTAGGATTTGCTGTGAGAAAAAACATGAACGAAGGAGACAGTGAGAGAGAGAGAGAGAGAGAGAGAGAGATAAAGAGTGACAAAAAGCGAGACGTTTCATTAAAGCTGCCTGCGTCTGCCTGCAACTGAGAGAGAGGAAGAGAGAGGGAGGAAGAGATGGAGAGAACGAGGAAATGAAAACAAACAAGCCACCCATCTAACACACACACACACACACACACACACTATGACACACACACACACACACACAAACAAGCCATCCATCCATGTTCCCGCCATTGTTCCCTCGCTCCCTCTCTCTTCCTCTCACTCTGTTTTTCTTTAAAGGTCGCTGTCCTCTTTTTCCTTTCGTCTGGCAGATGGGGAAGAGAGAGAGAAGGAGAGGAAGAGGGAAAAAAAAAAGAGGCAAGATTTATATCAGGAGCCCAAAGCCCCATCGTCAGGATTCTTGATCATTGCTACGGCGACCAGTCACCTGGCAACGGGATACACAATGGCTCTGTAACCTTGACGACGGCGTAGTGGTCTGTCTGGCGGGAGGTAAAGGGGGCAGTGGCGTGTGTGTGTATGTGTGTGTGTGTGTGTGTGTGTGTGTGTGTGTGTGTGTGTGTGTGTGTCTGTATGTGTCGCGGGGTGGATTGGTTGTGGCTGAGAAAGGCAGAGGTAGATATTGTGTGTTTGTGTGGGTGTTGTACAGGACAGGACAAATTCAGGTGTAAAAAGACTGCAGTATGTGAGTGTGTCACAACTGAACAGAAATTTGATTGTTCCCTTATGCAAAGAATTGTACTATCAACAAGTTCCAGCTAGTGTGTATGTATGTGTGTGTGTATGTGTGTGACCATATGTGTGTGTGTTGAGTGTGTGAATGACAACAGATAAAAGTCCTCTCATCCTTCACTCAACTGAAATGAAAGTGTGTGTGGGTGTGTGTGAGTGTTTGAGTAAGTGTGTGTGTGGGCGAGAGTGTGTATCAGTGTGTTGTGTATGCGTCACACACACTCATGTCTTTATTAATCACCAAACAGATCCTTAGAAACACACAAACACACACACACACACTTAGAAAGGCATCAATCACTCTTTTATTTCACAGGCTCCATTCAAGTCTGGCGGAGGGAGAAGAAACAGCAACGTGTTACTCACAGAG
The DNA here is from genome assembly GCF_900700415.2 of Clupea harengus. Lineage (NCBI taxonomy): Eukaryota > Metazoa > Chordata > Actinopteri > Clupeiformes > Clupeidae > Clupea > Clupea harengus. Next base: position 18,099,076 of record NC_045169.1, read on the forward strand.
AAGAAGAAGCAAACACACACACACACACACAACGTGTTACTCACAGAGAAGAAGAAGCAAACACACACACACACGCACACACACACACAACGTGTTACTCACAGAGAAGAAGAAGTTCTAATAGAGACGTTCACACAGAGAACATCAGCATCAGTCCTCAATACAATGCACACACACACACACATACACACACACACACACACACACACACACACATCTGCATGCACACACACACACACATGCACTCACACACACACACATCCGCACGCACACACACACACACACACACACACACACACACACACATCCGCACGCACACACACCTGCACGCACACACACACACACACACTTACATCATACACAACCACACATCGAGAAACACAATTAACCCAAACATTCACACCCATAAACACACACACAATAATATACTCGAATGCACACACACACCAGTATGTAGTGCATAATGGCGTCTGCAAACACAAATAATCACCCATTCAAAGCACACACACACACACACACACACACACACACACGTACACACAAGTATGTGAACACACACAAGAAAAACACACTCACACACAAACACACAAATTAGCCCTCTTCACCATTAACCGCCCACATAAACATAAACAGATGAAACGGTTTATTCAGATGCACAATAACTTGTGCAAACACACTCCCTGATAAGCCCTGTATAAATAGCCTTTCATTCATTCAGGGGGTCTGTTAACACGTCGCACACAGAGGTATGTTTCACAGACACACACAAACACACACACACACACAGCTGTGTTTCACACTAATATGACAGACAGACATACACGCACACATACACACACACACACACACAGAGATAGAACAGAGCCATACCTCACATCAATATGACACCAGGCATACACTCATCCCATGTCTATTACATGCAATAAGACGTGCTGCTGTTCCTGCGCTCTGTGTGTGTGTGTGTCGAGTGATTATGGATTAATTGCCTCATTGACTCCATGCCACAGGGGACCTAAGGCTTTGGACCACAGAGCAGGGGGCTTATTGACTGTGGTCAAGTACAGCAGCGTTTCTCTCTTCACCCCATGTTCAGCTGGTCTCTATCCGCCCGTGTTCAACTAGTCTCTCTCTCCGCCCCGTGTTCAGCTGGTCTCTCTCTCTGCCCCGTGTTCAGCTGGTCTCTCTCCGCCCCGTGTTCAGCTGGTCTCTCTCTCCGCCCCGTGTTCAGCTGGTCTCTCTCTCCGCCCCGTGTTCAGCTGGTCTCTCTCTCCGCCCCGTGTTCAGCTGGTCTCTCTCTCCGCCCCGTGTTCAGCTGGTCTCTCTCTCCGCCCCGTGTTCAGCTGGTCTCTCTCTCCGCCCCGTGTTCAGCTTGTCTGCTCCACCTCTTCTCTGAAACCTCACCCAGCTAAGGTTTAAGTAAGGTATGGACCTGGTGTGTGTGTGTGTGTGTGTGTGTGTGTGTGTGTGTGTGTGTGTGGTGTGTGTGTGTGTGTGTGTGTGTTTATGTGATGTGATGTTCTTAGCACTGTGATCAACCAGTCGAACTTCTCCTCTGTTCTCTACGAATTTCTCTTCTAATCCGTTCTCCCTCTTTATCTTTTTTTCCTCACCTCTCCCCTCCCCTCCTCACCTCTCCCCTCCTCTCTTCTCCTCCCCTCCCCTCCTCACCTCTCCCCTCCTCTCTTCTCCTCTCCCCTCCTCTCTTCTCCTCCCCTCTCCTCCTCACCTCTCCCCTCCTCTCTTCTCCTCTCCCCTCCTCTCTTCTCCTCTACCCTCCCCTCTCCTCCCATCGCTCCGTTCTCCCCCCACCCCATATTGACGTCTTGTCACAGTTCATGAATTGTACACAACTGCCTCCGCTCCTCCACGCAGGTATTCATCAGCAAAATGGCTCAGAGTAATTTTCTGTTTTAATGTCTTTAATGTTTTCCTTCCCAATTTGTTTTCATTGGCAATGCTGTTTGATTTAGTCCTTGGCGTGTCTGTGTGTGTGTGTCTGTGTGTGTGTGTGTGTGTGTGTGTGTGTGTGTGTGTGTGTGTGTGTGTGTGTGTGTGCGTGTGTAATAACTCCTCCCTGCTCCTGCCCCAAGGCTCATAACTCTCACTTATTCCCATCATCACGA
>NC_045169.1:18111198-18116198 GCF_900700415.2 Clupea harengus
GCCCTTTTGAAGTTAACTTAACGTTGGCAAATATATTCTAATAACTAGTTAACATTAGCTAATTATCATTGACAGTTACTAGCTCATTTACCTTGGCATAAATGGCAGGGTTGTCTTGTGCGCTTTCAGGTGACTCTTGTTGTGTTCCTCCCACCTATTTTGAAGCCACAAGGTTTCTCTCCGGTTATTGCGGTGCATTGTGTTTTATTTTCTGTCAAGTTATAATTAAAGACTGTCCAGATATCTATTCTTATTTTTCTTCCAGTACCGAGTGCTTGAACTTCAGCCATCATAACGTCTGTTAGGGCGTCACTTGCATGTCGGGGCATCTCAGGGAGTGGAGGAGGGATAGATACAGGACCGGGCAACATTCAACCAATGATGTGCATACAAGTTTAGAAAAAAAAACAATTGTGACTTAGTCAACCACCAACATTTTCGTCTCGTCTCGTCTCGTCAACGAAAGTTAAAATAGATTTAGTCATAGTTTTTATTTATAAAGATCCGTTTTCGTCACGTCTTAGTCTCGTCTTAGTCCCGGGAAAAAGGTCGTTAACGAATATTTTTCGTCATAGTTTTCGTCAACGAAATTAACACTGCTTCCACCAAGTCAACTGTCAGCAGTGAGGCAACTTTTTGAGCCTACAGCTAAAGTAGTGTGTAAGCTAGAGTTAGGTTACCATTCAGCAACTAGCAACTTGAGGCTACATCTCCAAAATGTGGAGATGTAGCCTCAAGTTGCTAGTTGTTGAATGGTAAGCTAACTCTAGCTTACATAGCTTATACACTATAGCTGTAGGCTCAACAAGTTTACCATCAACTGACCAAAATCCGAAATATTTCCAGACATCACTCTTTAGATGTTTGGGGGTTACAATCACTTTCTCTGCTGCGGTCAAGCTGGATTCTGCACTTTCTGCATCTCGGAAGTCAACTGTCAGCAGTGACTCTGTGCCAGACAGTGAGACTCCTGTGACCTGTCCCTGATCTCAGGCGCGCGCCCACCCGCAAAGCAGACAGTGCTGCCGCTGTTTTTTTGTCTTTTTTTTACATTCGAATATTCATTTTCACATTCGAAATTCTATTTTTTAACAACTATTCGAATATATATTCGAATTTAGAATATTCGTTGACAGCCCTAGTGTGCGTGTGGCTGTATGTGTGTGGGTGGGTGTGCGTGTGTGTGTGTGTGTGGGTGGGTGGGTGTGTGTGGGTGGGTGTGTGATGGGTGGGTGTGTGTGGGAAGGTGGGTGTGTGTGTGCGTGCGTGTGGCTGTATGTGTGTGGGTGTGTGTGTGTGTGTGCGTGTGGCTGTGTGTGTTGTGTGTGTGTGTCTGTCTGTTGAGGGGGACTGGGTATTTACTAGTCATTATAAGTTTCATCATGCATACATAATTTGTACCATATGTCCACATAAATGCTCGTTGTGTGTGTGTGTGTGTGTGTGTGTGTATGTGTGTGTGTGTGTGTAGTGTTAGTTGTGATATATAGAAGGCTTGTAGTGATCGTCATCTGTCTGTCTGTCCGTCCATCCAAAAGATGTCATCATCATTCTCCATGTCCAGAGTTGTTCCTTGAGCAGCTGTCACCAAACTCCCGAGCATATCAGGATACTTCCTCAGACTATTTCATTCACGGCACACTTTCATGACCCATATTTCAAGGTCGAATGTCCCTTCCTTTGTGCAACTCCAGTCACTCATAGCCTCGTAGCTCTGATGTGTACAAGCAAATGGGTTGAAATGTGCCTGTCATCTCCTGAGTCCCAATTAGCGTGTCCAAACATTTCACAAGTAGGTCAGTCATGACATCACGTCACGTCACCTCGCATGTTTCCGCACACTGTCATGTCCGCATGAAGTGTGGAAGTGTGTGTGTGTGTGTGTGTGTGTGTGTGTGTGTGTGTGTGTGTGTGTGTCACAGTCATATCCGCATGAAGTGTGTGTGTGTGTGTGTGTGTGTGTGTGTGTGTGCGTGTGTGTGTGTGTGTGTGTGTATCACACTGTCATGTCCGCATGAAGTGTGTGTGTGTGTGTGTGTGTGTGTGTGTGTCACACTGTCATGTCCACGTGAAGAACTGTGAGACGGTTGGAGCTCGGCCTGCCCAGACAGTGCTGTGGCTATATCTGCCCACTGACTTATGTCCATTGCTTATTTCTATTTGAAGAGAGGGTGTTTGTCCTACACTATAGTCTCTTTCTATCTGTTCTTTTCTGTGTGTGTGTGTGTGTGTGTGTGTGTGTGTGTGTGTGTGTGTGTGTGTGTGTGTGTGTGTCATTTGTCAAGGATCTCATCATGTCAAGTCCCAGCTTGTCATACCCTCTCTCTTATGGATTATCACTATCCCTCCAACCTCTAACACATGCACACACACACACACACACACACACACACACACACACACACACACACACACACACACACACACACACACACACACACACACACACACACACACACACACACACACACACACACACACACACACACACACACGCACATACAATCTCACACACTTCACTAATCATCTACAGAGGAAATATCAGCACAGGCACCTCCCACTGTGTGAGAAGAGGGAACAAGGGAGTTGGGGAAGAATGTGTGTGTGTGTGTGCGTGTGCGTGCGTGTGTGTGTGGGAGGCAGACATTAATTAACCCTCCCGCCCCCAAACCTCCCTGATGTGCTGAGCACGCTCTCCAGCCCCCCCGTCCTGTTAATCCACACCTGAGACCAGCAAACCCCACCACACACACACACACACACACACACACACACACACACACTCACACTAATGTACACACATGAATACACACTCATAACAATCACATTCACCATGCACACGCTCTAATGCACACACGCACACACACACACACACACACACACACACACACACACACACACACACATTCACACTAATGTGCACACATGCACACTTACATCATTACAATTAAACCCACCATACACACAGTCATGCACACACACACTAACACACACACACACACACACATACACACACAGCCTGCTGAGACTCATACAGAGAAACACGTACAGACATACAAACTCTCCACACTCACTCACACCCCCCACTTCCGTCCATAGAAAACACACACCCAAACTAGCACAAACATACACACACACACAGTCACACCACACAAACACACACACACACACCAACCACACACACACACCCACACCACACACACATACAAACCCTTCACTTCACACCCACGCCCTCCACCTTATTCCACTCTGCTCTCCATCCATCTGTCTCAGTCAATCATTAAAGAGTCACTTCAGAACGAAATCAGTGTGATTGTTGGACCGGATCCCAATTAAGTGTTTACCTCGCCACATTCGTCAAGAAAAATATATTTTTTTTTTATTTATATCAGTTTTCAGTGAAACCAAATGCAACTTATAACATGCACCGAGTTTATCAGCTTACTAGCTGCCATTTAGTCACACTGCGTTTTTCACGTAAAGTTTGTCTAATAGCAAGCAAGTTTCCACCTGCACGGAGTCAAAGTCAAACAGCAAATTATATCAGGGTGTTTGGTTAAATATGAATTTGTGTTATTTGAGTGTTAATATGAATGTGTGTTCAACACATATGGCCTTTTCCAATGGAAGACCCAAGGCTTTTGAACAGGGGCCGGGGGAATAGCCTCGCACTTCTGTCTCCAGTAGGAGTGGTCATATCGGGGACGTCCGCAAGCAGAGAACATCAACGCTGGAGGCGTCTAAACAGTGCTTAGCAACGGTCAAGCAAGTACACGTAAATTAAGTGAAAACAACATTTAAACATGTCATGTACATCTAAAACAAGGTTAAAACGACATTTAAACATGTCAAGTACACGTAAAAGAACATGTCATTTAAACACGTCATGAAATTGTTGCAAACAGTGTCCTTGATTCTTTTTCAAAAGTTTAAATGTAGTTTCTTTACAAAACTACAAGCAAGTCATCTCCATTGCTAGGCAACCAAACACAGCCTATCTGTTTTTAAAATTCTCCGCCCTTCATTGTTTCGTCGTGTTCCTTTCCAAAAGTCCCTAGTTCAGGCCCGATTGGTCCCTGCCCCACTCCAGAACTGAACGGAGACCGTCTGGGCCATGGCCTCGGTCCAGCCTCCGAGATGGAAACAAGACACCAGGGTTTTTACCCCATAGTGGAAATGCGCCAAGAATGATGCTGAAGGCCTCCATGTATATGTATGGACATCTGTGCATTTTGGGGCTTGGAACATCATTTTCCACAGAAGCCCTTCAGTTTTACCATAAATGTGTGTGTGTGTGTTGAGGGGGTGGGTGGGAGAGTGTGTATGAGTGTCTGTCTACGCCAGTGCGCCTGTGTATGAGTGTGTATGGGAGCATGTTGAATTCACATATTTGTGTGTGTGTGTGTGTGTGTGTGTGTGTGTGTGCGTGTGTGTGTGCGTGTGCATCTGTGTGTGCGGTGTGTGTGTGTGTGTGTGTGTGTGTGTGTGTGTGTGTGTGTGTGTGTGTGTGTGTGTGTGCGTGTGTGTGTGTGTGTGTGTGTATATGTGTATGTTTCCAGTAGCTGGCCGCCACACCAGCATCCTCTGCCAGAATCCCGGGGAGTGGGGAAAGCTCTCTGCCATTCCCCATGATGCCAAGGGCTGGTCTGGCTCTCCGCTGGCTGGCTGGCTGGCTCAGGGGGGATTTGTGTATTGTGTGCGCTGGCTGGTGCTGTGTGTGTGTGTGTGTGTGTGTGTGTGTGTGTGTGTGTGTGTGTGTGTGTGTGTGTGTGTGTGTGTGTGTGTGTGTGTGTGTATTGTGTGCGCTGGCTGGCGCTGTTTGTGTCGCCCTGCTCCATGTGCGGAGCTTGTCAATGTGTGAGTGATGCACATGGATATATCTCCCTCCCTCCCCTCTCCTCTATCCCCCCAAATCAGCCCTCTCTCTCTCTCTCTCTCTCTCTCTCATCCTCCCTCTCTTTTTCTCTCTTCCCTCTTTCTACCCTCTCTCCATCTCTCCT
>NC_045169.1:18128698-18143698 GCF_900700415.2 Clupea harengus
ATTTTTTTAAGTGCACTGTAATTAAATTGTTCAAGTACAGTAGACTTGATAAGAAATTGGGGCTAACAGTGCACACGCACCATGATGACGGACAGATACGCTAACACAAGGGGGGCTAAACTAAGGCATTAACTACATAACACACACACAGACACACACACACACAAACAGACACAGACACACACACACACACACACACACACACACACACACACACACACAGACACACACACAGACACAGACACACACACACACACTCACACACACACACACACACACACAGACACACTCACACACACACAGACACAGACACACACACACACACACACACACACACACACACACACACACACACACACACACACACACACACAGAGACACACAAACACACACACACAAATTGATAATAGGAATACACGCTAATATATTTCACACAAAAGGGAGGCACAGAAGCATTCCGAACATTAAGCACATAATTAACATTAGCACAATCGCAGAGCATTATGGGTTGAAACTACTAGCAGTCATCATCATTCACATGCAGCACCCCTTGCCCACGCTACAGTATTGTATGTTTGTGACAAGGCTGCATAATATGTGGTGACATGGTCATTTATTATGGATGGAACATTCACATTCATATTCATTTCGTTTCCCTAAACCATTTCACCTTTTTATTTCTGTTTTTCATCCAAATGCAATTTGATCTTTTCTAAAGGGGAAATAAGTGGCATCAGCTATAGCACAAACATTAAACAGTGGCTGCAAGCAAGGAAAATAAATGCGGCTAAAGAGAGAAAGATGGACATAGATAACGTTTAGATATAGATAAAGAGAGAGAGATGGACATAGATACCAGATATAGAGATAAAGTATAGATATAAATGTAGATATAGAGAGATAATAAAACAGATATATTATATAGAACATGTTTATCATTATATTATATATTTCTCATCTTATATCTTGATATATTACATCTGTTCTATTATCAATATCTTGATCTATTGTATCTGTTATATCTATATTATATCCTATTTTATGTCTTGATATACAGTGTAGATATAGATATATAGACTATGTAATAGATATTTATAAATGACAACATAGATGGGAAACGCTGCTATTGCACAACAGAGGTACCAACCCATGGGTATGTTATTAGCAATCAGTGTGTGTGTGTGTGGTGTGTGTGTGGTGTGTGTGTGGTGTGTGTGTGTGGTGTGTGTGTGTGTGTGTGTAGTGTGTGTGTGGTGTGTGTGTGTGTTTAGGGGGGGGGGGGGGTCAGTTATGAGGTACTCCCCCTGGAGAGCTACCCTCTTTAGAGACCTGGAGCTTAATTAGAGAGACACTCTCTCCACCCAAGAGTGATCACATCTATTTATGATGAATTATAGGTTATTTCTATTTCTTAATGTTTCATACTATCACACCGTAACATGGCTCCATTCTATATTTGTGTGAGAGACAGTGGGTAACTACTTGGATAGTGAAGTTAATAGAGTTGTATGCTAACACTGGGAATTTGATATGTAGAGCCTAGCATCTTGTTTCATTTGCAGCAAGTGCATTACACTGGTATAAAAATGCCACTGGGACAATGATTAAGACATGTTAACATTACATACCAGTGCGTAGTATGCCGTTGGTGAATCTGATTTCCTCTCATTTGATATCGTTCCCCCTGTAATAGCGGGTCCCTTTGTGTGCCTGACACACGCCCAGCAGGTGATTAGCATTCTGTTTAGCATCATGTCGCTCATGTTAGCCGTCGGGCTCCTAGCGTGGCGCTACACTCGAGCCCCGCTCTCAGGTCCGCTCTCTGATTCGTTTCCTGTGATTCATTCGTCGCCCCCCACACCTGTGAACTGCAGGTGTGGTTTCCACAGGGATGAGATGGGCGCATCAATCCCGATAGACCACGGGTCAGCAGGCACAGAACCCCCTTTAGTGACAACACCCCCCCTCTCTCCCACTCTCCCCCTCTCTCCACCTGCCCCCCCACTCCACCCCCTCTAACCCCCTATCCCATCAGCCAATGGGGTTACGCGTGGAGACAAAAACCACTTACCGCAGTGTGTCTGAACGCGCACGCCGTCGTTTAATTTGGATTGGAATTTTAAAATATCCCTCTCATTAGATTTTCCATTATTCAATCAATTATTCATGAATTTGGCTAAACGAGCTCCACACAAACACTTCAGCTCGGGCTCAGCAGAAGCCAGGGCTGCCATGGCCGTGGCCCTGATTTCTCCTTCTCATGTGTTTTTTTTTTAAAACTTTTTTTTCGTTTCCCTTTTATTTCTTTTGCTTGTTCTTTTGCAGCAAGCTCGTAGAGGGAGAAGGAAAGAGGGGGGGAATAGTGGCACACAAGTACTTCCCCCTGAGTGCACTTTCTCTCTCTCTGTTTCAGAAAATCTCCCCTGCCATGTTCAATCAGAAGAGTGAGAGAGAGAGGGGGACGAGCGGGGGAGGGAGTGAGAAAGAGAGAGAGAGAGAAAGGGAGTGAGAGAGAGAGAGAGAGAGAGAGAAAGGGAGTGAGAGCGACCTGGAGAGAAAAAAGAAAGAGAGAGGGGGAGAGGCAGACACAGAAAGAGAGAAAGAGAGAAAGAGAGAGAGAGAGAGAGAGAGAGAGAGAGAGAGAGAGACAGGGAGAGGAGGAGAAGACAGGGCAGGCAGGCAGGCAGACAAAGAGAGCGACGGACGACAGGAGAGCAGAAGGGAAGACAGAGAGGTGGCAGATGGAGGGATACGAGAGCAGGGGCTCTTGGGAAAAACCGAGGCAGAGAGATGAAGAAAAAGAGAAAGAAAGAGGGAGAGAGATGAACGCAACCACAGCAACAGTGGCCCTATGATCAATAGCATGTTGACAGAGTGATGAGGGATACAGGACAAATGGAAACACAAAGAGACACGACTTGGTGCTGCCCATATCTCAGCAACCTACTCCCCCAGCCAATAACAGAGCTCCCCACGGAGGAAATTAGGTTTGAATAAAACCCCTCTCTCTCTTTCTCTCTCTCCCTCACTCTCTCTTTCTCTCTCTCTGTCTCTCTCTCACTCACTGTCTGTCTCTCTCTCCCTCTCAATGCCTGTCTCTCTCGCTCTCAGTCTCTCTTTCTCTCTCTCACTCACTGTCTGTCTCTCGCTCTCTCTCTTTCTCTCTCTCTCTCTGTCTGTCTCTTGCTCCCTCTCTCTTTCTTGTCCCCTTTCTGGAAGATAAATGCGCACGCATAATGAGAAAACTTGCGACTTGATATTACCAGCCTGCAAATACTAGTCTTAAAGAGCACCTCTGACTCTCTCCTTTCTCTTTCTCCCTCTCTCTCTCCCTCCCTCCCTCTCTCTTTCTTTCACACTTTCTCTCCAGTCTTGGTCTTCGGCGTAGAAAATAAATAGAGACTCGGAGAGAAAGGAAAGGAGGAGGGTAAGGATATTAAAAAAGAAACAAATGACCTTTTCTTATTTTCATTTCTTTTCAGCCTTCTTCTTCTCTCTCTCTCTCTCCCTCGTTCCCACCTTCGCTAATGGTTATTTGCCTTGCTGGAAAGGGCTGTGCTTTCTCACAGGGGGAAGCCGAAGAAGGTCGAGAGGCATGTAAGGAGAATAAAAGAGAGCGAGAGCGAGAGAAGAGGGAAGACAGAAAATAATAATTTCATTTAGTTCCATTGTAGCTCCCCTGGGTCACCTATCTCTTCTCTGTGCAATAATGAAAGGCGGAGACATGGGAACGAGTGCATACAAAGGCGGTCGAAAGAGAGAAAAGGAGACAGAGAGAGTGTGTGAGAAGGAGGAAGAAAGAGAGTGGGAGAGAGTGGGAGAGAGGGAGAGAGAGGGAGAGAGAGAGTGGGAGAGAAAGAACAAGAGAAACTGGGCGAAAAGGAGGGAGAGAGGGAGAATTACATGTCAATATTTGCTCCCCTCTGCACCTCCAGCAGAAACATGCATTACACACACCATCTCCCTGTAAGCCAATTCAATAATTCAGCCTTTTGTTTGGGATCACAAGGACTGCTGGGTTGCTCTGGAGAAATAACATGAGATTGCAAGACAGAGAGAGAGAGACAGAGAGAGATGGAGGTAAGAAAAAGAGATAGAAAAAGGAGAAGAGAAAAATAGTGAGTGGTTAGCGGTGAGAGAGAGAGAGAGAGAGAGAGAGAGAGAGAGAGGGAGGGAGGGAGGGAGAGCAAGGCTACCAGCTTATCGAAGATTTGTTCTGCTAAAGGAAAAACACAAAAAAGTTTTTGTCTGGAAAAAAAAATGAAGAACAAATGGAGGAGAGCAGTGACAAGCCCTCATGGTGGAACCATCAAAGAGGCAGCGCCGGGGAGAAGACTTCACTTGAGAAGTATTTGGCACTGTTGGCAGATTTCTGAAAATTAGATCAACCGACAACACTGTCAGCATAACATGCAAGAACCGGTCTTATCTTTACTGGGAGTGAATCCGATTACCAGTGTCTTTTCCCTGTTTAATAATTCTTATCAATGAATGCTCAGCCTGCAGTTCACATTATAAACATGTAATAAGCATGTATGTAGATAACATGTTATAAACACATAATTTTCATGTTTAAAATATTTTATCAATCAACATTCTGACAACATTTAAACATGTAATAAACATGTTAGTGAATAGCATGTTACAAACACATCAATTCTGTGGTTTTTTTTCTTTGTTTCATGTGTCAGGTTTATTTATGTCACTCTATAAAGCAAGGCCAAAATGTGAATTATATATAAAAATGTGGCTCAGTTCAATTGAATTCTGTAGCAATTTCCATGCTTATAATTGATGATAAAACTATTTCTATTTCTAATTAATAAAACAATTATCACTGAATGTGACTGTAGCGCCTCTAGGGGTTTAAAGGTGTGAATGACTGTATTTTCCTTTGTGTGTGTGTGTGTGTGTGTGTGTGTGTGTGTGTGTGTGTGTGTGTGTATGTGTGTGTGTGTGAGTGTGTGAGTGGGCTCAGGTGTGACAGGTCAGACTCAGCATGGCCTCCGGGGACCTACCTTCAGCAGCTGCCAATCAGAGCACAAAGGGGGCGGGCTCAGCAGCGTCTGGCTGTCCGTCACTCGGTGGGGTGTGGGGTCAGAGGTGAGCCTGGCACCCCATCTGGTAGTGAGGGCCACATCACTGGAGTCTGATGGAGGCGAGGGTCCAGACACACCCCCTTAACCCTACCACACACACACACACACTTACCTACACACTTACATACACGCTTACGCACACACTTACTTACACACTTACATACACGCTTACGTACACACTTACTTACACATACACAGACTCATACACAAATGCATACACACACTTACACTTACATATACACTGATCTATACACAACCACTTTTACTCTTGCACACACACAGACTCATGCACACACACAGACTCATGCACACACACGGACACATGCATGAATGCACATACATAGGCACACTCATTTAAACATGCACACTCACACACACACACACACACACACACAAACATACACATTTAAACATACAGGTGTGCACTCATGTGTGCAATCTTTCGTCATGCTGAGAACTCCACATCTCAGTGGGTGTGTGTGTGTGTGTGTGTGTGTGTGTTTGTTTTTTGTCTTCTGGGGGGTGGTCCATGTTAGATTAGGAATGATCTGTCATGACATGCCCTTCTACTGAGACAGATGGAGGAAACCACCCTGGACCCTCAGACAACCCCCCCCCACACACACACACTCTCACACACTCTCACACACACACACACTCTCACCCGCACCCTCTGCCCTCCTGTGCCCAGCCGTCCTGCTGTCCGTCCTCTGAAGATGGCAAGGTCATGACCTCAGTAACCCAAAGCCCTCCAGACTGGTCGCGCATATGGCTATGGTGGCCCTGACCCTTGTATCATCGTAATACACACACACACACACACACACACACACACACACACACACACACACACACACACTCCTACCCACACATTGTTTGGCACCCCTAAAGTTAACACACCAGAACACTGATATTATCATCCTGAACTGTAACACTAGCTTTAAACAAGCTCTTAACACTGGATCTACACTCTAGCTTAAAGACTAGCTTAGCAAATACACATCTTTGGTGAAACAGTGGAAGAGATTTAAGATATTAAATATATACTTAAACACATTTCTTTTGGTGAAATGAGCTTGTAATCTCCTATTCAAAACCTGAATTAAAATGTCCCCTTACATCCCTGTTTGACATCTACATTCTCAGTCTGGCACACCAGAACTCATGCACTCTCACCCTATGTGACCACACTAACCTCAAGCTCACCGAGCCTTCACTCTCTCACACACACACACACACACACACACACACACACACACACACACACACACACAGACACACGCATGATGAGGACACCCTCCCAATTAGTCGCAGGCGAAAACTCCATTCTCCTCCACTTCTCTCTCAATTAATCTCAATCTAGGCATCTCTGTGTGTTTCCCCGACCCCCATCTGTCCAGACAGAGGATTATCTCCTCTATCCCCTCCTTCACTGAAGGGAGGGGGGGGGGGCACTCTACCTGAGATACAGCCCTGAGATGGAGATGGAGATGGGGATGGGGAGGAGAGGACCAAAGAGAGGAATTAAGAGAAAAGGAGAAAGAGACAGAGAAGATGGGAGAATACAAGAGGAGAGGAGAGTGAGACAGGTCAGGAGAGGGGGGTAAGAGGAGAGAAAAAGAGAGTGAGAGGTTAGGAGAGGAGGAGAGAAGACAAGAGGAGAGGAGGAGAGAAGACAAGAGAGGAGGAGAAAAGACAAGAGGAGAGGAGGAGAAAAGACAAGAGGAGAGGAGGAGAGAAGACAGGAGGAGAGGACAGTGAGATAGGTGAGGAGAGTAGAGTAACGGTGTGGACAGGAGAGGAGGAGAGAATAGGATGGCAGAGGACTAGAGAGAAGAATGGAGAGAAAAGGAGGGGAGGGGAGGTGAGTAAGACAGAGGAGAAGAGGAAGAGAGCAAGAGAGGGGAGAGGAGCAGAGAGGAGCTTCACCTGTGGAAATAAATAGGCGGCTGCCACCCTGAATGACGTTCACATTAATTAAGAGGGGAGAGCGTCAGACTGTCATGTCCTCTCAACATGGCCACTTAATCCTGCCGCACCAGGGGACAGGGGATTAGAGACGCTGACACTCTCATCACACACACACACACACATCCCGTACATACACATACCACACACACACTCACACACACACACCCCGTACATACACATGCCACACACACACACACACACACACACACACCCCGTACATACACATGACACACACACACACCCCGTACATACACATGACACACACACACACACACACACACACACACACACACACACACACACACGACACACACACACACCCCATACATACACATGACACACACACACACACACCCCGTACATACACGAAACACACACACACACACACACACACAGACACATACATCCCGTACATACACATAACACACACACGCACACATCCCGTACATACACATCACACACACATTTACTGAGACACATACATGTACACTCACTCACACACACACACACATAGTTGGACATGCATACACTCACACTGTCGCTTTACTTTTATACATCACAACCACCATTCACAATTCGACAAAAGCTGATATGTGCACACAGCCCAACACATACACACACACACACACACACACACACACACACACACACACACACACACACACACACACACACACACTGGCATTTAGAATCACGATTTCAAGGGAACACACACCCCTCCCCCGCCCTCCCCCCTCTCTTGCTGCCAGTGGCATTCAGGAGAAAACGAGTGTACCTGAGCCACAGCCATAATTACAGAATGCACCATCACTCTCTCCTTTCTCCCTCTATCCCTCTATTTCTCTCTCTCCCTTCCTCACACTCTTTCTCTTTACCCTGCTCTCTCTGTCTATCACTCTTTCTCTCTCTCTCCCCTCTCTCTCTTACTTTCTCTCTCTCTCTCCCTCTCTCTCTTACTTTCTCTCTCTCTCACACACACTCTCTCTCTCCCTCTCTCTCTCTCTCTCTCTCTCTCTCTCAGTCATACCTCCGTGTGTCTGTCACAGTGGCCGTGGCGGAGGGGAGGCCTGACGGCTGGCAGTAATGACTGGCACAGGGTAATTAGCTGCGGGTAAACAATTAACATGGGAGACACATTTTTAATGCAAATCACCTTGCCAGCCGATAAGGTGGGCCCCATTCACTTGCATACATTTGCAGTCATTATGATCACCTTCCAGCTTGGCAGAGTGGGCTTTTTTTTGCTCTTAATTATACATGTGTGTTTTGCGTTTGTGTGCTTGTGTGTGTGTGTGTGTGTGTGTGTGTGTGTGTGTGTGTGTGTGTGTTTTGCCTCTTGTCGGTGTGGTTGTTGTGCTCGTCATCGCCTTTTGTTTGCAATTCTCATTAAGAAAGGTGGAATTTATCATTAATAATGGGGGCGGCAGTAAAATCTCATGCTGTGTGTGTGTGTGTGTGTGTGTGTGTGTGTGTGTGTGTGTGTGTGTGTGTGTGTGTGTGTGTGTGTGTGTGTGTGTGTTGTATGGGTGGGAATGCAATCATGTACAGATGAAGCAACATCATAGCAGCTTTATTGCACATTGATGCTGCATCAATGAAAAGGAAAAGAAAATAAATGTTTCCAGTTATCACTTTTGCCTCTTCTGAGCCCCCCTACTACCCTTGACACACACACACACACACACACACACACACACACACACACACACACACACAACCTCATCATGTCACACCATGTATTGTATTGTCGGGGAAAATTACAGCGCCAGCTCTGTCGATTCCGCTTTTTTCAATTACCTCCCGTAAACACACCTAATTTGTTTTGCCAACTTTCATTTGCCAACGCATGTCATTGTAGTTTTTATGATCATGATGGCTTTCTCAATTTACATGTAAAGCTTGGGGATCAAATCTGTTGTTTTTCTTTTCTGTTTCTTTTCCCAGTGGGGCTTCTCTCTGAGAGACACATTCTAGATTATCCCCAATGGAACGTTCAAAGCCACTTCAGAATATTGCATTTCAGTCGTTGGTGTGTGGGGGTGTGGCCCTGTGCGTTCTTTATTAAGACTCCTGTGATCATTTCACTTTCGGGATCTTTTCAACCTTCTAAGGCGGCTCTATCACTGCCAGTCATCGCATCTCATCTAGACGCAATTAGATTAGATTTAGCTCTTTTCTCTCTTACACTCTCTCTCTCTCTCTCTCGCATTCTCTCCAGTCTTTAGTGTACATGGCATTTCCATTTTCTCTTTCTTCTCTCACACTTTCTTTTTCTCATTCTTTCTTCATCTTTCTTCTCTCTCTCTCTATCTTTCTCTCTCTATCACTCATTCTCTAGTTCTCCTTTTTCTCCCTTTTTTCTCTTCCTCTCTCTTTCTACCTTTCTTCTCTTCCTCTCTTTCCCTCTCCTCCTCTCTCTTTTTCTCTCTCCTCTATCTCTCTCTCTTTCTCTCTCTTTCTCTCTCTCTCTCCTCCTCTCTCTAGTTCTCCCTTCTGTGGAGTAATTGTGGCGATAGTGAACACAGCATCTAATTAATTATGCAGGAGCTGAAAATTGAGGTGAGAGAGCGAGGGAGAGAGAGAGAGAGAGGGAGAGAGAGAGAGAGAGAGGGAGAGAGGGAGAGGGAGAGTGAGAGAGGGAGAGAGGGAGCGAGGGATGGCAGAGAGGGAGAAAGAGAGGCTGGGGCCTGTGCCAACAGCACGATAGCCACAGTATGATAGAGAAAAGAGAAATTGTGGGAGAGAGGGAACGGGGGAAAGACAGAAGGAGAGAGGGATGGGGGGGGGGGGGCATGCCATCTGAGACTAAAAGAAGAGGGGAAATGGCCAAAGAGAGAGAGAGACGGTTGCTGTGGACGGATGAATGAGGTTGAGAGAGTGAGAGAGAGAGAGAGAAGGAGTTTAAAGAGGAGGGCAGGAGAGTGAGAGAGAGAGAAAGGGAGTTTAAAAAGGAGGGCAGGAGAGTGAGAGAGTAAAGGAGTTTAAAGAGGAGGTTAGGAGGTCAAGTGCACAGGTGATTCCATTAGAGGTCCTAAGGTGATGCTCCATTGTCCAGGCCCCAGCACAGCGCATCATGACAACCACCCCATACACACACACACAAACACACACACACACAAACACAAACATACACATACACACAAACACACACACACACACACAAACACACACGCACACACACACACACACACACACACACACACACACACACACACACACACCCCATCATGACCACTCCACTCCCATCTGGCCTCTATCTCTCTCTATCTCCCTCACTCCCTCACTATCTCTTTCTCTGTCTCTCTCTCCCTCTCTATCCCTCTCTCTCTCCCTATCCCAGTCCAAAAGGAGATCTGGTTGTTCCTAATTAAACTCCTTAATCAAACTCCTAATTAGCCTAATCACTGGCTTGTAAATCATTTCCGTCCTTCTCTCCTCCCCCCTGCCTGTGTGCCGCGTACCCAAGGCCAAGCGGCTTAGGAAATCATTTAGGCGAGTTTAATACACCCCGAATGGGACCGAGGAGAGAGGGGAGGAGGAGGAGGAGGAGGAGAAGAGAGGAGTTTAATACACCCCGAATGGGACAGGGGAGAGACGTAGGTAGAGAGAGAGAGGAGTAGTGTAATCACAGGAGGAGAGGGAGGAGGAGAAGAGAGGAGGAAGGGAGGAGACGACATACTGTATATCACAACTGAGTGTTGAGGAAAGGAGCAGTGGTTGGAGGCGGGGAAGGGAGAGAGAGAGAACGGGAGGAGTGCAGAAATGGTTTGGAGGAGTAGAAGAAAGGAGGGCTGGAATAGGAGGAGCCAGAGCGAGGAAGAAGAGAGGGAGGGAGGAATGAGTGGAGCAAGGAGGAGGAGAAGAAGAGAGGGAGAGAGCAAGGGAAGGGAGCACATACTGTATATCATAACTGACGATTCCTCCCTCTCTCTCTCTTCTCTTCCCTTGTCCCCTCCCCTCTCCTTGCTCATCCAATCAGATCCAGCGTTACTGCTCTGCTCCTGCCTCCTGCGCCCTCCCCTCCAGTAGGATTTAGTAATGTTGTTTCCAGTCAGACTTACTGCATCGACTGCGAGTCCACAATAAAGCACATCACGGCCCCCAATAAAACATTTAAATGTGCGCCGGTTTCAGTGTTTATAGGCTGTGCTAAATCGCCCAGACAAAGCCCCCATGCACCATAAATACAGCCGTCTGCATGTAGATCACTGCCTCTACAGCATTGTGTTGGCTGCTGTGAGGACGCCCTGCCCGGTGGGTTCTTAGTGGTATTCAAAGGGGAAAGGAAAAGATGTGGACAGTGCTTCTCATATCATGTCATATAATATGCAGTATTACAGTGGTTAACATTAATAAATTATTCATTTCAGTGTGTAATATCACTTGGTGTTTATTAATTACTTGTTTGCTCGTGTTCGATGGTACATTGAATAATATTAGGTGTAAGATCCTGCATGTAGTTGCTAAATCATTTACATAAACCAACCATAATCTTCAGGTAAGTGAGCATTTAATCATACACATTGCTTATTAATACGAGTGTTCATGGATTGCCCTTATGAATTAAGGCATTAACCTACGCTAATTAATAGAACAGTAATGTAAATGTCATGATTTGTTATATCGTGATGAGTTCATGTTGACTGCTGCAGACTGGGAACCTAGTCAAAGAGTATGCTGAAGCCATAACAAAATGGAAGTCTCTTAACACGTCGAGCCGGAGGCCCAGAGGAAATCTCAAGTATCTGCAGGTATTTACTCTCCAGTCTGTCTTCTTCTCCGGCTGCCCGCCCGCTGCAGCGGAGAGGGAGGGCGCTGCGTTTTGGCGTGAGGAAAAAGTAGCAGAATGTTCATTCGGATCAATTTGTTCTGTTAAAAACGTCTTTCTTCGCCCAGCGCGCACCCCACGAGACGCTGGGGTTTTCATCTCGGCTGACTGGAGCTGTTGAGAGAAATTGGCACCTCTGATGCAATCTGTGGTTGGACTCTGACTGGAGAAATGTCTACCCCCCCCCAAAAAGCACCCTTCCTCTCTCTCTCTCCGCAAACGCATAGCAAGTGTCCCACCAACCACAAAACACACTTCAAGCTCTCCGAAGCATCTAGAATGTTCTGGCCAGATGCTAACACACAGCATATCTTTGACTCTGAATTTCCATCTATCTTCTCCTTAACACACACACACACACACACACACACACACACACACACACACACACACACACACACACACACACAGACACACAGACACACAGACACACAGAGACACACCATCACCATCCACAATTAATCCTTAGGCACAAAAAACTCAAATAGCGTACTAAACCACGCTGTCATAATAGGTGGCAAATGATCCTGGCAATGCCGAATATGAAAACACACACACACACACTCACACACACACACACACACACACACACACACACACACACACACACACACACAGACAGACAGACAGTCAGGCCCTAATAAAACTTATTACCCTGAGAAGTAGTGTTAGGAAGCAGGCAATCATTACCCCATGATTAACAGATATGATATACAGCAAACTAGAGCTTACTATCCTTATGGGGGAAAACATGGTCTGATGACTGATGACAATGAGTGTGTGTGAGTGAGAATGATAAAGTGTGTGTGTGTGTTTAAGGGAGGGTGAGAGAGCAAGAGAGAGTGTGAGTGTGTTTGTGTGTGTGTGTGAAAGACACAAATAGAGATTGTGTGTGTGTGTGTGTGTGTGTGTGTGTGTGTGTGACATGGCAGGGGAAATAACCTGTGTGTGGGCTCCTCCATCTTAACCCAGGCAGAACAGAGCAGCTTACTGAGATAACGGCACAATCTGGGAGAGTTCTGGCCCTGATCTGACAGCGATACCTGGGCCTCCAGGCCTCTTTCTACAGTCACACACACACACACAACTTTACACACACACACACACACACAACCTTACAGACACACACACACACACAACCTTACACACTCACACACACACACACAACCTAACACACACACACAACCTTACAGACACACACACACAACCTAACACACACAACCTTACACACTCACACACACACACACAACCTTACACACACACTCACACACACACAACCTAACACACACACACAACCTAACACACACACACAACCTTACAGACACACACACACAACCTAACACACACACACAACCTTACACACTCACACACACACAATCTTACACGCACACAGTGATACCTTAGATCCGGGCCGCACCAGGGACAAATCCCTTACAGAGGCTTGGCACAAATATACAGAGGGATACAATACTGTTCCGCTCTGTGTCTCTCTCTCTTCCCCTCTCTCTCTCTCTCTCACACACACACACACACACACACACACACACACACACAGACTTACACACTGTCCCATTTCCTCTGTCTCAGCTCATCATCTCTTTCTCTTTGTCTGTCTTCATCCCCCTGTCTTACTTCATTCACTCCATATGTCTGTCTCCCTCCTGAATTCACTCTCCCTTCCTCTCTTTCTTAACCATCTCTCCCTCCATCTCTTCTCCTCCATCTCCCACTCCCTCTTCCCCTCTCTCTCTCTCCTTTATAAGCTGAGGTTCCTGTGGTTTCTGTGCTGTTCCCGTCCTCTGTCTTAAGTGTCATTATCTTTCTCTCCCTCTCTCTCTCTCTCCCTCTCTCCCTCCCTCCCTCTCTCCCTCCCTCTCTCTCAGTCTCTGTGTCTCCTTTGTGAGCTGTGGTTTCAGTGCCCCCAGTGCACAGCTCTGAGTGGGTTAGTTTGGTGGCTGAACTCATTATTTGGATAAATGACATCACCTGTTGATTTTCTCCAGCTCTGCAGTGAGACGCCCCAACCACTCTCCCACCCCACTCCATCGCTCTCTCTCTCTCTCTGCATCTGTGCAGTCCTCTCCTCTCCTCTCCTCCCCTCCCCTCTCCTCTCCTCTCCTCTCCTCTCCTCTCCTCTCCTCCTCTCCTCTCCTCTCCTTTCCTTCCCCCCTCTTCTCTCCTCGCCTCTCCTCCTCGCCTCCCCATCCACCCATCTATCTATCTATCTATCTATCTATCTATCTATCTATCTATCTCTCACTCTCTATCTCTATATCTATCTATCTATTTATCTCTGTCTGTCTGTCTGTCTATCTACTGTCCATATCTGTGTGTCAATATATCTTAAACTCTCCTTTTGCTTCCCATTTGCTCTTCTTATCTCTCTCTCTCTCTCTCTGTCTCTCTCTCTCTCTCTCTCTCTCTCTCTCCCTCTCCCTCTCTCTCTGCTGCAGGCTGTGGGGTGGGGCGGGGTGCAGTGGGGTGTGGGGTGTGGGGGTGGGGTGGGGAGGTGTGGGGGTGAGTAGCGTGGCATCTGGGCAGTCCTGGCTGCCATCTTAATCCCTGAGTGCTTCCTGCTCTTAACCAGCCGCCACTGCCTCTCACTGCAGCCCTGCGGGCATCAGCTATCAATCAATCCCTCCCTCTCTCTCTCTCTCTCTCTCTCTCTCTCCCTCTCTCTGTCTCTCTCTCTCTTCCTCAGCTTCTCACTCTACCACTGCATCTCTCTCCCTCTATTTCTCCCTCTGCCTCTCTTTCCTTCTCTCTCTCTCTCTCTCTCTCTCTCTCTTCCTCTCCCTCTATTTTTCCCTCCGCCTCGCTCTCTTTCTCCCCCTATTTCTGTCCCACACGTCCACTGCTTCTCTCTCTCTCTCTCGCTCAGTTTTTCTCTGTGGGTCTCTTTCTCCTGTTCCCTCTCTAACTCACACCATTTACGTCTTTTCCTCTCTGCCTCTCACACCCTTTCCCTCATGCATTGCTCTCCTCCTCTCTCTGCCTCTCTATCACTTCTTCTCTTCTCCTCCTTTCTCCCTCTCTAGATTCACACAGGCTTTATTGACATGCCTGTGTAACAGCATTGCCAAAGCAGTGGTATGGACATAC
>NC_045169.1:18151198-18173698 GCF_900700415.2 Clupea harengus
GGCAGACCTCCACTTTTATTAGCTTGCATCCCAACTCCTGATTCTATTTCGGACATTTTTGGCTATCTGTATATCAATCGATTGTCTGGTTGTGCCATTGGTTTATTGATTGATGCTGGTGTACTCTATCTAATATCACATTCTCTGTGTGAATGTTAAACAAGTTCCTCTCCAACGTTCTATTTGGTGAAAGGCACAAAACTTGAGAAATATGAGACGGAGTGGAAGAGAATGATGGACGCGAGGGAAGCTGAGAGAACAATATGATCCTTCGCCTTAGTGGTTGGAATTGAGGGAGAGCCCGACCACACAAAGCGCCGACACGCTGCAGTACGCTGGCGACCCCACCAGGCCAGCTGGGTAACTACACCTTCGCCATACACGGGCCCTCCTCCGAATCTAAACTCTCGCAGATCCAGAACTTTCACAGACGCAAACTGCTCAGCTTAGAAATGAGGTTTACCATTATGATGTTACACTGTAATGAATATGGCAACAAGACTTGCGGAAGGAAAATGGGTTTCATAGACATTTAGCTTCAGGCACAAGATGCCTCCATCCCACTTGAGTGGAATGAGAGACATTTCAGGAAAGCGCCTGGACTGAAGTAACGTTAAAAGGATCTGGAGTAAGACGTTGAGGCAAGCAGTAGGAAAGAACTTCCTATGCCAAGTCTGTAATTTAAAAAAGCATCTTTTCCCTTTTACACGCATCCGTGGACATATTCGGAGGAGCTAGCAGGGACCGTTTTAATTAATTTACGGTAAAATTAAACCGACATTTTTCACTTTATGATCGCCCTTCAATGGAATTAGTCCCACATCTCGGGTGTTTAGTAGCCTAGTATTGCAGTGATGCCAAGGTTGTATTCTATTGAATGAATAGACACGATTCACTCTGCTCAACGGCAAGACTCGTGGATTCAATTACTATAAGCTCTTTGCACCAGACTAAAGACTCAGCGGCGCTTTCCAGTAATGAATCAGAGCGCTTTGAGTCTTTTTAAAGACTGCTTTATGTCAAGACAGACGTGAAATAGAGTGTCTGTCATTCAGTTAGGAGAACAAAGTATCTGCTATTCTGAACGGTTTACTTAAAACTAATATACATGCGCTCGGATCTGCTAGTATTCTGTAGGCAGCTTTTTGGCATAATGACAACCCTTCAAAACGGGTCCCTTCAAAATGTCGTGTCGTTGCATGGTATCCACACGGCACTATTTCAGTGACACTCAATGTAAACTGCTGCGTGCCACAAAACATATAACCTATCCCAGTTGTTTGGGACTTGAATGATTCATGAGTTCTGAAGATGTAAACAGAGATCTAGTCCCTGACCTTGCCCGAAATGCTTCTGTGTGTAGTTGACTGTGTCATACACTACGTGTCTCATGAGTGCCCTGTTCTCACAGCACTGCCATGCTGCCGGCCGCCTCTGTAGCTCTCACTTTCCCTCTTCTGCTCCTGCTGGTCCTTGGGGGTCAGGCCCTCGCTCCCCACGGACCTCCCCAAAGCTGCAGGCTCACCCCAGCAGGATGCCCCCTTCGCTCGCCCGCCACTCCAGCTGGTCCCTGGGGCTGTGCGTGTACCGCGCCCTGCGCTCCGGCGGTGGCGATCAGAAGACAAATGCCCTCTTTTCCCCTCTGATGCTGGCGGCCTAGCTGCACGCCCTGGGCGAAGCCTCCAAGGGCGCCACCGGAGGACAGATCCAGGAGCCGCTGAGGTCCTCCGGCCAGCAGGGGACAGCGGCAGGCTTCTCCCGGGCAGTGAAGTCCGTGCAGGAGGCCGACAACACGGCGTACTCGCTGCGCGGCGCCTCGGCCCTGTTCACCAAGCAGGTCACCGGGCTGGACCAAGGCTTCCTGAAGAAGGGGCCCAGGGCAAGTCTGGATTGGACCACATGGCGCTGGGTGCGGGCACAAAGCAGGTCGACTCTGCTGCCCTCCAGGCCTGGGCTCGGGAGTCCACGGGCGGGGCCAAGGTGGCGCAGCTGAGCAACGAGCCCCAGCCCCAAAACTGGAGCTCTGATCCTAGCCAGCGCTCTGAAATTCAAAGGTAAGAGGCAGGGAAAGGCTTCGCTGAGAACACAGCCCTCCCGGGGAGAAAGCAGCAGCATTAGCGGTTGATGCTCAGTCATTTATTCAGTTAATTTCCTTTGTGTTGAATTGTCGGTGGCTTCCAAACCAGACCCCGACTGAGTTTTTTAATGAACATTACCCTAGACAAAATGAAGCCGTGTGCTTGTGAGTGCGGT
This sequence comes from Clupea harengus, assembly GCF_900700415.2. Classification (NCBI taxonomy): domain Eukaryota; kingdom Metazoa; phylum Chordata; class Actinopteri; order Clupeiformes; family Clupeidae; genus Clupea; species Clupea harengus. Next base: position 18,153,452 of record NC_045169.1, read on the forward strand.
GAGATGTAGATGTTTTAAAGTCTCTGTTACACTCACTATATCCAAATCTATGTGAGGCTTAGTATTTGTAGCCTAAATGCTTGTGCACCTCTTTGTTTTCAGGATAGTTTGTGTGCGAGCGTGTGGGTGTGTGTGTTGTTGTTGTTGGATCCTTGGCAAACAAGTATAGCTTGGTTAGCTCAGGATTGTATGTGTGTGTGTGTTCAAACACAGGCAAGAAATGCAGCGGTATTCTCAGGGCTCTGTGTGTGTGTGTTTGTGTGCGTGTGTGTGTGTGTGTGTGTGTCTGAGTGCATGCGTGTGTTCGATCTTAGGCAGCCAATGTAGCCGATAAGTAATGAGTGTGTGGTATATCAGAGAAAGCTTATTTATCTTCCTGTGGGCTGTGATGTGTCTTTGTGAATAATTGAGTAACAAGTGTCCACACACCCCTACACACACACACACACACACACACATACACACACACACACAAACACACAAGTGTCCACACACACACACACATACACACACTCACACACAAACACACAAGTGTCCACACACACACACACACACACACACACTTACACACACACACACACACACCCCTACTCCCTGCAGCACTCTGCCCAACATCTGGACTTGACTCAGCATGCCTGAGCTATTCTTCCTCCTCGCCATCTCTTTCTCCTTCTCACTCCTTTTTTATCTTAACCTCTATATTTTGTTCTGCCGCTATTTTTTATTTCTCCATGTTCACCTACTACAGCCTCTCATTTCCAGCCTCTATGACAAGCTCTTCTGCCTCGACAAAACGGTCTGCTTGCTTTTCTTTTTCTTTGTCTTTTTGTTTTTACCCAGCAGGCCTTGACCCTGTGTTTCTTTGTTCTTGCTTCAAGCCTAGACTCATCTTTTTTTATTTTTTTATGTTTTCCACAAAAAAACTACGAGCTCTTCTTTCTGTTTCAACTTCTAGAGATTCTAGGTCATCCAGTTCATCATGCACGCCTTTAACAAGGCCTTTACAACGTTCCCTGCATTGTGTTCACTCTCAGGTATTGTAAATTCACACTGCTGCAAAGGCAGATGTTCGAGAAGATACTTTACTGAGCAGTCCTCGACAATAGACACCCCCAAAGACCACAACAGTGACAACTGCCTGTACGTTGATAAGCAATCTAATTAATTTCCCTTTTGTTTCATGTTTGGACTTAATTACAAAAAAATTAGTGCTAAAGTCTGTGCAGTTTCCTTGGTCCCATTAAGTCAGCGATGTAATACACAAATTAGATCACGCGATGGATTCAGCAACATGAATATAATTATGAAAATTCAATTCAGGAATGGAAGAAGGGGTGTGGTGGTGGTGGAGGATGTGGTGGTGGTGGTGGTGTATTTTGTCGTTGTAAAACGGTAACGATCCTAGTGGTTGGTGGCTCCATAGTAATTCGGTTACTTTAGCTGGTATATCTTTTCTGTCCGAGGCCATTAGCATCACGGTGGTGGCGGCGGCTGAAAAGGCTTCTTTGTTATTGGTAGCATCTCCTGGCACGGGCCCAGCAGCTGACTACTGGTGTTTGTTGCTCTGCTTGCTCCTCATTGTTAATTATTGAAGGCTAAAATTAAAAGTACTTCGGCATCACTTCCCACTCGTCTGCTCTTCAGGCGATGGCGAGAATGAGGGAGAGAGAGAGAGAGAGGGAGAGAGAGAGAGAGAGAGAGAGAGAGAGAGAGAGACAGAGAGAAAGAGCGAGAGAGCGAGAGAGAGAGAGAGAGAGAGAGAAAGAGAGAGTAAAGAGGCAGGGAGGGAGAGAGAGAGGAAAAAGAAACATGGTGAATATAGGAAGAAGAGGAAGAGAGAGAGAGAAAAGAAAGGAGAGAGAGAGAGAGAGGAAAGGAGAGAGAGAGCTAATTAGACACAAATGTAGGGAAGGATGAAGAGGAGAGCAATGAAAGGGGAAGAGGGAGGGGCTGGGACTAAGAGGAGTGGAGAGCAAATTCAAGACTGAGGCTTTGAGAGGAGATGATGGAGGAGAGGGGAGAGAGGGAGAGAGGGAGAGGGGAGAGAGGGAGAGAGGGGTGTTTGAAAAGGAGACATGTGAAAGCTGGAAGAGTAAAGTGATTAACATCAAGAGAGAGAAAGACAGAGAGAGGGAGTGAGAGAGACCAAGAGGAAAAGAGTGAAAGACAGACAGACAGAGAGAAAAAGACAGAGCGAGAATGTGTGTGTATGTGGGTTAGAGACAGAGAGAGAGAGACTGAGAGAGAGAGACAGGGAAAGATTGACAGGCGACGTGGTGGGATCTTGGGTATGGCCTACCCAGAGAAATGCAGTCCACACTTGTTCATTAATTCAGCCTTTGTTCATGCCGGAGACTCACCAACAATGCAAAGGAGAGGAAAGGGAAGGAGAGGAGAGAACTGTGTTTCAACACTGACTGCAGCCAGCACAGCCCACATAAAGATAAACGCAACAAAGGCGAGGAGAAGCCCACAACAAATGCACGCCCATTTTAACCTATAATAACAGCCCTCGTGTCCCGCTGAACTCTGCAGCCTCGCCTAATCAAGTAGCTGATGAGAGAAATGGAAGTTGGCGCTGCCGCCTTCACTGGGGTTTGTTGCTCGTTTTTTCCCCCTCGCTGTCTTTTGTGGTTTGGCTTTAGTATTTGTTAAGGCCATGGGTGCGACTTGTTTTCTTTTCTTTTTTTTTTCTTCTCTTTTTTTTCTTCTTCTTCTTCCGAGGCTGTAGCCACACAATTGCTGCATTGTTTTTCGGGTATGCTAATTAATGGGGGAGTTTTTGCTTTCTTTAGCAAGCTCTTTGGCGTTGTGGGTCATGCCATCCAATTCGCAGCTTCGGTGGCGTGTCTAGACAGACTACCCGGCGCGGGATCCGTCCACAGATCTCGGTTGCCTCTCTGTTTCGCTTTTGACTGACAGCCAAGTTTGCGGCGACACTAAATCCTCAGAGGTATTCCAGGCACTCGGGTAGTCAGGTAGGCCTACTTCTCAGCCCCGAACTTGGTCCGGCGGTAATAACCTCGTGTTTGTTTTTCTGATGTTTGAGGGGATAATGTTTCATAAGGCCCTGATAATTAGTGAAAAGCTAGACTTCCTCTTCACTAGTTTTCACAGGCCCCTTCAGATCCTCTTGCATGCCGACGAGCGGTACGCAAAGGTTGGCAACGATCCGAGCAATAGGCTGTGTTTCTCCGCTGTCCGATGTCAGATGTTTCTCATCGTGACTCAGGTGCTGTAATTAATCCTGTTTTTGTTTTCCTCTGTTCTACGTGGTGAGCAAAAGCGCAGACAGTTGTAATGTAAAACCGAGGAACACTCAACCACTTTTTTTCATTTCGCAACATGCCGATCTTTGTGATCTTAATTCCATCTAGCCGTGAGTCACCACATTAGCAGTTTCCCTCAGGTCATGGGAGGACTGGGGACAATGACTATGTTCAAACACTACCGCACATTACTGAACGCCTATGTGGTTTTAACAGAATGTAATTCAGTCAGTAATTCATACGACAAAGACCACTGTCCCCTCTCAGCCCCTCATAGTATTTCTTTTGGTATGGTGAGATAAAACAACGAGATAACCCCTTCCTGTCACCCTGCTTTGTGCGGAGCATATGGAACACATTTCTGACGTAGTGAAATACAACAGAAAGAGGTCGACCCTTCGTAACCCACTCATCGAGTGCGACCCCATCCTGTTTTCCCCTGTTTTGCGAATGCGGAGGCTTGGTTTTTCTGCCTGTGTGGCTGTCCAGGACGATTGAATGTGGAGAGGACAGACAGAGAGCCTACCGGGAAAAGCACATGTGCCTATAATCCCCGCTAATAGTCTCTTTTATCGAATCCCATCTTTGTTAGCGCACGTAATGAGTTTAATGGACTGTAATAATGCGTTCTGGGCCTCCCTATTTCATCCCTCCCAATCTTCATTGCTTTTTTCCCTTTCCCTCTCTGCTCTCTCCTCTCATGTCTGCACCCTCCAGTCCTCTCTCTTTATGTGTGCCTCCTCTGTCCTCTTTTGTGTCTTTGTGTAATGTGTATAATTGACCCTGTGGTTTCCACCAGAATGGTTTGCCGTGTATTTTTGGTGCTCCCTGCCGGCCTACTGTTTGAGAGGGTGAGTGTGAAAGTGGCAAGATGAGAGTGTGTCATGTGTCTGTTTCCATCTTGTCTGTGTGAAAGTGGAAGACAGAGAGAGAGAGAGAGAGAGAGAGAGAGCGAGAGAGAGAGAGACAGAGAGAGTGTCATGTCTCTTGTTTTCTCTTGTGTCTGTGTGAAAGTGGAAGACAGAGAGAGAGTGTCATGTCTCTTGTTTTCTCTTGTGTCTATGTGGAGGTCTGTGGGACCAAGGCTTTGGGGAGCCGAGCGACGACCTGCGTAATTTCCTGGGGGTCAAGTACACGAAGGTTCCCATGATGCACCGTTCAGGTATCTTCAGTCTCCACCTCACTTTAGCTAGTTAGCTTAGCAGCCCAGTATATCTATATGCACTTGGTCAGGGTCTCTTGGAAAAGTGATATAATAAAGCACTTTAGCATAGCATCTCAAACATACTGATTAAATATTAATTACACAATTGTGCCACTTCCTGTGTATCCTCACGGTTTCCTAGTATTGTAATAACATTTTCCATGCATTTCGATTTTAACAAAGCATTTCAGATGAATCAACATGCAAAAGTGCTTACAAATTTTCTCACACATCCCATGCAACCGAGCAACACTTTTATGGTAATATAATAACATTTAAGAAAAACATCTAAGGCGTACTAATGTGCAAAAGTGAAATAATAACATTTACGAAGAACATCTAAGGCATACTGATACTAATGTGCAAAAGTAATGTAATAACATTTACGAAGAACATCTAAGGAATACTGATACTAATGTGCAAAAGTAATGTAATAACATTTACGAAGAACATCTAAGGAATACTGATACTAATGTGCAAAAGTAATGTAATAACATTTACGAAGAACATCTAAGGAATACTGATACTAATGTGCAAAAGTAATGTAATAACATTTAAACATCTAAGACGTACTAATGTACAAAAGTAAAGTACCTGCACATCCCTTACTTTGCTAAAATAATGTTCCATGGCAAACACTCTTCACTGATTACAAATGCAGAGGAGTGCATGGAGGACTGACGTGATGTGCACTCAGTGTGTGTGCTCTCCTCCTGGTCCAAATGTGATTTATTTGTATTTACTTTTCTCCTGAGACATTCATCGCTTTAGTAGAAAGGTCAAATTGGACTTCCTGTGATGGTATTTATATTTATAAAAAAAGGATTCTGAGTGGGGAAGTGTTTTTCCGGGCGAGGAGTCGGGGTGAAATCACACTGAGCACAGTTTAGGCCCCTTTCCCATAGACGTTCGGTCTGGCCCAGAGCCACATGGTTTCATTGATCCATCTCTCACAAAATTGATGCTGTTTCTCCTCATGCTGAACTTTTTAGCAATAAAAAAGGAAAAAAAGAATTGCCTGGCAGTTGTCCTGGGAAATAAACAACTGTAAAGGTGGAAAAATGTATTACCTGTTAAATCATGTGGGCTCTTTCAGCTCCCTCACTGACCAGCCAGTGCCCTGGCCTGCTTTTGATTCGACTTTTATAGCAAACTGTTAACATTGATGTTGCCAACCTTTGTAAAAGTGGTAAGAGGAGCTTTTAATGTGCTGTTCGATGGCAAAAGAAACATTTATGTCTGATTTGCATACAGCATGAGTGAGTGCATTCTTGTGCTCTGAATGCTGTTTGCACACCATACAGTTAGAACTTTTATTGTTAATTCTGTCTGTATTAAGGACATGGTGGGTCAGATGGCTTCCCTTGCGTTGACTGGGGAATGTCAAAGGAGTCCAAATAGGAACAAAGACCTACTGAACGACCCCCGACGCCCCCCCCCCCCCCCCCCCCCCTCCAGTCCACACCTCGTTATCAGTGATCTACTGCAGCTTATGAAACTGATTTAAAAGTTTTCCCTTAATTACTAGACTTAAGTCAAGGGCAATGTAAGCCAATGTAAGGGTCACCACGGTATCTGTAAATCTGACCAACTTGATATCTTAAAGTGCAATCTTAAGTGCAATTCTAACCCGATACAGTCCTCTAGTAGCTGTCTGTCTGGACCAAGCCATACACTACTACTCCATTCAACATGTTGCTTCAGGAGCACAGCAGGGAGGGTTGTAATTTGATTGGCTGTTAAGCTCAAATATCACAGCCTTTCACCAGAATCTTAGACTTTGAATTACCTTTGATTACATATCTTTAATTACACCTCTACTCTGTCAGCATGAACCCACTTGCTCATATTTGTTCCTCCACAGGTGTCTACAAGTCCTTCCTTGGCATCAGGAATCTATTGCAGCCGTGATTTAAGATTTTTTCCCCCATGAATTATTACACATCAGTCAGGGGCAGCTTGCAATATCCAGCTAATGCAATGCTTAATGCAAATCTGACCAATATGATCTCTACCTAGATCGATCTTAATTACACCTCCACTCTATCAGAATGGCCCCACTCCCTTATCTGTGTGTGTGTGTGTGTGTGTGTGTGTGTGTGTGTGTGTGTGTGTTCTTCCACAGGAGTCTACCATCACTACGAGGATGTGGGGAACATGGTGTAGGTGCTGGAGCTGGGGCTGTGGGGCGGCCTGGCCAGCATGCTGCTGCTGCTGATGCCCTTCCAGGTGGAGGGCCTGGACCGGCTGGAGCGGCTGCTGACCCTGGAGCAGCTGCAGCGCTGGTACAGCGAACTCAGTCCGCACCGTGAGCATGGCACTGTCTCTGCCCAGAGTCAACCTCACCAGCTCCCTCAACTTACAGGTACCACACCACACAACACCACACCACAACACACCACATAACACCACACCACACAACAACACACAACACCACGCCACGCCACACCACACCACGCCACACCACGCCACACCACACAAGCCACGCCACGCCACACCACACCACGCCACACAACGCCACACAACACCACCACACACCACACAACACCACCACACAACCACACAACACCACGCCACCACACCCCGCCACACCACACAACGCCACACAACACCACACAACACCACGCCACACCACACCACACCACACCACCACACCACACCACACAACACCACGCCACCACACCACACCACACCACACCACACAACACCACACCACACCACGTCACACCACACAAGCCATGCCACACCACACAACACCTCACCACACGCAACATGCAGGACTGGGCACTTCACTTGTAATTCACGTTTTAGTGTGGTGCCTTTAAAATGTAATGAATTCTGATTGGCTGTCAGTTTTGTATCGTTCCTACAATTGCTCTGAAAGTGATTGCCAACAATATGTCGTGGACGTTGCCATTGTTATGAGCTAAACGACATTTAACACTGAGAGTGGTCCTGACTAAACATGGCTAAAAAACGATTTGGCTATGTAACAGCTTCCCAAAATATGATAGCAATAAAAACATGTAATAAAATAAAAAAACTTTCTCTACTTTGACATTGGTTTTGTACTTTTTACTCTTAAATTACTTGGTGTGTGTTTGGACTGTCTCTAGATAAATTCTAAAAATGTGACATTTTGTAAATGCCCTCTTCTTACTGAAAGTCAATCTCACCTGTTCACTCAGCCATCAAGTACCACAAAAGCACAGGGGCCATTTTGTTCCAAAAATGTGTCTGGAACAAGAAGTACCATTCAGCTATGAAAAAGCCTTCAGAAAATGACAGGAAAGTGATCTGCACATGCCTTAAGTGTCTCCAGCATAACTAATACTAATGTGTACAAGGACATGCACAGTCCTATCTGCGTCTGTCCCACGCATCAAGTTGTTATTTTTCTTTTTCTGCCATTAGCGTTGTACCTTTCACTCTAACATTATGTATTTTGGCTACCTTCATATATAACCTCTTTTGGCTTGCCATTTTGTAAATCCATTAAAGGCTAAAAATACTGATTTGTCTGCGGTAGAAAGATGTGAACAATCCGAACCAGACCTCGTACCCTCAGAGAGTTTGGGTTTCTGACATCATCAAGAAACTACACTAACATTATTTCTTTCTGTCGTATATTTAATCCTCCCCAATCAAAATGAATCTAATTTCATGTAATGTAATAATAATCAGGAATCTGGGCCTGTAGCCTGTGTTGTTATGGCTGTTGGAGGGACTGATGCCTTGGCTCTGGGCTCTTCATTGCAGCTCCTCTCCCTCCTGGGCTTTTGCTCTGGAGGTCCGACATGACGGACAAAACCGCTTTCGTTGCCTTCTTCAGGGCGCTGGTTTTGCACACCAGTGGCTCCAGTACGCCCCCCTCACCCGTCCTCTCGTGGGGACCCTCGGCCTTGCCCCGTCGGCGGAGCGCCTCGTGCATCCGGGTGACGGCCAGGTCCGCAGGGGTCCCCTGGTTCTCCCCCAGCGCCCGCGCCGGTGCCAGCAGGGCCTGGGCGAAGCTGTGCACCGCCATCTGCTCCAGACCCGGCAGGGTGAGCCCGTACTCGCACAGCTGTACCGACAGCGCCGCCTCGACTACCCCCGCGCCGGACACCAGCCTTGGGTCAGACTGCATGGAGCTGTAGACCCTCAGGCAGGCATGGATGGCCGACTCGCAGCTGTCTAGAAGCACGGGGTCGGGGCTGTGTAACGTGATTGAGACACTCTGACTGTGTTGGTCGGGGATGTCCTGGCAGGCTATGCTCGCCTGGAAGGGTTTAGCTGGTTGGGGGTGGTGTTTAGTGACATGGGTGTTATTCGCCTGCAGTTCCTTCCCATACTTGACACTGGGCCTGCGTAGCTTTCCCATGAGCCTGTGCAGCTTCCTGACTCGTCCGTGTTTCTTGACCTCCGCACCTCTGCTCCTCGGCGCCAGGTACTTCTTGCCGAGTCGGATCAGACCTCTGAAGAGACGCTTGCAGGCGGTTTTGCTCCTCCTCAGGGCCCTCCCCCCCACCCTCGTCTCCTGTCTCCTCTCCCTCTCCTGCCGGTCCCCCTGCGCTTTGTCCTCCTCTCTCTCCCTCCACCTTCCTAGACCTGCGTCGGCACCCACGCCCTCGACCTCTCCGTCCAGCCTGATCTCATCCAAAGCCAGGCTCAGGATCTCCCAGTCCTCGTCTGGCACCAGCTCAGGGTAGTTCCCCTCGTAGCGTCCATGCTCTCTGTTCCTGGGCACCCTTGCTGTGTGTCTCTGGTCCACGTAGTCACTCAGAAACTGATCTACTAGCTGCTGCTCCCTGTCTTCCCCCTCCATCGCTCCTGCATACACCCCTCCGCTATTGCTCTCCTGGTATCTCTTTGGCTTGTCATCAATGTCATCAATGTCATCAATGTCACACACCTCCCAGTCTCCTTCTTCTCCAGCTTCTCCCTCCTCTGTCTCTGTCCCCTCCTCCGTCTCTCCTTTCAGCTGGTGCCTCACTTTGGTCACACTCTTGAGGTTTTCATCCATCTTTTCTCCTTTATTCTCTTCTTCACTCTCTTCCTGTGGACAGTTCTGCACCTCTGAGGTCTGGTTGGGAGGCCCCCCAGCTATATTTTTAACGACCTGGATACACTCAGGGTCAAAGGTCATGACTCCATCCTTGGTCGTCCAGCTCTGGGCGCAGCACCGAGCCACGGCCTCCGCCAGCATGTCCGCCATCTCCGGCACCCTGGTGCACAGCAGACCCCTGAGCACACCGGACACCTCGCGCTCGTCCCTCGGGTCCCCCAGGGCCGCCGGGCTTGCCGCCGGCTCCCTCTCCTCTCCTCCCTCCCCGTCCAGCGCCTCCAGGGCCCTGCTGCAGGCCAGCCGGTACCCGTCCTCCACCTCCTGCCTGGTGAGCCCCAGCTCCAGCAGCCCCTGGGCCTGCTCCAGGAGGCTCGCCCCCAGCAGGACCACCAACGCCGCCCCGTCCCCCACCTCCCGGGCTTGGGCGTCGGCCGCGTTGGCCAGAGCCTGGGCCGCCGGGTCCTCCAGCTCCAAGTGGCTCAGCAGGGAGGCCGTGTCCGGGGCGTGGACAGGAGGAGCGGAGAGGCCGCGGAGGAAGCGGAAGGCTAGGTGCTTGGGGAGGCCGCACGGGCCGAAGCAGGGGCGCAGCCGGTAGGCCATGTCCAGGCAGGTGTCTATCTGGAGCTCCGGGGGGTCGCTTCCTGGTGGGTCGTCCCAGATCAGGGGCATTATTCTGGGGACGGAGGGCTCAGGAGGGCAGCTTGGCACCAGCATCCTGTAAGGTAAAACCTGCACTGAAAGACAGCTGGCCAGAAGGAGAAATAGTGTTGCTGAAGTTGAGAAGGGAAAAAGTATTTGTTGAACAGGGAGAGAGAGAGAGAGAGAGAGAGAGAGAGAGAATGAGCGAGAAAAAAGAGAGAGAGATGGGTGGAGAGAAAAACAAACAGGAATGGAGGTTAGTTCGACATGACAGATACAAGGGAAAGCCTGGTGAAGCTATTTCCCCGGAGGATAGTGGCCTGAAAGGCTTCTGTGGTGTGAGGACAGCATGTCGTTAAGCCACAAGAAAAGGGGTGGTGTGTGTGTGTGTGTTTGTGTGTGTCTGTGTGTGTATGTGTGTCTGTGTGTATATGTGTGTCTGTGTGCGTGTGGTGTGTCTGTGTGTGTGTGTGTGTTTGTGTGTGTCTGTGTGTGTATGTGTGTCTGTGTGTGTATGTGTGTCTGTGTGTGTGTGTGTGTGTGTATGTGTCTGTGTGTGTATGTGTGTCTGTGTGTGTATGTGTGTCTGTGTGTGTATGTGTGTCTGTGTGTGTGTGTGTGTGTGTGTGTCTGTGTGTGGGGTTGAGCTGCTAAACGGATTGCTGGTGAGAACTACAACCGACATCAGATGTGCGCAGACACTCTCTGGCTGCCATGTTGTAGTGTCTGCCTGCCCTGAAGAACACGTTTTTGACATTATCATCAGAAGGGGGTCCTTCCATAGGGGCACCACCAGTCCTTTGAAAATCTACAAGCTGGAAAATCGCACTGGCCATGACAAGACTTTTTTGATATTCTTTTTTTTTTGACAGCTGCAGTGAGCTGCAGCATGTTCACACACACAAACACACACACACACACACACACACACAGATAGTTACATTGACACAATCGACACAGACACTTGCCCTCTCACACACACACACACACACACATGCTTCGACAGATACACTGACACTTCACTAGCAGATACACACACGTGCCCATTTTCTCAGATAGTTACACTAACACATTCTATACTCTCTCTCTCTCTCTCTCTCTCACACACACACACACACACACACACACACACACACACACACACACACACACACAGACATGTGTGCCCATCTCTGAAGCTGAGCTGCAGTAGCGAGGCCAGCGGTCCATCGTTCAGCACTTGACATGAAAGGGGCAGTATTAGCCTCTGACAGCATTCCCCGCTGAGCCTGCCTCAGCCTCCTTTTCTGCCCATTTCTCTGGCTCCCTCTCTCTTTCTCTCGCTCCCTCTCTCTTTCTCTCTACCACCATCTCTCTCTTACACGCTCTTATTCCGTCTTGTGTTCCTCCTTCATGTTCTGCCCTTACAACCCGCCCTCATTTTTTTTCGCTCCCAGTCAACCACTACCTCTCTTTTTGATCCTGTCTCATCTTAGCAGCAGCCCCTCCCATCTCCAGCCTCCTCTCCCCTCCTCTCCTCTCCTCTCCCCTCCTCTCCTCTCCTCTCTCTTTACCTTCTGCCCTTATTCCATCATGTCTGCCTCTTTCATTCTCCAGCTATAGCTTACATCTCTATCTTTCCCTCTCTCTGACTCACTGTATCTTTCTCTCTCTCTCCCTCTCTGACACTCTCTCTCCCCGCTCTTCCCTCCTCTGACTATCTCTCTCTCACTCTCTGACTCTCTCTCTCCCAATCTTCCCTCCTCTCTCTTTCCCTCTCTGACTCTCTGATTCTCTCTTTCACTCTCCCCCCTTTCTTCCTTCCTCTCTCTCTCCCTCTCTGACTTCCCTTTTCTCTCTCTCTTTTTCCTGTCCTCCTTCCTGCCTATATTAATTTCTCCTTCTCTCCTTGACCTCTGTCTGTGTCTCTGTCCTCCACCTCCCTTCCTCCCTTTTCTCCCCCTCTCTCTCTCTCTCCCTCTCTCTCTCAGCCTTAGCATTTGAGGAAATACCACTGAAAGCCCACAGCTCTGTAATACTCTCCTCTCCTTTTACCTCCTGGGGCTGTGCTGTGAGTTTGGTGAGCTCCCTTCCCCTCCTCTCCTCTCCTCTCTCTCCTCTCCTCTCTCTCCTATCCTCTCCTCGCTCCCTCTCCATCTCCCCTGATTGGGTTTGAGGCGAGCAAACACGGCCCCATCTCAGCACGTTAATAATGTTTACACCTCCGCCTGTCAGGGCCTCGCTCTGGCTCAGAGCCCCGCCGGGCACAGGGAGCCTGCTGATGGAACCGCCGCCGAGCACCTCTATCCTCTCTCTAAGACGTTCACACACACACACACACACACACACACACACACACACACACACACACACACACACACACACACACACACACACACACACACACACACACACACACACAGACACTTGCAGATACACACACAAAGACACACGCAGATACACACCCATGCGTGCAAAGACAAAGGCAGCGCATGACATGCGACTCCATGTCACGGTTCCTGGCTCCTAACTCCCATCTAAACACATACACACACACACACACTACACTACACCCTTATACACACTCAGCTTACTCAAGTGGTGAAAGTTCTGTAACCCCTCTGTTACTCACCTTCAAGCTTGCACACACTGCAGAAACACACACACACACACACACACACACACACACACACACACACACACACACACACACACACACACACACACACACCCTGCCGATGTGAGTGATGCAGACCTCCTTTGTGTCATTCTCTCTGACCCTAATATTGACTCTCATCAAAACCCTCTGCCTAACCAGCCATCGCCTCTCCTTTCCCTTTTTACCTCTCTCCCAGTACTCTTATACATGTCTTCAGACTGTGTCTCCCTCTCTCCCAGTCTCTTATGCATGTCTTCAGACTGTCTCCCTCTCTCTCCCAGTAGTCTCTTATGCATGTCTTCACTGGTTATCCATCTCTCTCCCAGTCTCTTATGCATGTCTTCAGACTGTGTCTCCCTCTCTCTCCCAGTCTCTTATGCATGTCTTCAGACTGGTTATCCATCTCTCTCCCAGTCTCTTATGCATGTCTTCAGACTGTGTCTCCATCTCTCTCCCAGTAGTCTCTTATGCATGTCTTCAGACTGGTTATCCATCTCTCTCCCAGTCTCTTATGCATGTCTTCAGACTGTGTCTCCATCTCTCTCCCAGTCTCTTATGCATGTCTTCAGACTGGTTATCCATCTCTCTCCCAGTCTCTTATGCATGTCTTCAGACTGTGTCTCCATCTCTCTCCCAGTCTCTTATGCATGTCTTCAGACTGGTTATCCATCTCTCTCCCAGCCTCTGCATGTCTTCAGACTGTGTCTCCATCTCTCTCCCAGTCTCTTATGCACAGTGTTGTGCACGTTCACACCTCTCATGAACTAGTTCAAAGTTCAGTTCATACAAGTAGACATGAATCGTTCACATTCATAGTTCACCATTTAAATTCTGAACTAGTTCATAGTTCAGTTCATTTCCATTTTTTTTTTTTAATTATTGCAAATTTTTCAGGAAGGCATAATTTGCACAGAAAGGTGAGATTTTTACTGTCGGAAACTTTATCAGACAGTGTGTAAAAATCCTGCACATAATAATAAGGTGGATCGGATGTACTCGCTGAGTCTGCGTCTCTGTTTTCGCTTTCACTTGCCATTTTTATATTGAGACCGAGAGCTGTTGCCTTGGAATACGTTGCTTGTTTGGTATACATATGTGCGATGATTCATGGGTAATGTAGGGCGAAGTCGAGTTAGTTGGTTTAGGTATCGCAGACATACATTAATACACAGCCCTGTAGTACCATTTAAATAATGAATTATACAGGGAACTAAAGGTAATAATTTAACCTCTTCAGCAATGACATGCTACTGGCTTAATCTCAGATCAACAAGGGCATGTACACTAAATGAAAGACCGCTCAAAAGTTAGCATAGGTAAACCCTGTAACACTCGTATTTGTATATTAGCAGCTTATGCTAAGCGAGTTCACGAACAGTGCATCATGCTAGATCAATTAAGTGACAGTGCTCGTAACAATTATGAGAAAGCTAAACTATAACAAACACATAATGACAAGGTAGGCTACAAAGTCAAACTCACGTATACATAGACGCACACAACTTCAACAAAGTGCAAAGTTCAATTATGTGAAAATATGCCCGAAGTTAACTGCTACTCCATCTAAATATGTCGTGAAGCAATATCAAAACATTGCACCGTGAGAAGTAGAGTCACATGACCAACGCAATTACCAAACATGGTCTGTCTGGGCATTTTAACAAATAATTACTATGGTCTTTTTAACAGGTACTGAGCAACGACATGGTAGAAGCATTCGATTTATACAGCTTCTTTCCTCTGTAGAAGGAAAACATTCCGTAATGTTTTAGCTAGACCTCAGTGGCGCTGGACCTCAGATAATATGAACGTGTTCACCGTTCAAATTCATTATTTGTCATGATGTTGCGTTCAGTTCATCGTTCTCATAAAAATGAACGTGTTCAATGAACGCGTTCTTTTGAACGCGTTCATGCACAACACCGCTTATGCATGTCTTCAGACTGTGTCTCCATCTCTCTCCCAGTCTCTTATGCATGTCTTCAGACTGGGTCTCCATCTCTCTCCCAGTCTCTTATGCATGTCTTCAGACTGGGTCTCCATCTCTCCCAGTCTCTTATGCATGTCTTCAGACTGTGTCTCCCTCTCTCCCAGTCTCTTATGCATGTCTTCAGACTGGTTATCCATCTCTCTCCCAGTCTCTTATTCATGTCTTCAGACTGGGTCTCCATCTCTCTCCCAGTCTCTTATGCATGTCTTCAGACTGGGTCAGGCTCCCATTGCCCTAATTTGCATTCCCAGTCATCACAATTGCCCCTGGTAGAAGCCCATAAACTCGTGCCACTGGGACCTACAGTGTGGTGTGTGCCTGTGTGGGCCAAGCCCCGGTCTGTCTGACCTAAATAAGACTGGGTGGCCAGCAGACGGAGATGGGAGGGAGCACTGGAGGTGGTCGTGGGGGAAAGAGAGTTGAGGAGGAGGTGGTGGTAGGGAGAGGGGAGTTGAGGAGGTGGTGGTGGAGAGGGGAGTTGAGGAGGAGGTGGTGGAGAGGGGAGTTGAGGAGGAGGTGGTGGTGGAGAGGGGAGTTGAGGAGGAGGTGGTGGAGAGGGGAGTTGAGGAGGAGGTGGTGGTGGAGAGGGGAGTTGAGGAGGAGGTGGTGGAGAGGGGAGTTGAGGAGGAGGTGGTGGAGAGGGGAGTTGAGGAGGAGGTGGTGGAGAGGGGAGTTGAGGAGGAGGTGGTGGAGAGGGGAGTTGAGGAGATGATGGTGGGGAGAGGGGAGTTGAGGAGGAGGTGGTGGAGAGGGGAGTTGAGGAGGAGGTGGTGGAGAGGGGAGTTGAGGAGGAGGTGGTGGAGAGGGGAGTTGAGGAGGAGGTGGTGGAGAGGGGAGTTGAGGAGATGATGGTGGGGAGAGGGGAGTTGAGGAGGAGGTGGTGGTAGGGAGAGGGGAGTTGAGGAGGTGGTGGAGGGTGTTTGGTGGTAGGGAGGGCAGCAGGGAGTTAGGGAGGCTGAGGGTTGAGGGGCTGTGTGTGTGTGTGTGTGTGTGTGTGTGGGTGGGTGGGGGGTGAGGCAGCAGTGGCAGCGGGGCTAAAAATAACCTCCCAGGGCTGAACTTGGCTGAGGGGTGCAGGATGGCGCTGGCTGTGGAGACCGTAGGGACTAACGAGAGACGGGGCCTTGGCACTCCACTCCCTCCTAACGAGTGTCACTATCCCCAGAGTGACTGGCTGCAAGCGGGAGGCCAGACACACACACACACACACACACACACACACACACATACGCACACAGACACACACACACACACACACACACACACACACACACAAACACACACCGAAAGAGAGAGAGAGATAGAGAGAGAGAAATACACATACAAACCTTCAGATCTTCACCTAGGGTTAGCACATTCACACTATGGAACACCAACACCCTTACAAACATGTACACCTACACTAATGAACACGAGTAGACCAAGGCACATTCACACGTACACACACGTACACATGTACACACACTCACACACACACACGTACACACACACACACACTCACACACACACACACACACACACACGTACACACACGTACACATGTACACATTCACACGCATGTACACACACTCACTGAGACACTATCCACATCATCCAAAAGCACATTTGTTCCCCAGCCAGGGTTTCTTAAGCCAACGCTGGACAACACACAGCAAATTGAGAAACCCTGGCTGAACACCTACTACAACAATGAACCGTCACTGCCCCCAAATCCATTATCAACACTTGCTTGCCTGCCATGTTGCTCGGCTTGCATCTGACAGCCATGTTGTTGCCTTTCAGTGTGTCCCACAGTGTTGCCCAGTGTATCATTAGCCTGGGCTGTGCTCCGTGCTCAGCTGTGGCGGTATTACCTCCAGATGTGACCATGTGTGCAGTGAATTAGATGCCATGTAAAAGTGCAATAATGGCTGTCAGGATGGCTAATCCCTCACTGACAGCCTTAGCATATGGCTGTGCAGGAACACAACCATAAAAAAAAACAGCGACTGTGGCTGTAAATTGACTCGGACGACTCATAAAGTCCAATCTACCTGATTAGAGGCTTATCATTGTCTTGCACATTATTGGTTGATTAATTCATGTGCGCGCAGACTGGTGGGCCATATGTCTGTGTGGAGCGGTGAGGTGTTTGTTCGCAGATGTGTGTGGGGGTGGGGGGAGGGCGGAGGAGGAAAAGGAGGACTGAAGAATTAAGAAGCGTGAATTACTATAGGGAAAGGCTATAAATAACACAGCGGAGCGTCGGGCGGAAGCACTCATGGTTTTTCATGAGCCGATAAACATTGTAAAGTTGGACTGGCCAAGGCGGTTGGGTGTGTGTGTGTGTGTGTGTGTGTGTGTGTGTGTGTGTGTGTGTGTGTGTGTGTGTGTGTGTGTGCGGGGGTTGTTATGAGGGAGGAGAAATATATTCTGGTATTGACAGTGTGGCAAGGCCTAAGAGACGGAGCAAGTGTGTGAATAAGACATTAGTGACACAGCAAGAGAGTCATTTGAGAAGACGTTTCATTTTATTTTTTTTTTAGATTTTTTTTCTTGTTTTTTTTCTTCGAGGTGGCTCCTTAGGCGATTGAATAAAACATGCGTGTGGAATCTGGGGCGTCAAGCTGACACCATTCCCACACACACACACACACACACACACACACACACACACACACACACACACACACACACACACACACACACACACACACACACACACACACACACACACACTCACACACATGCGCACCTTCACGTTTTTCTGCACTTTCCCCCCCTTTCTCTCTTCTCTCTCTGTCTCTAACTTCTGCAGTGCACAGTCGTGAGCCCCAGCCTCTCCAGCGATTCCACCTCATGCATGATTCATGCGCAGCAGTCACGCCTTTTTATGTTGATCTTGTTGATGTTTATGCTTCACTTGGACGTATAGCTGTGTAGCATGCAGCCTCGGCAGACACAAGATGAATTATGGAGAGAAAGGGAAGAGGTGGCGGGGCGCAAAAAGAGGAAGAACAGGCTCACACAGAGAAGGTTGGAGAGTGCTGAAGAGAGAGAGAGAGAGAGAGAGAGAGAGTTACTTGTAGAGAAAGAGAAAGGGGGAGAGAGAGAGTTACTTGTAGAGAAAGAGAAAGGGGGAGAGAGAGAGTGTTGTAGAGAGAGAGAGAGAAGGAAGAGTTACCAGTAGAGATGGAAGGTGGGGTGGGGTGGGGTGGTGGTGGAGAAGAGAGGGTTATAGGTAGAAAGAGAGAAATAGAGAGAGTGAGAGAGCGAGAGAAAAAGAGAGAAAAACACAAGCTCTCTTGCTGAGCTCGGCGCCTCCTCGCTCCACGAGCCGTGAGAGTGGTGCTGTCTCTGTCTCTCACTGCTGGCTCCTGTCTGTTTCGTGTCCTCCGTGTCCCCGCATCGCCCTCCCTCACCGCTCCTCACACACACACACACACACACACACACTCACACACTCACACACTCACCCACACACACACACACACACACACAAACTCACACACACACACACACACACACACACACACACACACACACACACACACACACTCCCCTCAAAGCGCACCTCCACACCCCCACCCCCCTCGCCTCCATCTGCCAGACGTGCTTAAGTGCGAGCAGGAAGCGTCATCGGAGGTGACGCATCACAGCGCTCTCTGTTTGTCTGCCTCTGCACACACACAGCCCCCCCAACACACACACACACACACACACAGCCCCCCCCCCCGAACACACACACACACACACACACACACACACACACACACACACACACACACACACGCACACCCTCTACCCCAAAGATGAGAAGTAGCAGCCATGGAGCAGCAACCCTGCGCTCTCTCTCTCTCACTCTCTCTCTCTCTTCTATCTCTCTCTCTCTCTCTCTTTCTACCCTTGTCACTTTTTGGTCTCTCACTCACCGTCTCTTCACCTCCTCTCTGCTCTTTCCCCCCTTTTGCACTCTCAACAGGTTCCATAATCAGCCCACATTCTTGCCAAAAAATTAATTAAATCATTCACACTAGCCATTCCGTATCAGAGGGAAGTTCACAGTGTGCTGTGTTATCAAAGCCACGGGGGCCTGGACATACCCTGCCATTTGAACAGACTAAAAGCAGTTGTGTATGCTCCAAAATGGAGGCTATGTGATGATCATTGATGATGATTCTTCTCAGTACTATGGTCATATTTGTATAGTGGGTGGACATTGATTAACTCATGGAAGTATAAATAGCCTCAATCAAAATGGCTGACAAATAATACCAAACAGGCTGACTGCTGAGAGACGGACAGCCAGGTTGTAGACAAGATTAATTGACTTTGCCACAATTATCCCAGGAAATGGGAGGTGTGCCAAACACGCAACAAGTACTGATTGAGTAAAAGTTAGAGAACGGGGTTAGTTCCAATTGGCCGTGAAGAACAGCAAAACACAAGAAAGTGGGAGGAACTGAGTTCCTTTAAAAAGACTGACCAGTCATTCATATGGTGAGATCATCCATGGACCTTCTATTGTGGCTTAATGACTGCAATAAACTTCAGATCTACACATTCAGCCTTTTGACTCTTGGTTGTGGAATTGCAAGAGAGGCACAGGCTAAATATGTTCATACACAATGATGGGCATTCAAATAGAGGGGGTAATGTGGTTTTACATGGCCGCGCAGTCCCCTCAAGAAAGGAAAGTGATAGAAAAGAGAAAGAGAGAGAGAGAGGACAATGACTAGGAGAAAGAGGAAAGGCATGTGGCTGGTTTTCGCCTCAACAGTCCAAAGGCCTGCAGCCTCACACTGTCAGGCCTGAGCAGAAAAGCGTCATGGCGGAAGGGGTCCGTGTCAGCTTCTTGGTGGGTTTTAGAAGGAAGGCCAGCATTGCCTGTCCGTTGATTGGCTGCAGTTTGCTAAACAAAAATTTCAACAAGATGCTCTCTCACCATCATCTCCAACGAGATGCTCTCTCATCAGGACCAAATTAATGTCTGGTTCCTGTGAGAATATATATATTTTTTAAAAGATTGAAATACTAAGCATTCCTGCTACATTGTGCTGTGTCTCAAATGATGTTGCCAATGCTAGCCCAGTAAATCCAGCATCATTAGTGGGGCACTACCAGTACTGGCAGCGTCTGGGTGGGCTCGTCTTGAGCTGTCTCTTACCCATGGCTTTCCCTCATGTCCCAATGTCACCCCCCTTTCGCTCCTCCTAGCAGTGTGACAGGGATACTCAATATTTAAAACCTGTTTGCGCTTTAAAATGGATTTACCTCCACACAAGCCTTTGCAGTGAGTGAGTTCAGCTGTGTGTTTTTTTACCTCCAAGAGCAAGTAAACAAATGAGATAGATAGATAGATAGATAGATAGTGAGAGAGAGTGAGAGAGAGAGATTCCTATTTTTACACCAGGCACAAGCAATATGTCGAGTAGTCTGCCAAGGGTTCCTGTGAGCGTAATGGTGGGTGACAGGGATCTCCGC
>NC_045169.1:18176198-18203698 GCF_900700415.2 Clupea harengus
CAGTGTTTCCCGATGCTAACGGAACAGCATCCCGCTGTTGTCTCTCTTTCAGGCCACACTGTCATCGCTGGGCTTTGCGAACGCCTGGGACCATGGAAAAGCAGGCTTCTCCGGTCTGGGCGGTCCGAAGGGGCATCTGCACCTGGGGGGTGTGCTACACTGGGCCTCCCTGGAGCTGGGCCCCGAGTCAGGGCAGAAAGACGGGGAGGAGGAGGAGGAGGAGGTGGTGAAGCCCAAGGTGTTCTACGCAGAACACTCCTTCATCGTCATGGTGATGGACAAGCCCACAGGAGCGCTGCTGCTCATCGGGGCCATGGATCTGGCCGAGGGACGTGGCCTCTACGACGAGCATTCTTACAGGAACACACACACACTTATTTACATAGGTGAGCGCACACCCACACACTCACACCATCATACACACACACACACACACACACAGTAACTAATAAACACTCTACCCATGCATATGCACGCACCAAATTAGATACACACACACACACTATACCAAATCCCCAATACACGCATTATACAGCAATGAAGTCCTGAGGATCCACTGGAATCACAGAAAAGCTTGGCTGACTGCCTCAGTCACCATCTGCACTGATTCACCAGACCCATACGAGCGCTGGGACGGGGCGTTCTATTCAAACGGCCATTACCTCCAATAACATTATAGTCCCTCAGAGCGACTGCCTTCACTTGCAATCCTCAGCCTGGCCCACTCACATGCTGAACCAGTACATCTCAATTTAAATTGCCCTGTGTAATGTCACTTCAGCTTAGTGTTCATGCCTACAGGTCCAAGGCAGGCAGCCGTCTCCTCAGTCATTCTGACAGCAGTAGGTGTGTATGCAGCCGTGGATGGGGTTGCCCACTCGGAACTGAAACCACTCGATCTGAAACACACTGCCTCATCAACACTTCTCCGATGATCACACTGTGGTGGTCAAAGACAGGAACAGACACAGACATGGTCAAATGGCCTCATTTCAATGATTGCAATGCAAATATGCATGTCCGTGTCTCTCGTTCTCTCACACAAACACACACACACACACACATACATAAATACACAAGCACCCACACACAGACTCACTCAACACTCACAAGCTCTCACATTGATGTGGCTTTTTGAACTGTGTTCCCCTCTCCAAAGTCCCCTTGACACTCTAAAATCGAATCACAGATACTGACTCTCTCCTTTCCCTCCCCTCCAAAACCACCCTCTGTCAAGCTGCCAAGTCATGGGAGCTCCAGCAGCAGCAGCAGGAGCATCAGCACAGGAGAGACCTGGCAGAGCCATCCCTGCTCCTGACTCCCTCCCTCCCTCCCTCCCTCTGGGCTGGGCTCTGGCTGTGCCCCCCCACCACCCCCCCGTGAAGAGATCGCTCATCCGCGTGGTTATTGATGGGCAGGCTTAATGCTAATGGCACTAATGACTCGGAACCCCTGTCAACGACCCAGACGGACGGCAAACCTTTTAATCCTTTAATGCCTGAACAGATCGATATAGGGACCCGGCCCGCTGACACGCACACTCCCCGCGGGTGGGAGCGCTAACCAGTCGCTCTGAATGTTTATTTATTTGTTTTTTTGTTTCCACGTTGTTAATTTCCTTAAAATGGTTGCTGGTGCTATTGATGGGACACTTGATATTTTAAAATGTACTGTGTATTAGTGTTTGGATGGGTGTACAATTATAAGAAGTTTCAGTGTGACTAAACAGGGTCAGAGGTGACAAGAGTAAGTAATTAGGCTTAGTGTCTGTGATGGTAATGTTTTGAACCTCAGGTAAATGACTCTGTGTGTGTCAATAAAAAAAGAAATATTACATTTTCTTGTGTTGATGGAATTCTTTTATGGGCTATACGCATAGTTAATGTGGAAATACTGGGGCTGTGGTACATAATTATGGAACGTGACCAAAGAGGCAACAGATACATTGTTGTCAGGCTGTAAAAGTAAATGGGTTGTGTGCACAAAGATTGTGATATAGTTGTAAGAAACTAATAAACTCTAGGAAGAAGCACACAGAGCGAACGTGTCTCTCAGGACTGACGCAGTCATACCTCTTAATAACTGTTTGTTCTATGTCACTCTGTACCATAGAGGGTACACAACTGTGAGTGTATGAAACTCTGAACACTCAGTTTCAAGGGATACGACCATAGTAAACGATGGTGAAAACAAATCTATTCTCAGTGTTTTCAGTCAACACTTATACCCATACCACACGCAATTACTCACACTGAAAGATTATCTCAACACTCGAGCAAAATGAGTTTTTGAACCGAGACTTAACTTTTAGAACTTTGTTAGATCAGTGTTGCCAACTTTCTGGGGTTTCTTTCAGAGATAAATCACACCATCTTTGGATATCTTACAAGATTTCTTTGAGCCCTGGGGAGCTATTCCTCTACCTCACGACTAGGCTTTTTCATTTGTTTGTAAGACTTGAGGTAAGACTACTCGTCAGTAACACACATTCTTTCTCACCAGTATGATGTCTTGATCACGTAGTCTAACACTGTGACTTGCTGTGATCTGTGATCTCTCGCTTTAAGCAAACAAATGCCTAATTTTCCCAAGATATGACGTACTCTGGCTTCTGTCTATAACCATGGGCAATTGTAATGTGTATGAATGAAGTTGTTCATTTTCATTCATTAACAGTTTTATATATATATATATATATATATATATATATATATATATATGTTTTATATAATACACATTAACACAAACCCCCCAAAGCTAAGTATTGACAAGTCCTTGCTTTTTCTTTGTGTGATTTTCACAGCTAACAATCTCTTGCACAACAAAACTCTTGTTGTTGCTCTATCAACAAGAAAACACCACATTAAAGTCTATATTCCTTAGAGCTAAGCCATCTTTTTATATTTCATACAATTTATGATTGTCTCAGAAGTGCATTCCTTCTGACAAAAATGGCTTATATACTCTGAAATGGAACATGTTTAAAAACCTTGTTTAATTAACTGTCCATTGTAAATTTGCTTCTTCTACAAGAAGAAGCACCTGCTCACTGAAAAATGACTGTCACTATTTCTGTTGTTCTTAGTCAACAATAATTGGATCCCTATCTTTAAAGTTAGCTTTACGGCTATAGCGCCCTGACATCTCAATAAATCTTAACCTGCAAAGGACCTTGAAAGTGCTGGATGTCTCGCTTAAGGGCTTTGGCCAAGCTTGAACTTTCCTCAAAAAAAAAACTTCTTTGAGGGTCTGGAACAAGTAAGCCAATGCTATTCCTTCCCTCTAAAAATGAATTATTGAGAAATAAAACGAAGAAGTGAAAAAAGAATCACTCTCCACCATTAATCTAAAAAGGAAAAAGAAGGCTGAAAAAGCTGAGTTAGTAGTGTCCCAGCCCAGGCATTACTTATTAAAAAGGTTTTCTTTTTACATTCAAACCCATAGGATGCTTCAGTGCTTTTTTTTCAGTGGAACACATACTTTTAAGATGACATTAGTATTTCTGGAGGCAAGTTGCAACTGGAGGAGAAAGCGGGAAAAACGGAGAAATATGTTTTCTCGGAGGGGGGAGAAAACAGGAAACCGTGCAATTTGCAGTGCAAAAATGTACAGGATGTGTAACACGAAGCCTAAAGACAAGCTCAGTCTCAGCTAAGGCAGTTTTATTTCTAAATATTTATTGGTGTTTAAAACATTTCCATATTACGTCTGCAGTTTTAACAACAAATACAGATCACTGCGGTAAATAGTGAATCATAATAGATATGTGCTTCCAGATTTTGTAATTACGCTACAGGCGTTTGTTAAATTACAGCAGTTTTTAGAAAGTACAAAAGCACAGCAATTAGACAATTAAGCCTGCAGGAAGCAAAGCAATCTAAGTTCGGAGCAATCTCAATGAAACACCACTGGGTCGTGATAACGATAAGTCGTGTATGTGCTGAAAAGGTCAAATAAATCGGGAGAGCCATGCTAATAGCCTGGAACCATGTGCTGCAAGCATCGCTGCATGTATGCACTCGTCACTGAGTGACATAGTTCGCCATAGAGGGACGCAGTGCTGTCTTTAAGTTAACCATCCACGCTGGCTCATGTCATACGGGCTACGGACTGGCTGTTTCTTTCCCCTCTGATGGAGGAAATGAGGATGTCAGTGGACTGGTGTGGACCTTGAAACACAAGCAAGGAATCCCTAGGCATGATTATATCACAGATATAGTTTTTTATAGCATGACTAACTCATATATCACAAGACAAACCATAATTACACATAACTCATACGCACGCACGCATGCACGCACACACACACACACACACACACACACACACACACTCTCCAGCCTGGAGCTGTTTGCCTTTGAACACACCGTCTCTATTCGTTCCAACATTAGCCCCCCACTGCCTCACATTCACTCTCCGTTTGACTCATACGGAACTGTTTAACCCACCCACCCACACACTAGCGTCCACGGCCTGCTTTAAACACTCATTTGCCTAAGGACCTGCATAGAGGCAAACAAAGACCCATCTGAACTAAAGCATAACTGAATGAGATTCACTCCATTGAATAGCAGTTTCTGTACCTCCCCTGTCTCCCCGTACCTTGTAATAATCTCTTGCGTTGTGCAATGTGGGTGTGCAATTGTGTATAACAGACACAGTGCCCTGTTTTAAAAGCGGGGAAAAAGCCATGGAATAACGTTACTGAAAGCATATCTGCCCTTGAGGCCTAAATTGAATTTGAGTCCAACAATGTATTCAGAAACAGACCTAGGGGACACGACAAGGATTCCAAAAGGTGAACTCTCCTTGGGAAAAGTGTGTGTGTGTGTGTGTTTAAGATTATCACTGTATGTGTTTGTATATTTACTGCATGTATGGCAGGCCCTTGGCTTATTTCATGTATGGGAGTGTTAGGGAGAGACATGTATTATGGGGTGAGAGTTGACTGTCTTAGTGACATTATCAGGAGCAGAGCCGACTCTGAGGGGCTTAAAGGGTTTAATGTTTAATCTCCCATTTTTAAATAAAAGATTGCAGAACCAGGCCATGAACTTCAACTCCCCCGCTTTCTTTTGTCGGTGCCTCTCTTCTGAACTCTAAGGAATTCGGATGCGGTGGGAAAAGGGCTTGAAAATGCACTTTCTAAATGTTGCTGCGGCTGCTCAGAACAGTGAGATACTTACATTGGAAAGTGATGGCAGGTCGCTTTGGGCTTCTCAAGGGACTCAGATGTCTGGAAGTAATCCTACAGGTGCCTATCCATTTGAACCACAATGTTAGACTGCTCTTAAGGCTGTTTGTGTCATTACAGAGTAGTACAGAGTGAAGACAAGACAGAAAGCTATGTTAGACTTGCAAGTGGTTGAAGACTTGATGAACTCGGGACTATTCAACTGCACTTCTATCTAACGCGCCTAACCACCCATCCGTGTGGATGTGGGAGTGGGGCATAGAGCCAGGGAGATGCGACACAGGAGTTCAGCGGATCGAAAGGCATTATCTTTGAATAAGTAGCTAACTCCTCAGAAAAATGTAATATTCTAACTAACATAAGTAGTCTATTTAGACTCCACTTGTCTCTTCATTTCATGCGCAGCACCACACACTCCCTTAGTTAGCAAAGTGAGTCATACATCTGGATAGACTTTGGTTTAAACACATTTCAAAATGCTGATGTTTTAAGACTACTCAAGAAAGAAGCTAAAGAAATAGGAAAACATAATAGAAAATATAATTTCATAGCTCAAACACGGACCCTTACCGATTCGCTTTGAACTTTAGGCTACTTGGTCCAGTATTTAAATTTTTAACCGTTAGATATGAGTATTCTCTTGAATAAGGGCTGTGAGAGATCCTCGCGTGCCCTCCTGACACGTTAGTAGGTCTACCGGTAACACAACTAGAATAGTCATTGTATTCGCATACAACAAAATTTGGAGTGCTGCTCCTGTTGGTCCGACGAGGGACAACATATAACACAACAACAACACAACTAACATATATTGTTTTATTGAACGAGATAGAGAGAGAGAGAGATCTTAGATGTGCACATTGTGTCACTTTTGACGGCTTACATCCCTCATACATTCACGGTAAGTTTGCCGTTGGACAGGCCAATGATGTTGCGTGTGAGCGAGAGCTGTGGAAAGGACCACACACACCCCCCTCGCGTGCTTCGTTTCTATGGTTACGTATACACACGCGCTGCTGTTGCAAACTGCAAAGTTGTCAGGAAGCTAACCTGTTAGCTGTATACTTATCAAACTTAAACAGTGGCTTTTTAGGACATTTGTTTTAAACCAACTTGGTCGGAAAAGCCGACTGAAACTGAAATATTTTAGGTACCGATAGAAATAGTCAAAATGTAAAGATAAAGTAACGTTATTCTTGTCTTCATATCAAAGGTAAGAAGTATGTTTGGAACAGTGGATAGCCACAGGCTAACGTGAACTTAACGTCAGTGAACTTGCAAGTTAGCTAACAGTTAACGTTAATTTTACAGGTGTGGGAACTTTACAAGGTTAACAGTTACAAGGTCATACAACAGTTACGTTTTCCAGTATAATGGATACCTGCGCCACAGACTAACTCAGCCAAATTAACGTATGCCCATAAAACAATTTCGTTTACCTTGCTGGATAATACCAACCATGTTTTGCAAACCAACTGTTAACCAAATATTGACAGCTAAGTCTTATTTAGCTTCCAAATCAAGTCAGGAACTTCGGCCACACTGCTATCGTACTAACGTTACACGAAATGATTTGCTAACTTATTAGGCTACTTTGCTTCCTAGCGTTAACTAATAGCTGATGTTACTGAGGTTATGTTCACTTAACGTTATGCGTTGCTGTTTTAGGTTGTAGTGTAGTGTACTGTCATTGTTTACAGGCCGGGGAAATTTTAATCAGTCCAAATAACATTGTAAACAATAATTTAGATATCCGTTTCTAGACAGTTTAGGCTTAGTCAGCCAGCCAATACGTGCCCGTCAGTATGCACTATTTGTTGTGTCTTGTTGGTTTGTTCTCTAACAGTCTCTTTTCAGTTACACACACTGCACTTTCAGAGGCTCATATTAATGTTATTGATCAATGTCAACTGCTTCCCCTGAATTTCCATCCACGGAGAATTCCAGGGCTATTTTTTCAGTAAATGTTTTATTACTTACTCCAACTGCCTCCCCTTCAATAACCCATCTGCTTTATTACATACCATCCTCAAAAAATGACAACCTAGGAACTGAATCGAAGTTTCAATAAAGCAAGAGGAACTGCAAGTGTTGACAAGTGATCTTTTGGGATGGCGACAACACCAGCTCATAAAAGATAAATAGTTTATGAAATACTCCTCAGCTCACCCCCTCTCCCTCCACCCTCCATGACTGTCTTACAGACTGACATCTTGGCCTTCGACTTCAGACTCGGAACAATTTTGAACATCTGGCTGCTCTCCAGTGTCTGCAGCCTAATAGCGCTTGGTTTTGGAAGTAAGTAACCTAGAGTTCACGCTAAACATGCATTTCGTTTGATAATGTGCTATAGTTTTACCATTGGCCTCATTTTCAATAGGAATATGAGCTGAGATTAGAAGTTGTCTAAACATATGAATCATTCAATTATGATGCCAAAAACTGTACAAAGTATATTATGAAAGATTGTTCAGGCCCTTTATTTTCAGTGCTTTGAAAATATTTAAAATAAGTTTGAAAAAATGGTCTGGTACTTTGCTATGTATTTTATGTGTTTTGATGTATTGAATTATTCCTAAATTTAATATACTTCAGTTTTGCATGGATAAGGCTATATTCTCTGAGTATATGCTCTTCATCTAGAAACCTCCATTGCTGTTCTTAAGAGAAACCAGTTGTCGACTTCTCCATCTGGTGACAGAGGCATAGTCCAAGTTTTCTTTTTCTTCTCAGCCTCTGTGTGCTCTGTTTGGACTGGGAGTTCCCCGCTCCAGATGTGTTTGTGGTGTCTGACGGTCTTTATATTTGAAGGCCTTTCTTGGTATTAACAGGGATTTATGGGCTGTCCCTTGTGTTATTTGATTGGTGCTCTGTTGACCTTTGCCAAAAACCAGCCGCCTTAAGAGAAGCCCAGGGACAGTAGGACGGTGGTGAGCTGCTATGCAGGACTATCTCTTATGACTCATCCACTGTAGATAGGTACCACATTCCAGAACATTCTCTCACAGAAAAATAACTTGATCGGTCTTGCACCAACAAACCAGGCAATTATAGAGGAAAAGAGAGACGTTTGTTGCTGTTTTGTTGATGTTCTTGATGTGGTCAAGACCAGGAAGGTGACATGCTAAGGGAAAAATGACTTAACTTCCAGGTAAAGCACGGGTGATATTACACACCTGTAGCTGATTTAATTGCCCACCTGGATATTAACCCCATTGTACATTATTTAACTCCTTCTGCTTGTGCAGGTAGCTGCTGTCTGCCGTTTCACTTGTTGGGTGGTTTCTGTGGAATTAGACTACTCTTTCTTTGATTGGAGAGGCATTTGCCTCTGCTTTTGCACACCACCGACCAAGGAGTATAAAGCAGGACTAATGTTTTTAGTCTCCTCATACATATTACACCCAGAGACAGTGACAAATAGTCAGTTCCGTTTTGCCAGTTCCCCTGGGCAGTAGCCTAACAATTTCGGTTGGCATGTTGTTATTCTTGTAGCTAGTCAACATTTACATATATTGCTACTGGCTATACTAGCCCTAGAACAAAACTGTGCCAACAGCATTGTAGGTGGTACATCATTAATTTGCCAAAATAAATGCTGTCACTGATTACTGAACAGGTACATATATTTTGTATACTGCCCTGAAGTGAAACATTGTGTCCTGTTATAAGCAAGACCATCCCTGTTGTCCCATAGACGGAGCCAGACAGCGTTGTGGTAAAAAGAGTGTAGGCAGCCACTCGCTGCCTCACTATGGCTGACCCTGAGACTCCTCGCAAAGGGGGAAAGGGTTCTACAAAGTCCAAGCGCTCCGGTTCGGGGAAGGGCCGGAAGGGGAAAGCAGCGGGGTCCACACCAGCGTCTGAGGAGGCGTCCACACA
Organism: Clupea harengus; assembly: GCF_900700415.2. Lineage (NCBI taxonomy): Eukaryota > Metazoa > Chordata > Actinopteri > Clupeiformes > Clupeidae > Clupea > Clupea harengus. The sequence goes on from NC_045169.1 coordinate 18,185,275, forward strand.
GCAGCCACAGAATGAAGGTACAAAAATTAGCGAGATTAAATATGTGTGTGTGTGTGTGTGTTTTTGAGAGAGAGAGAGAGAGAGAGAGAGAGAGAGAAAGAAAGAGGCAGAGAGAGAAAAGGGAGACTCCATCTGCCTCTTTCATCCTAAACTAATTAACCAGTAAATGGTAACAAATTCAATCAATTCCAAATTCTTGTCAGAAACACGTAATGAGACTAGATGGTCGAGTGTTGTTGTCTGCCGACACACAGACCTTTTTAAAGAGGATGTAATAAATTGTTATTGCTTTATGAGTGACGTCAGTGTCTAAGCCCAGAATTGAACGCGTGAATATGCGCATTCTTTTACCCCGTGGCAACTGGTGTTAGTGCTTCATTTTCTCACAGCGGGATTCTTCAAAGAAAAATGGAAACTCCTGAAAAATGAATGGCCAGTACTTGCGGCAGTTGCCCTAGGCTAGCATTTACCAGACTGTTGGAAGAATGCATGTGGCACAAGTGATCCAGACACAATTTTGACTGATCCTGTTATGCCGTTTACATCTTAATGTTTGCACTTTAAGATTTTAAATTGAGGCCTTGAAAACAAGATGGTAGAGACTCTAAGTCATCTGATAGGAGAAAATGTATTCAATAACCTAAGTGAGTTTAAATATTAATATGTGCTTGCATGATACATATACTTGCATAAATGCATACATGTGAACTAATGGTGTGTGCTTATGTGTGTGTGTGTGTGTGTGTGTGTGTGTGTGTGTGAACATGTACGTAATGGTACATGTTAGAAGAATTGGGCAGTGCAGATGAAACTCAAGCAGCCGGTGACATAATGGCATCAGCCGGTCCAGAGGAGGAGCCGGACGCATACACCGTGAGCCTGGTACTGCTCGGTCCCTCATGCTTAATTAGCTCCATTTAAATATGTGCATTCATAACCTGATCTCATTATGCTGATTGTGATTCCTATCCCGCAGTAATCTGAATTCCTCCATTTCTCACCAGGGCTCTCTGGCATGAAGATCATGCTTACTAATTAGTGCGTTTCAGTTCAAATGGCTCTTTTCAGTTGCAAATGCAACCCTAACATGGATGCTATGTTTGCTGTTGGGTTTGGTAAAGCAACCAACCAGTCCCTTGTCACCATCTACACTACCAACTTAAAGCTGCTACAAGCAAGCCTTATTATCACCCATGACCCTTAAGAACACCCATTAACCTATAGTTTAAATACATAACCACTGCATGACAGCTAGGGCCAATGGGATCATGTGTCTGTCTTACATGGTTTTAGTTAATTAATTAGTTCAAGCTTTTAATGAAGCTGCTTGCTAAGTGTTACGCACGGTTGGCTCGAAGCATGGTAACATGAAGGGGAGGACACACGCAAAAATAATAAAGTAAATTATAAGTAAATAAGAACATTAATATAGTGGAAAATAAAACAAAAGTGTAACTCAAGTCAGTGCCTAAGGCTGTCAATCAAAAGCCAAATGGTGTCAGAGAGGAAGGGAGAACAGCATGTAGGGGAGAGGGCAGGTCTCTTAACCCCTAACCAATCAGGAAGAATCAACCACACCTGAGCACCAATTTACCTGCTGCAGAGATACGCACAATGGGCTCTTGGATTTCAACACAGTCCAGTAGCATTAACCAGTAGGTAACCTCCAAAGAGATAAGCATCCCAACCATTGGGGTGGACTCTTAATGAGGGGGTCTGGTGGAAGTTTGGAAGATTCCCTAACATTGCTTACAGTAGCTTTAAGTATGACATGGTAAGGGAAATAGAAAAGTGTAGCCCTTACACTGTAATGCAAGCAGTGGCCAATCCCTAAAAGCTGCTCATTCATCCCAGAAGATAACCTTTATCCTCATAGAGCATATAAGAATGGGTGACATCAGTCCAATAAAACACATAAAAGAGGGAGATGCGGGGAGAAAAGACAGAGGCCGGTTCGTGAGGCGTGGCTCTCCGTTGAACCCCGTGCCATTTCTGCTCTTTCATCAATGGAGATTACCCGAATTAATTATCCCCGTCCTGCGGGAGCGCCACTCTTGGCATTTATGAGCGCTGACCCCTCTGACCCCCCTGCTGTGCGCCCTCCGCGGGGGACCCGCCACTTCAGAGCTGGGTTGGGGGTGGAGGGACTAAGGGACGGTGGCCCTCTCACCCATCTTCCTTTTATGCATTTAAGCTCTAAACTACTGAACGCGACGGCGCCAGTGCCGGTAATGTCAGTGGACATCGTTGCACAATTAACCGTTGGCCCCTTTGACCTGTGTGTGCCGAGCAGAGGGATCTGTTTAAGACGCGGGTGGCGATCGGCGGCGTGACGGAGGCCTCCTGGAAGGACGAGCACAACCAGGCGCTGGACACGTTCGTCGCCGATGTGACCGTCAAGCTGCTCGTCGTGTACGTGGACACGTTCGCCGGCCTGAAGACGGGGTTCTCCATGCCTCCACAGGTACCGACCCATACCAGCTTACACAACTGGGTTAAATGGATGCTCTGAATGTGATCAGTACCAGTTTTGTTCTGTATGTTCTGCTAGGACGGATGATTTTGTTAATGGTAATTGCAAAAGCATCAGTAACCTGTTTTCTTGCTCATCAAACATACAAACTGCTATCATGCAGAGATACATGGATTTTTAACTGTAAAATACAGTGTGTGAGATACACTTTGTACATCTTGTAACAACATGGCCTTACACAGCACAGTGAGTAAGCTGATTCTGTAACCACGGTTTCAGTTATCTACAGTTAACTGTGGTCTGAAAATATGAAGTGGAAAATTCCCCAAATAATTGATTCATAAGTTTTTAATTCCTTGCCACTCTAAGTAGCACCGTTTATAAGTAATTTATAAAATAAAATGTATCATAGGTATGTATGTAAACAAAAAACAAGTTATATACTGTATGGTGTTCGCTACTATCCACAGTTTCAGCTATCCACTGTAGGTCTTTTATCCCCCGTGGATACGGTGGCACTGTTGTACACTGTGCTTATTAATGTACATAAGCCTACTTATCATAAAGTATAATCCTCCCTACAGCAACCACACCCATCTCTGCGATTGCCCTCCCTGTTCTAACTCCTGTTTCTTCACCGTGGGTAATTTGGCTAGGCGATCGACCAGCTGGCCTACTTCATCCGCGCGGAGGGCACCGTCATCCAGCCGGAGACGTTCGAAGGCACAGTGCAGTTTGGGATGATGCATGGCGCTGCCAGCGAGAGCCTGCTGCGCCTCATGAACGCCGTGTTCGCGCCCAACGCCACCCTCAGCAACGCCTGGCCCGAGAGCATCAAAAACAACTACCTGGGCCACATGCACCGCTTCCTCACCACACTCACAGGTATGGGCAGCTAGGACTCAGGTAACACACTCACAGGTACGGGCAGCTAGGACTCAGGTAACACACTCACAGGTAACCTCCAGGACATTCAATGATGGCTCATCACTCCCAAAAACCCAGTAGAAAAACAGTAGGAAAGACAGTAGAAAACAGTAGAATGGACATTCCTAGCAATGGTGCATGTCAAACCCATAATTAAAGGGAGTAAATTCAATTATTGGGGCGCCAATAGCATATTTTCTTCAATATTGATTGTTCAATACTTGTGTTTTGTGTTTATTAGTATCCATAGTAGTAAGTGTCATTGAGGTCCCTAGCAAAGTTGGAAATTCTCTATATATGGAAGAGCACTGCTTACTGATATATGAGTCAATTTTACTCCTTCTAATTCTGTGGGACAGCTACTGCAGCTACTGCAGCTACTGTGTTACGTGCCTTGGTTAGTTACATTTGAAATGAAACATCTTCAGCTCAATTTCAACATGTGGTAGCTGCATTGACCAAGGGGGGAACTTCCAAAGAGATGGGCAACCCTGCCCGCCAGTCATTTCACCTGAACAGAGGGGATAAATTGGTGCCCTTACTGAAAGGAAAGAGACAGAGAAACAGGTTAAAAAGGATAGAGGGCAATAAATGATCATTAAGGATCGATTGTTGTCCTCTAGACAGACCTTTAGGCCATAGGCTGACGTTCAGCAGACGCTCCACGTCCAGAAGAAGCTTGGCAAACGGAAGGAGAGACAAGGCACACAGGGAGCCTTTGCAGGTGGTGGCACCCTCTTCTATACCCCCCCCCCCCCCTCCCACATTTGCCTGTGTTCACCCCTCACCTCATTTAGACATCACCCACCTGCCTCCTCGAGGCAGCCGCCTCGCCCTGGTATCCCATCCCGGCAGCAGGGCGCGTCGTTCCTCTCCGCAGCCGCTCCTTAGCGAGCGCCATTGATCTGTTTTCACGGTTCATGGCGAGGTTATTGGGATTTTGGAATTGCTCTCGCAGCACCGCAGCCGGAGGGACCGGAGGTTTGGTTTCTTTTTCGCCACGGCGGAGTGGGTAAACTAAACGCACCTCCATGGGCTTTCTCCAGTAATCACGCTCCACCGCCGAGTGCCGTGATGGTTCAATTATCACGCTAATTATTCCAATCACCTCAGCCTGTACTCATACACACACACACACACACACACACACACACACACACACACACACACACACACACACACAGGGGTACACACACACACACAGACACACACACCGGTACACACACAGGTAGACAAACACACATACACACACACACACACACACCACAAAACTGCAAAAGCTGTACAATGAGTCAGAACCACTCTCTCGTAAATGCAGTATTGTTTTTTTCCTTTCAAGGGTGTTGCATTTAGGGCAGGGGGTGAATGGCTTTGCAATCAGCATCTAGGTAATTTTAGCCATTTAAACACTTTCTCTTCCAACACTTGTTCAGTAGTTCACAGTGTGTCAAAAAACAACATCCAAACGATCAGGGATACAGGACTTTTTCTGGTAAAACAGCTAGATTATTTTTATTTCAATCCTTTTGTTGCAGTCTTTTATGTGCATTGACATGTATACACACTGTATGTATGTAATATTTATTTGCATATCATATCCAGATATAACACTAGGAACGAATTCATCGTTTTGTTCTGTGTAAGGTGTATTTCTGTGGGTTGTGCGGCCGTAAAAATGATTTTCCGCCGCGAGCGGGAATCATTTCTGCAGTCCCCTCGGTATATTGATTTTGCTCGGGCCAATCCAAAAATAATGATATGCTCCCATTATGTCTGATTTTGGAGGGGAGGTAGAGGCAGCCACTGTGAAACATTACAGACCATTCACCAAATCCCTAAAAGACCCGCGTCAATGAAGAATGAATACCCCCTCCCCCCACACCCCCGATCCCCCTCTCCCCCCCTTTCCTGGATGAACAGAGCCAATATCGAATTGGTTGTGCAGACATCATTCATGTTCACCCTCGTGGGGGTACGTATTCAGACGCAACCCTGTCAGCTCGGCTCGTATTCATTCACCAGTGCCTCACATGTCTGTTCCGGGGCTTTCAGGATGATTAGCTGATCTTGGCTCGCTCGACGCTGCGTCTTTTTTAAGTCGGTCGGGGGGAAAAAGAAGAGGAAGAGGAAAAAGAGGAAGGGGCTGTTGCCCACTGTTGCGTCCTGGAGGAGTAGCGGAGTGCTAAGTACCTCATCAGGGCTCCGGCGGCTCAGAGAGGCTCTGATTGAAAAGCGCCTCTCTCTTGACTCGGGCCCCTATTTCCCTGCCAGGGCTTATTAGTTGGCTCGTGTGTGCGCCACTCTCTCCGTGTCTCATTATTTCTCCCTCCATCTCGCCCTCTCTTTCTTTCTTTCTGTGTGTGTGTGTGTGTGTGTGTGTGTGTGTGGGTGTGTAGCTATACTGTCGCTGTCTATTTTGTTCTGTCTTGTGTTTCTCTCTCTCACTCTCTCTCTTAACCCGCCTTTTTTTCCCCTGTCTATGTCTTTCTTCTCTCTCTCTTTCGTTTACCCTTTTTTTTTAGAATGTTCTTTGTGCTCTCTCTGTCTCTTAGTAAAGGCCAATCGAAGGCTATAATGCCAAGCCATTGTGTTTCAGCCGTAAGAACCTCCAGCCCTGCTGGCTTATTTATTTCCCCTCTCATAACTGCCCTCGTTCCTTGCAGATGCAGCTGAACCACTCACCACTCCGGCCTTCTGCTCTCAACCCCCCCTTTCATCTCTTCATCTCTCATTGCTCTGTGCTCTCTCTGCTCCCCCCCCCCCCGCCCCCCAACACACACACACACAGAGATGCTACCCCCCACCCCCTTCCACTGCAAACTTTCTCCCATTCGAGGACTTTCTTTCATGTCCTTTCGATTATCTTTTCTTGTCTTTTTTCCCCCCCTATTCTTCCCCTTTTCCAGTCTGCCTTTCACTCTAAAACAATCTTGTTGAAGTGCCACAGTGGGGAAGTGTTGATGTCCAGTGGAGAGAGGTGTTTTTTTAATTTTATTTTTGTTGCCTTTTTTTTCCTTTGTGTTGTGGAAGGAGAGAGAGCAGGGAGTGTCAAGCAATATACACGAGAGACAAAGAAAACAGCTCTGACAGCAAAAACACGGGCGCACGTCTGTCTGTTTGTCTGTCTGTCTGTCAATCTGTGTGCTATTCGGTATATCACTCGTATCTGTCTGTCTTGCCTGTCAGTGTATTTTCCCTGTCGTCTGTCTGTCTTTCCACTATTTACTGTCCGTTTGTCAACATATCAGTCCGTCCGTCAGTTTTTTGGGGTATCAGGCTCACTGCTGTCCATTTGGGTGCCCCAAAGTGGAATAATAGTAATAACCTTAATAATAATCTGAAGCTCTTTGCATACTTAATATAACCAATAGTGGTAGCATTGTGCCCCATATACTTGGCTTGTAATATTACATTTAGCCTATAAGATCTTTAGCTTTCTAGCACTTCAGCTGTCTAAAATTGGACGTTTCTTGCATGCATTGTGTAGGCTAATGTTGCAGGATTTTAAGAATTCAGACATATTGAGACATACATTCAAGACATGCAAGAGCATCATCCCGCAGTTTTTGTTCTTTTTTCCTCTTCTTTGCTCCCCGTTCTGCTTGCCTTTCCACCATATCTTTTCGTAAATTGTAGCCTACTGCCTTCATATCGTCACTGTGGAGGATGTCAGGTGCAATCAAAACAAACCACAGGGTGAAGCAATCTTTAATGTTATTATTTCTGCAAAATATATAGTGCTAGATTTCTTTAATCGTGTAGTAGTCTGAAAAGAAGATAGTAGATCATTTTTATCCATTTACATTTTTTTTATTTTTTTGGTGCCCCTTAGTGCTCTTGGTGCCCTGCGTGTCCTGCCTGTGCGTAGCGGCGGTCCTGCAGGGTATCCATCAATCAGCTACAGATCGTCAGACCTTACATATGTGTTTGCAGCGTGAGGCGGGCAGCTGCACTTCTCCCTTCGGAGGAGGGTCACAGCATCTCCATTCAAATTAGATTCCCTGACCACGGGACGCCTCTCTCAAGTCCTCTAATGGCCGCCGCCCTGTAATGTCACACCCCTCCTGACTGTGATAATAAAGCCTGCTCCTCTGTGTGTGTGTGTGTGTGTGTGCGTGCCTGTGTGTGTGTGTGTGTGTGTGTGTCTGTGTGTGTGTGTGTCTGTGTGTGTGTGTGTGTGTGTGCGTGTCTGTGTGTGTGTGTGTGTGTGTGTGTCTGTGTTTGTGTGTGTGTGTGTGTGTGTGTGTAGATGCCCGCTTCAAGCTGTCAGGCAACACTGTGCTCTACGTCCCCATGGAGGCCATGCAGTGCACCCCTGAGGAGGCTGCCAAGGACAAGGAGCTTGTGCAGAGATTGGAAAGTAAGATTTAATTTTCTGTCTGTTTGGCTTTGTGTGTACCTGTCCATGTATCTAGCTATCAAACTGCCTGCCTGCCTGCCTGCCTGCCTGCCTGTCTGTCTGTCTGTCTGTCTGTCTGTCTGTCTGTCTGTCTGTCTGTCTGTCTGGCTAGCTGTCTGGCTAGCTGTCTGTCTGTCTGTCTGTCTGGCTATTTTTCTGTCTTTTTGTTCACACACTTCTAATTCATTGACTCTAAATTGTAAATTGTAGAGGAACACACTTTTATGAAATGTCTTGAGTATTTTACGTGTCTTACATGTAACACAGTCTAGTTTTAAATATGCACTGCATATTAACAGTACATTGAAATTAGTGTTAAATTAACAGACATTAAAAAGAAACAGATTGTGTCCAGAAAATAACCTCACTTTATTAAGTTGGTGCACCCAACCCTGAACTATAACTCTCCCATCAAAGCTAAATATGAGTTGTTGATGACATAGCTCTGTGCCGTGGGGCATGACAAGAGCAGGCTAACACGAGCGAACTGTTACTCCTGCCTTTGGTGCCAGCCACTCCCTGTGTTTTTCAATTTGTCTGTCTTTGCTTTATTTTTGGATGTGTCCTTCTCTGTCTCAGTCAAGGTTAACCTGTCACTTAACTGCTCAAAGCGCCTCAGGCTCATCCTCCCACCCAAAATTCCCCACTAAATCAAATACTCCACAAATGTAGCATGTCTGTTTCCCGTGATGAATATTCTCCAGGAAGAAGTGCTAGGGCTGAAGTGGGACCCAGCCCGTACTTGACCTTGCCTTACCAGTGGCCATTTTGAAACCGAAGAGCTTCTGATAGATAGATATGTCTCTCTCTCTCGAGTGACTAGAAGAGACTGGATGAATTCAAGGCCCACGGGCAGGGGCATTGTGAAATCCCAGTATAATCAGTTATATACACATGCAGACAGACATTACTGCTTGTCTGCTAGGAGTCTCTTGGGAAGTCCAGGGCCCCATTCATATTACAGTAAACTGTACTTCCAGTATCTGGAGCATGGTGCATTGATGTTGTTTACACATAGGTTTTTATAGCACATGCCCCAAGAGTCCTGTCGGGAAATATAGGAAAAACAGAAAGTGCCAATGCCTGTTTGAACACCCTTGTTGGTGTTTTCTGAAGATCTTTAAATATACATTTAGAGCACAGACTGTACTGAATCACGTTAACTAAAATACGCCACAAATATTTTTCTAGTCACAATCCAGTGCAAACCACCTCCAAGAATTCAGGAAAAAAACTAAATAAATAAAACTCCCTTTCAGTTTGACTCACCGTCATCTGCAGTATCTTTCTCATTATATACGTATATATAGAGAGAGACAGAGATCATCATCATCATATATCTGTCTATCCTTGTCTCTCTCAGTCATGCTTGTCTCTGTGTCTTTGTCTTCTCTCTTTAACACTGTCTCTCCCTCTGTGTCTCTCTCTCTCTCTCTCTTTCCTTATTGCATTTCTCTCCCACTCTCTCTTCTCTTGGTCTCCCACTCACTCACTCTCTTTCTTATCTCTTTCTCTCTCTTCTCTTTGTCACTCCCCCTCAGTGGTGATGATCCACTGGACGCGTCAGATCAAGGAGGTGCTGAACGCCCAGGAGACGGTGGAGACGGGCGACACCGCCGGCCCCCTGGAGGAGCTCTCCTTCTGGAGCAGCCGCTGCTCCGACCTGTCGGGCATCAGCCAGCAGCTGCAGCAGCCCGGCGTCACACACATACACACCGTGCTGCAGATCTGCAAGTCCTCCTACGTCGCCCCCTTCTGCAAGCTGGCCAAGCAGATCCAGGTACTCGAAGATTAGGCCAGCTGCATTTCGCATTACATGCATGCACGTGGGTTAGGGTTAGGGTGTCAGCTGCATTTCGCATCACATGCATGCACGTGGGTTAGGGTTAGGGTGCCAGCTGCATTTCGCATTACATGCATGCATGTGGTTGTGGAAGCCAATACTGATACATAAGGACTGTGTGGTAACCCAGTATTCACAAAGCATTATAAACACGTTCATAAAGGGCTATAATGTCTTTGCTGGTGAGGCCAGAGGTGGGAGAACTAGGACCCAGAGCTATGAGTAGGATTTGGATTTCATAGAAAGAGAGCTGATATGAGCCGCCAGGAATTTTTTTTTGTCAAAAAACAGTCCAAAGCTTACGTATATCACAGAGATCAGTCCATACAGGGACACACAGAGACAGGCATAGTCCAATGAGAGCGGACAGTTAGCTGATAAGCTGAACAAGAGCAAGGCAATAGTCACAAACCAGGCAGGGTGAGTAACAGTAATCCAAGAGGTCAGAAATTCCAAAACTTCAGTAACAAAACAGTCAGGCAGGGTTGAGACAACAAAACAGGCAGAGTCAATACCGAGAGCAGAGACACGGAGCAGAGACACAGAGCAGGGGTGTACCAGAGCAGAGACACAGAGCAGAGACACAGAGCAGGGGTGTACCAGAGCAGAGACACAGAGCAGGGGTGTACCAGAGCAGAGACACAGAGCAGGGGTGTACCAGAGCAGAGACACAGAGCAGGGGTGTACCAGAGCAGAGACACAGAGCAGAGACACAGAGCAGGGGTGTACCAGAGCAGAGACACAGAGCAGGGGTGTCCCAGAGCAGGGGTGTACCAGAGCAGGGGTGTCCCAGAGCAGGGGTGTACCAGAGCAGGGGTGTACCAGAGCAGAGACACAGAGCAGGGCTGTACCAGAGCAGGGGTGTACCAGAGCAGAGACACAGAGCAGGGCTGTACCAGAGCAGAGACACAGAGCAGGGGTGTACCAGAGCAGAGACACAGAGCAGGGGTGTCCCAGAGCAGGGGTGTACCAGAGCAGGGGTGTACCAGAGCAGAGACACAGAGCAGGGGTGTCCCAGAGCAGAGACACAGAGCAGAGACACAGAGCAGGGGTGTCGTACTGCCTGGGGACCTGAGGAGTGACCCTTCAGGCAGGGTTTAAATGCTAATAATAATAATCTTAATAATAATCTGAAGCTCTTTGCATACTTAATATAACCAATAGTGGTAGCATTGTGCCCCATATACTTGGCTTGTAATATTACATTTAGCCTATAAGATCTTTAGCTTTCTAGCACTTCAGCTGTCTAAATTTGGACTTTTCTTGCATGCATTGTGTAGGCTAATGTTGCATGATTTTAAGAATTCAGACCTATTGAGACATACATTCAAGAAATACAAGAGCGTCATCCCGCAGTTTTTGTTCTTTTTTCCTCTTCTCTGCTCCCAGTTCTGCTTGCCTTTCCACCATATCTTTCGTAAATTGTAACCAATTGTAACCAACCTGAGGCTGATGAGGTGACTAGCAACAGGTGTGAAGGCAGCAGCTAGCTATAGGCTCAGTCGCTCATCAGAGACCAGAAAGTGCTCGTGTTTCTGTTTTGCAGACCATGAGACAAGATGTGGTTTGTCTTTTGTGTGAGACTATTACACGTATACAAGCATATCTTTTAGGCCTCAGTCGGAGCGGAAGAGAAGTAAATCTCAGAAACTCCCTGTTGCCATTGTGCTTTCGTGTCCTCTGCAAAAGATAAGCTGTAGACCCACACAGACTTCCACAACGGCCCATGACATTCCAACTCAATAGACTCATGTCTTGCTCTGTGTTCTTGGGTATAAAATGTTTTGACAAGTAGATCGTTAAAGGTTATATGGTCTCTAACATAATGATAGGTTTGGAGAATAATAACATACTGTTACCCATAATAATAAGGAAACACAAGTCATATTATATATAAAGAAGCATAATACTTGATAATGGAGGCATGCTGCAGGCATTCTTGACAACCTCATGCAATATTTCAATCTTTATTTAGTTTAGTTCATTGACCAGAATTATTATTTCAACAGTAGAGATCAGTGTCCATCAGCATGTAGACAGATGAGTCTCATAGTTTGGGTGTAATGTTCTTCATTTTTTCACCTGGACGGCTCTAAAAGCCAAAAACGTCATATTCACTTGGGCCGCGTTGCCTGCGGGCACATCGACAAGTCACTAGACGTATCCCCCGACACCCTATTAGCAATTTCAGGTGATTGACACAGAAATGCGGCGGAGGATTTGCACTTTCTGAATTTAGATTTGGCTTGCAAACCTGTGCCTCACCTTGCGAAGCAAGCATTGCCTCCAGCAAGGCTGTACTCATCTATTCAACTCCCAGGGTGAGCAGTCGCTGATTATAGCATACAGATATTACTCACTGTGACTCTGGGTTTTCTGAAGAAAGGTTGGCTAAAGGTAATGTACGGAATGCAAATGTGCTATGTAGCTAACTGTTGTAGTTGCCCTTGCATTGCACAGCTTTGAGCCTTGATTATCCTGTCCGTGGGGCCGCGGCTCCTGGGATAAAACTGTCAACATAAAAATAAGATACAAATTGGGCATAAGCCTATGTCTTTTTGTCCATCCTGGGATGTCGACCCATGTCGCTGGTGGCAGTAGCACACTACTCTTCCAAATGTTTTTCTTAGCATTACATGGAGATGTTAAGGCTGACATCCAGTCATGTAAATGTGTAGGTTTAGTAAGGATGACCAGTGTCGAAGAAATGGTGAATGGCCTCTTCAGTAGTTTGGGTACTTCAACACTCTTTAAGAAGCAGCCCTATTCTCCTTGCCTTTCATGTCCTTCTCGAGAGAAGACGAAGATAAATGAATGAATGGAGGATGAAGTACTGTAGGGGTGGTGGCGGCATGCCCATCCTCTCCGTGTAAGATCATTTGACGGAGAGGAGAGGAAACGAGGAGAGGAGTGCCTGTAAGAGCAGTGAGATTGGGAGCAGTAGGGAGGTGGTGATGGGGAGGTGTGGAAGAGAGGAGGGCCTGTAAGAGCAGTGAGATTGGGAGCAGCGAGGGGAATGGGGCTGCGTGGTGATGGGGAGGTGGTGCTGGGGAGTTGTGGAGGAGGTGTGGAGGAGAGGAGGGCCTGTAAGAGCAGTGAGATTGGGAGCAGCGAGGGGAATGGGGCTGCGTGGTGGTGGGGAGGTGGTGTCGGAGGTGTGGAATAAAGAGGAGATTATAATAGAGAGGTAATGGTGTGAATAAAAGAGCGGTCATGAGAGTGATATATGAACAGACGGAAAAATGAATTCGCCTGGGCCGAGAGAGACGGCGACGTGCTCCGCGGAGAGCATTACGGCAGTGAGCCGCTCGTACATTTAAACGGGCCGTGTGAACTGGAGCGGAAGTTAACAGCCTATCGGCCCGCCGGTACCCCACCTGGATCTCGGCAACAAAAAGGCAGGGTTTTCAATTCCCGTCTCTGGCCCGCGAGGCAGAAACCTCCTCGTCTGGATTGATTAGCCGATTACCGAGGGCCAGATGTTGGAGCTCAAGTCTGAATCTGAATCTTCTGGCAGTGCACACCTGTTTTTTTCGCCTGATTGAATAATCAAAGGAAATGCGAAATGAGACTCTTGAGCTTCTTCATGGAGAAAAAGAAACTGTGGGAGGTTTGTTCGCTCCGATTCTCCGATTCAAAAAGTTGTTTTTTTTGCCTGGCACACGCAGCTCAGGTTTGCAAACTCTCCCGGGGGAAAATAATAAAAGTGTTGGTGCTTTACGACTTTGTCTTGACTTAAAATTAAGCCATCTGCAGACTAAAGCATAAACTCTGCTACCATGATATGGCTATTACAGAGCAGGCTACTATCGTTCCAGCTGGAATTGAAGCAGCCTTAAAATCCAAAGCTGCCCTCTTAAAATGTTTCCACGAAAACTAGACTTAACCCCTCTGAGTGTTTCCTCAAACTGTAAACAAACATTACCCCCCCTCCCCCCCTCTCCGCGAAATCCCTGCACAATGTATAATAACTGCAATGCTCTGCACAATATCCTATAACCAAACAGTCTCATTTATTTAGAGATGGAAGTGCTGTCAGAATAATACCAAATGACTGCGGATGTACATGGTAATATGATATGGGTCGTGGTGATGCATGCAGATGCCATGCTAATGAGCATGCTAAAATAGCATATATGGGAATGTGCGGGGATGCTGGTGCATTATAGATGGTGATGAGGGAACAGCAACCACAGAAGGGGAGAAACAGGAGAATGGGAGAGGGTGTCGGTATTGACTGACTTAAAGGGCTATGCTTATGCCATCAGCTCTAGAACTAATTAGCTGTAGCTTTCTACAATAGTGGAATTTAGAATGCAAGGATATTTACTAGAGCTGTTTATATAAAGTTAACTAATAGCTCAAATATAAAAGTCACGGTATAGGGCATAAAACAATGGAGTTACATACAAGAAAACAGTCATTTGAATCTTCACTGAAGAATTTTCCCAATTTTTCAAAGTTAGAGAATGCATTCCCAGGATGGATATTATACATATTGCATACATGATATGATATGATATGATATGATATGATATGATATATGATATAATATATGATATGAAATATGGTAATCGGGCCCTGTTCTGACAGCCTGTACCAGATCAAGGCAGATATATATATATATATACTATCTGTGCTGCTGATTGCCAACCTGCACTCAGTTGGCTTTCCCTGTGTCAGATCCACCACTGATACTCCACCAACACGTGGAACTGGTTCCGTTAAAGATTAATTGAACCTTGGTGCCATCTAGTGAGCCAGCCTGCGTTTCCACCAGTTCTGAGTGGAACCATTGTAATCAATGGAGGGCGGTGCACAATGCAGGTAAGCAGTAGTGCCAAGATGGCGGATCGCATTGATTACCGGCAAGAGTTCTGCTTCCTCTCCAAACTGTAGAATGACATGCCCACTGATGTCGTCAAGGTTCACACTGGAAAAAACAGCTATTTCTTGCTTCCAGCTGGGAACCAACTTTTCAGGTTCTGAACCAATTTATATTTGGTCTAAATGCTCCTAACTGTTCAAAATGTACCAGAACGGAACCCGTTCCTTGTTGGTGGAGAAGGGGAATGAGTGGCATTTGTGTTTGTGTGTCTCGCTATGCAGGACGGCTTGATACTGTCTGGGCTTTTGATGAGCAACCAACACCCAGATTACTTTCTCAAGCTTACATCCATCACTGTGCCACATGGCAAAGCCTTGTGTGTGTGACTCTGTGTGTGTGACTCTTTGTGTGTGTGTGTGTGTGTGTGTGTGTGTGTGTGTGTGTGTGTGTTCGCAGGATGGCTCGATGCAGGCGCAGTCCAACCTGTCCTTCCTGTCTCTGCTGAGGGAGCCGTGCGAGGAGCTGGCCCAGCTCAAGCCCAGCCAGTTGGCCCCCAAGCTGGTGCACATCCTCAACCTGATCCGCGTCATCTGGGTCAACTCCATCTACTACAACACCCGAGAGAGGCTCACCGCCCTCTTACGCAAGGTACTCCACCACCACCACCTCCACCTCCAGCACCATCTCCTTCTCCATCTCCACCTCCACCATCTCCATCTCCACCTCCATCATCTCCATCTCCATCTCCATCTCCACCTCCACCACCACCTCCATCTCCATCTCAATCTCCATCACCACCACCACCTCCACCATCTCCACCTCCATCTCCTTCTCCATCTCCATCTCCACCTCCACCACCACCTCCACCTCCACCTCCACCTCCATCTCCATCTCCTTCTCCATCTCCACCTCCACCACCACCTCCATCTCCTTCTCCACCTCCTTCTCCACCTCCTTCTCCATCTCCATCTCCACCTCCACCACCATCTCCACCTCCACCTCCATCTCCTTCTCCATCTCCTTCTCCATCTCCATCTCCACCTCCACCTCCATCTCCACCTCCATCTCCACCTCCATCTCCTTCTCCACCTCCTTCTCCATCTCCACCTCCACCTCCATCTCCACCTCCATCTCCTTCTCCACCTCCATCTCCTTCTCCACCTCCACCTCCACCTCCACCACTGTCACCATCACCTGTTGCTCTGCTCTAAGCGCTTTTTATACCATTAACATGCAAGCTCTTCAAAACCCTTCTGTAATATAGCAGCTGCTGCAGTTCATCCGCCCTCTTGACCTCCCTTTGCACTCGGAAATATACAGGCTCGTGCAGACATACACACACACACACACACACACACACACACACACATCAAAAAGCTTGTGTTCCTCCTCCTCCATGTAGGTTAGGATAGCAGCCACGTTCCACTTTTGTCTCGTGCAGCCCTGTTGGATGTGCTCCCTCCCTCCCTACCTCTCTCCCACCCACCATCGTCCTGGTAACCCAGCATCAGCACCAGATGCGACCCCAGCCAGCATCAGGAGCAGCTCAGCCAGCTCAAGCAGGCAGAACCACTGAGCTCCATCCGCTATCATCCCCACTGCTTTTTTTATTACAATCCTCTGCACTCAGAGGGAGAAAGCGTTTAACCTCTTATAATTGCACTCTGACCCCCCTTCTCATCTCTCAGGAGACACTGTACCTCTCCGCACCGCACCGCAGCGCTCTGTATCTGAGTCTGTGTCCTAGCTTCTTCTTTTCTCCTCCCTGCATCCTTTCTTTCTTTCTTTATTCCTGTCTTTCATCCCTTTCTTCTCTCTCACTCTCTGTCTTTCCTTCTTTCATTTTGTGCCTTTGATGAGACATCAATGAGAGCTAACTCATGCAGTGGGAGGGGGAAAATAGAGACAGAGAGAGAAAGAAAAAAAACGGTTGGTGTAATTGTTTCCTGAGGTCTGGATGGGTAGGGATGCCTTCAGCTGGTGGCCATAGCAGTAGTAGTAGCAAAAGACACCAGCAGCAGCAGTGATGCTCATTTCAAAGAGCTCCCCCTTCACCCAGACTCCTCTCCCCTCCTCTCCCCTCCTCTCCTCGCCTCACCTCGCCGCTGTCCCAGCACAAGCCTTTAACCCGCTCAGAAGGATCCCCTGCCCTGCGGCGCCAGCCCCGTTACCAAAAGCCCAACCGACCCGACCCAAACTCAGCCCTACCTCCACCCCACTCACCCTCCTCCCTCTTTGGACCCTTTGGATCCTTAACTCCCTCAAACTTCCTCAAGGCCCTCTGGACCCTCCAGAGCCACAGGCTGCCCCGAGCCCCCTCTCTTTCTCACGGCCCCCGCCCCACACAAGCCTGTTTGAAGTTAAATGTTGTATTAGGGTGATTGATTTTTTTTCACACTGATGTACACAGAAAATATATTGCAGTATCCTGGTGGCAGGTGGCAGTTTGTTTCCATGTATGTTTACAACGGATTTTTTAGACACTATAATTTTGATGCATTACCCAAAATGTTTTTCATTCTACATTATTTTTTTGCAAGGGTGAAGAACAATGTTTAGGATAATTGAATTTATTAACAAATGCTGTAGGTGTCAACTGTGGTTTTTTTCTGCACTGCATACCTGGTGGGAAAATGGAATAGAATTTCGGTGTACTGGAGTGAACAATGTCAAACTCAACCCATCCCCCGCCAGCCCCCCAAAAAAAACAACACACACACACACACACACACACACACACACACATATCCGCACAAAATGTACTAGTTGTGTCACAGTGGGGAGAGCAAAGCTGGAGGCTCCACTCTGAGTCTGCAGGTCAGGGAGCACTGACCTGCATCTGTGTACCTGGTGAATGGAGACCGGCCACTTCCCATTACCCTCCGCTGTTGTCGTTGGCAGCCACAGAGTGACTGTGTAGAGCCTTGTTGCCGTGGCTACCTCTGTGGTTTATGGGAGTGAAATGGCCCCCGTTACTCCCGCGGCCACTCCGAGTCCATTTTTTTTTTACTGCTCTCACGCTTCAGAGCTCCTCTTCCCCCCTCAGTGCCGTCAAATAATATGAGAAAGCTCGGTTTGCCTCCAGAGGGGGAGAGATTTGATTGTGTGTTCACTGAGAAAGAGCGAGAGAGAGAGAGACAGAGAGAGAGCGAGAGAGAGAGAGAAGGAGCGAGAGCGAGATAGTGAGATGGGGAAAGTGGGAAAGGAAGGGATGGGGCAGAAATTTTGCCATGGTTGGCTTTTCCGGCGGGACATTTCTCTCCTAATAACCCCCAATCAGAGGGTATTTCGGTTAGACGGTGTGTGTGTGTGTGTGTTTGTGTTTCTGCCTGTGCATCTTTGGGAGTGTGGCAGGTGTGTGTAGGAGAGCAAAACAGACAAAAAAGGTATGAGTGTGTGTGGGCATGCATGTGTCAGCACTTTGCCCTTAGGGTTGTCACATTTCTTTTGTATTAGGTTTGTTGTGTGTGTGTGTGTGTGTTCCTACTGGAACAGGGCGACGTCTGGTTTAATATCATTTTCCAATCACCCGAGGCCAGTGGTCCTGAATTTTCGACTTGCACGCACTGTTCCATTTAATGCGGCATATTAAAGCAAATCAAATAAATAAGAACAAGCCCAAACAAATGGAAAACTAAACAAACGGCAGACGCTTTTAGTGATCATTTGTAATAATTGTAAGCTGTACTCTCACGGTGGTGTGTGTGTGTGTGTGTGTGTGTGTGTGTGTGTGTGTGTGTGGGTACTGTAGAGAGGAGCGGACGTCCTCATTGTTATTACTTACACGGGACCTGCTGCCGCAAGCTGTCCAACTCCCGTCCCAGATATTCAACACCATCTGCCGCCTTCCTTGAAAAAGTTTTTTTTTTTAACCACGCAGACACACACACACACACAGACACACACACAGAGAGACACACACACACACACACACACGCATACATTCATGCATTC
>NC_045169.1:18208698-18213698 GCF_900700415.2 Clupea harengus
CAAAATGACAGCGCGCCTCTACGCAACCCTGCTCTGCTGCAGCAACGCACAAACTTGCCGTGTTAAGTTCTTGTGTCGTCGCCTGGTAGGGAAAATGACATTGCGCTCCATGCTCGTCGTCCGCAACCAAATGAACGAGTCTGCTGCGATAGACTACAGAATAACATGTCGTGATTCGAGGCTGACAATGGAAGCAGCTGGCCTTCACTCACAGCTAGCCCTCTCACGCGCTCACACAAGGAGACGGTTTTGTGTATGCTTTCTTTTGGTAGTCTTCATGGAGACTTGTGTAAATGTTTAGCAGAGGTTTCATGGCTGGGGGAGTGGAGTGGGGGGTGGTGATGGTGGGGGGGGGGGGGGTTGCGATATTTCATTTGTAGCCTTGTAGCCACCAATGGGCAGACTTCACTCAGGTTTCATTCACTAGTCACCTCTCAGAGCAGGCCTCTTTCCCACACACACACTCACACACACAGACACTCACACACTCAGACACTCTCTCTCACACACACACACACACACCACACACCCACACAAACTCACACACTCAGACACTCAGACACACACCTCCACACACACACACACACACACTCCACACCATTCTATCCAGATGCCTCCGTCTCTCACACCCATGCCTGTCTCTGGAGACCCCTTTCAGAACGGGGGTTATTATGAGTCTTTGCTCAAAACAATATTTTCCTTTGCATTCTTACGAACTTGGGTAATGTATATAGATCTCAGGCAGGCTTAGGCCTAAGATTGCAAATGCCGTCCTTAGCATATCACGGTTATAGATTGATGACGTGCAAGTCTGCGTTCGCATGGACAGGAGGTTTAAGTGAAAAAACAAGACCACAGCTTCCAGATACCTCAGCACCAGGCACAGTGATAGAGCAAGCACACCAACACACACACACCCACACCCAGAGATGCATACTTGTACACACATGCGCACACACATACCTCACACACACACAATCACATGCACACCCACACACACACACAGACATACACACACACACATACCACACACTCGCACAAACACACCCCTCACATACACACTTACCTCACACACACACACACACACACACACACATACACACACACAATCACATGCACACCCACACACACACACACAGACATACACACATACCACACACACACACACACACACACACGCACACACTCACTCACACACACTCACACACACACACACACACACACACACACACACACACGTATATCCAATATCACAGTCCATAGAGTTCAGTACCAGGGTGCTGTCTTGAGAAGGCAGTGGAAGATTGGTGTGGTGGTTTGGAAATAGCTGAAGCCCTGCTTTACCGATCACGACCTGTGCAGTGTGTGTGTGTGTGTGTCTGTGTGTGTGTGTGTGTGTGTGTGTGTGTGTATGCCCCCCTTTTGAAGACAAGCACGTAGGAACTGTTTTCTTTTTGTGTTGCTTTTAGTGTCGGTGCTCTGTCACCAGCAGAGCCATGGAGAACAAAGCAGCCTCAACCGCCACCAGCACCTTTCATAACGCAGCCGCTTTGCTCACACCGATCCGAACTGCAGAGTTGTGTGTGCAAAACACATTAGGACACCGTATCGATCAAAGTTTGCGCACGGCCTTTTGCAATATCGGCCTGGCCAGACGGCCGCAAATCAAAACAAGAAGAAAGAAAAAGGAGAAAAAAAAAGAGAAAAGTGTCTTTTCTCTCCCCCGTCTCTCTCCTTCACCTCTATTCAGTGGACAGAAAGTATGGACCTACTGTGTAAGCAGAGATTTGGTTATTTGGTTTGTACAACCCCCAGCGGGTCAGTCGATATGGTGCATGTTCTGTTCCTCTGTGTGTGTGTGTGTGTGTGTGTGAGTGTGGGTGTGTGTGTGTAAGACCACCAGTTCTGACACATGATTAATGTGGTGTTAGCTACAGCCTGCCCTCTTTCCTCTGTGTCCTCCTGGTGGCCTCTCTATCGCACTCTCTCTCTCTCGCTCTCTCACACACTCATTCTCTCTCTCTCTCTCTCTCTTGCTCTCTCTCTCTCACACACTCATTCTCTCTCTCTCTCTCTCTCGCGCTCTCTCTCGCTCTCTCTCTCTCTCTCACACACACATTCTCTCTCTCTCTCTCTCTCACTCTCTCAACCTCTTTCTCCCACTCTATCTTTCTTCATCATTACCCACCCAGCTGTGCTCCCCGTCTCTCCCGTCTCCCCTCGTTTTTCCTCTCTCTTTCTGCTCTTTCATTCCTAACCTTTTCACTGCTGTCTCTTTTACCTTGTCCTTTCTCTGTCTTTTGTCTTTCTCCTTTTCAACCAGGGCTCCCTCTCTCCATTCTGCCTGGCCTGCCCTTTCCCTTCAGCTTTCTCTTCTTCCCCCCTCTCCCTCTCTCTCTATCTCCCTTTCTCGGGTCTGTCTCGCAATCTCTCTCCCTCTCGCTCTTTCTCCCTCTCCCTCCATCTCTCCTTCTTTCTGTCTCTTTATTTAATTACAGAGTCAATCATGCCTTTAACAGGATCAGGCCCGGAGAGCCGAGCAGAGAAGCCCCTTCAAGTCCCAAATGAGGTTTAACCCTTTCAGTCTCCAGCCTTGGCCCCCGTTGATCCACAGATGGATTAGACATGAGTCGTTTCTTTTTTACTTCTTCGTTTTTTCTTCTCTCGGAAATACAGATGACCTCACAAAGCAGCACTCCACATGGTTCAAATCATTGCCATGGTGCCATTGTAAACCTTTCCCAAAGAGTTATGCGAACGTGTCTTGAGAGGACCTGAATGAGAACAACATGAAAGAGAACGCACCCTGCACTGTTTATTTCACTCTCTCTTTTTCTTCTCTGCTCTTTGCCCTCTCTCACCCCCCCCCATCTCTCTTCTCTCTGTTTTTTTTTCATTTGTTTCGGATGTGGTTAAGTCTCTGATTGCCTGTCTACTAGAGAGCGAGGTGCTGTCGCTTCCCCTCGTCTCTTTAAATATGAATTAGCCTCTTGCCTTCTTCTCTTCTCTCCCTTCTGCACACACACTCTCCTCCTCTCATCTTGTCTAGCACTCGAAGAGCCCCCCCCCTCCTCCCTCCTTTCCTCGTCATCCCTCCCTCCCCAGTGTCCTCTCCCCATTACCAGGTCTTTAGGACGTAATGGGGTTTGTGTTATTGTTTTTCCGCGCCTCCTGTAACTCGTTCATGGGGGACGCGACCCCATGAGCCAGGTACGGGCACAGGCGGAATGGGGTACACGCTGGCAGGGCTTATCGCTGTAAGCTGCAATCGGTGTTGGCCGTGGGTCACTGATGTTCACCTCCGCGGCCCTCCCAGTCCCACTAACACAACACAACACAGTCATCACCAACCCCCCTAGCTATACACAGGGCTCTCTCTTCTCTCTTTGCCTCTGTGTGTCAGGCTGTCCGTGTTTGTGTATGTTGCCTCCACTCTACCCGTCTTTCTCTCTCTCTCTCTCTCTCCCTCTCTCTCTCTCCCTCTCTCTCTCTCTTTCTCTCTCTCTCCCTCCCTCAGTCATGCTTTCTGGTACTCTTAGCCTTGACGTATTATTGTTATTTATTTATTTGCATCGATTTGTTGCTTCTTATTTTTGCAGTAGGTCATGTCAAGATCATGTCAGTTGTGTATTATTAGATTCTCTCAATCTCTCTCTCTCTCACACACACACACACACACACACACACACAGACAGACAGACACACACACCCTCCCTCCCCTGCTTTCTCTCCTTCATACACACACACACTGTCTTACACTCACTCTGACCCATAAGGTTATGTTTTTGCTTTGCCGATCAGCATGACAGTCATACTGTTTTCCTTTATCACCCCCCCCCCCCCCCCCCCCCCCCCCCACACACACACACAATCCCCACCACGACCGTCTCCTACCCCAAAGGCGACTCAATAAGCCTCCCTTAATTATCCTGCAAATTGGAGGGATTTAATGCCTCTCCAGATGCCAAAACTGTTTTTTTTTCTCTCCCCCCCGTCAGCTCCCTCTTTATCTAGTCCCCCTCTGAGGTTGAGGGCACGGCCATCAGCTGATCCAGGATTCAGTGCAGAATGAGCCGCGCATCCGGTCTCGTCCGGTCCAGCCTCATGGCTGAGCATAAGCCCCATTGCACAGTTATGCTCCCTTAAGGGCGGTGGAATGGAGCAGAAATTACACACACACTCACACACACGCACACACACTCTCACACATATGAATCCTGCAGTGATTTTGACATGAGTCACGCCACAGAAGGGGAAAAAAACAGCCCCAGTCCCAGACGACTCGAAAGCAGCTCACAGATGAGCAGTTTCGCCTTTGAAAGGTTTTCTGTGCTTTTGTTTTTCTTTCGTCATGCTAATCTTAATTGGGTTTTAATGATTTAAAATGGATGTATTAATGTGATGACTTCAAACGTGTCAAGAAATAAATACGCACAGTAACTGATAGAGTGTGGTTGTATTTAAACTTGTGTTATGCCACTGTGCTGAAGATCAGATGAAATTCAGTGAGTTTGGGAAGGAATGCGTGTGTGTGTGTGTGTGTGAAGGGGGGTATGGGGGGGTTTGAGAGAGTCTTGAGAATGTTAGATAGACTGCTGTATGCTCCCCCCCAAGCTCTGCAGAAACTGCAACGTTTGCCAAGCTGAATGGTTTAGAGTAACACACCCAAAAAAGGCATCAGTCAACATGACGAACGGCACGCGGTGTGCCAACATCAGCTTTTGATCAGCGTTGGGGATGAAATGAAGCCGTCTGGACTTCTAAAGCGGGGGGTTTTCTTTGAACTGGAACGGGGGGAAAAGGGAATGAGGGTGTCAATATCACCCGCCCCCCTACTCAAACCACCCCACCTCGTCTTTGCCTGCGACCCCCAGCTGAGTCTTTTCTGTCACTCTTTCTCTCTCTCTTTCTCTCTTTCTCCGGGTCTTTACTTCCTGTGTGATCCATCCATCATTCAAAGGTCAGGTGCCTCAGGGAGGGTCCACTGTAAGTGGCCTGAG
>NC_045169.1:18216198-18221198 GCF_900700415.2 Clupea harengus
GTGTGAAAAGCAATCTGAGTGTTGCCGCCTGCCTCCATAGGCCTGCGAGCGGATGCAATTATGACAATGACAGATACATTTCTCTGACCTTATCCCTGTCTGCCATGGATCGCCTCCGACGTTTTATGCCTCGCGCTCTTTTTTGTTTTTAGCACACAGTCGAGACCCCGACTTGGGAGATGACTAGGTGAAATGGTTTGACAGATAGATTAACTTTCAACCCCATGGCCTGTCTCTCTCTCTCTCTCTCTCTCTCTCTCTCTCTCTCTCACTCGCACTCTCTCTCTGTCTCTCACCCTCTCTCTCTCTCTGTCTCTATGTTTTTTGCTTCTCTGTTTCTCCTTTTTGTCATTGGGCCATGATTGCTCCCTCTCACTCACTCAATCTCTGTGTTTTTCTCGGGGTCAGATACTCTGCCACGGGATGGGTACTGGACCAGACTAGCATCTTTGCGTTGGTGGATGCCTTCGTTCAGCGGTGCAAAGACCTTTTGGAGGTGAGTATACACACAGAATGCACACATCCACAACCACACACATCCTCACACACACACATATAACCCGCCACACTCTCTAACTCACTCACTGTCTCACTCTCTCACTTGTTCACTCACTCGCTCACACACTCACTCAACGTTCCACCAAACATCCTGTCCAAACTTCTCAGTAAAAAACAACACAAGGCCCTTAAAACATTCCCAGTACAGTATGTCTGTTTGTTGCGAGGTCATTCCCCTGCTTTCCCCAACTCCCCGGCCGATTTATCTCTTCCCCTCCCCGCTCTCGGAGCTCTTCTCACAGTCACTCTCATCCTGCCAGACCCTCTGATAGTCTGATCCTGCCCCTGTCTCTGTGATGTACTACACTGTGTTTGTCTTTAGCTCTCTTTTCCCTCAGAGACCTCTCCTCCTTTTCCTCTTCTGTCTCTGTGGTCCACTCTCTCCTCTCTTCTCTCTCTCTCCTCCATCCCATGCACTCTCCCTCTTTCATTCTCTCCTCTCTTCTCTCTCTCTCCTCCATCCCATGCACTCTCCCTTTTTCATTCTTTCTCTCTGTCTATCTCTCTCTACCCTACCCTCTGTTCTGCAGTGGTCCAGTTTTGTCCATCCTGTGCGTTCTCTCTCTTTCTCTCTCTCTTTCTCTCTCTTTCTCTCTCTCTCTCTCAACCTCTCACTTTTTCTTTGCACCCCACCTCTATGCTAGTTTCTGGGTTTTGGAGTTGTTGCTCAATGATGACGCTAAATCTTTTCTAATTTGAGGCTTTGCAATATTTACATGGATCACCATCCAATCAAGGTGCATTTAAATGAATCACCACGGACCTCACCCCTTCTCCTCTCCCTCCCTCCCTGGTCCCCCTTCTCTCTGTGTCTCTCAAACACCAACTTGCACTCCTCCTTAACCCCCACCCACCTGCCCCCATCTGCCCCACGCTCTCTCCCCTCCCCAGGTGTGTGACTGCCAGCAGCAGTTTGCCCGGCGCGAGGAGGGCGAGCAGATGCCACTGCCGTGCTTCGCGGGGCGCCAGGGGACGGAGGTGACGCGCAGCCTGCTCGAGATGGAGGCCACCTTCGACAAGAGCCTCCAGATCCTGCGCACCGTGCGCAAGGGCATCCTGGACGTCAAGAACACCTCCTGGCACGACGACTACAACAGGTGTGTACACGTACATGTGTCTTTGAGAGTGTGTGTGTGTGTACGTACATGTGTCTTTGAGTGTGTGTGTGTGTACGTACATTTGGGTTTTTGTATGTATGTGTGTGTGTGTGTGTGTACGTACAGGTGTCTTTGAGTGTGTGTGTGTGTACGTACATTTGGGTTTTTGTGTGTGTGTGTGTGTGTGTGTGTCTGTACCCTGGATCTCACCCCATCCCCCAACCGCTCTACGAACACATTCCTTTCGGTCTCTGTCTGTCTCTCTGTCTCTCTGTCAATCATTCTCTGTTTTTTTTTCATTCAGTTTGTCTCTCTCAATTAGTCTTTTAATTAGGGTATCTTGAAATTCATCATTCACACCCCTAATGAGTAGTTGGCAAAGTGTGTATAGAGCAAGTAGTTATTTAACACATTAAGACCGGGTGTGACAATTCAGAGCCTCTCCCTTTAGAGCAGGATGCGCAAAATAGCGCGTTTTAGATGATGTGTCCCGCAACTGATGAAATACAGGTGGTGAAGGTGAAATGCATTATGTATTTAGTAGGTCTGTCAGCGTTAACGCGTTAATCTATGCGATTAATGCGGCCGCGATTAACGCGATAAAATATTTTAACGCAATTAACGCAACTTAAAAAAAAAAAATTCCAATTTTTTTTTTTTTTTAATGCCTTTATTTGGATAGGACATGAAGTTATGACAGGAAGCGAGGCGGAGAAGAGGTGGGGAGAGCATTGGGAAATTACATCAGGCCAGACTTGAACCTGTGTCCTCTCGGGCAATATAGCCCGGAAGTAAGGGGCTTGGCCTACCATTTATTGAGAGCGATGAGGGACAGGTGGGGCTTGAATAGCCCCCCTTGTTCAAAGTGGGGAATGACAGAAAAAGTTTGAGAACCACTGCGGTAGTTGAAGATGGAGAGAGCTGAGGGATTGTTGGGCGGAAAGTCTCTGTTTAAGAGCCAAAATGACGGAACAATCGACAAAACTAAAGTTGTATGTAGCATTTGTCAAGCTGAATTTAGCTATCACTTTAATGCAAAGCACCCGAAAGAAAGCAGTCCCAGGTTAGATGATCGCCAACCCATACTCCACGACTTCTCTAGGAAAATAACTAGACCAGTCCGTGAAAAGGTTACCATTTAGGATGACAGTGACTGTCGGCCCATCAACATATTTGAGGACTCTGGGCTGATTGAGATGATTCGAATTGCTTCAGGGGAAATTCTTACGATTTACCGTCAAGGGGCACCATTGTGTTAAAAAAAATACAATTAAACAACAGTGTCTAACATACACGCTGTCTGAAGTGATTACTTGTTTATTTATAAGATTTAGTCTTAAGAAAAAAAAAAAACTTTTAATCGCGATTAATTAATTTCAAAATGTGCGATTAATTAGTTAATTTTTTTTAATCGATTGACAGCCCTAGTATTTAGTTTTGCTTTTTCAGCATCGTAGCCTCCATGTGGGCCTCAAAACAGTTTCTGAAGTTGTGTTTCAGACAGTGACAAAGGTTACTTTGAGAACGAGAGAATGAGAACAACAAAGTATTAGACGATTACATTTCAGACTGAGAGTATGTTGTGACTGCTGACCCGCTGGCCAAGGCTAAATGGAAGAGAGACACATTTTAGGAGGAGGAGGATTTCGGTGAGTTTGTAAAATTCTAAGATGACTGGAAAGCAGAGAACAGGGAACTATCACCGTAAGAGCAAGTATTGCTGGAAGCCAGGGGTAAAGATCGACCTGCCTTGAGGATGCAGAGGAGCTGTGGTTGCCACTTGTGACAAAAACAAACTCCTTTGCAACAGAACAAAGCCGGAGTGAAACTCCATCCAGCAGTAAGTGGACACCTGTTACAATGAAAACAAATGTAATGTTCACCATGGCCATTCTTCAGCTGCCAGCAAGGACAGACTTGAATTGGCTTTGTCAGACAACTGTCCCCAAAGCCATGTTAAGGGACAGTTTTGCAATGATCTGTAGATAATAATATGAATAACAATATTAATATTATTATTGTTATTAGTAATAATTATAATAATAATAATAATAAGATGATAATAACACATTATGACAAGTAAAAATGTCATATATGTGTCATGGCAAAGAGAGCACCACTGGCCATGCCACAAACTTCCAAGTCTACGCAGGGCGTGAGGGAACACCGTGTCGTCATGGATCAACCCCCTGCTGTGCGTCTAGTCTCTCCATTTCCATGGACAACTTCTAGGGGTGGAACCTTTCCAGAATAGCAAGTGCCATGGACTAGATGTCTGTGGCACAGTTCGTGCTAACAGAAAACACAAAAAAACGAAATTGCCGAGCAAGCAAGCGCCATTGGGCAAACGTGGATTCAAAGTGGGTCAAAAGGACAAACTCGGGGGGCACTGTGGCGCAAACAGTGGCCCTGTAGAGCAGGATTCAGGCTTGACGCCCATGGAGGGCACAGGTTCGAATCCGGCCTGATGTCATTTCTCCTGTCTACTCCCCATCTCTTCTCCCTCTCATTTCCTGTACCACTCTTCACTGGTCTATCAATTAAAGACATAAAAGGCCAAAAATAAATCTTTAAAAAAAAAAAGGACAAACTCACTCTCTGTGTTTGGCGAGACACCAAGGCTGTCGTGGTGCTGTTTAATTCCCATGAGCCCACTGGGAGAGGGGCAGTGAAGAGAAGGAAGCACGAGCACAACCAAACTGAGGCTGGAGTACCAGCATGACTTTCTGACTACCAGCCACAAACACATTTCAGATGTGGATTTGCTGGATCAGATGGTTGGACATGATCAGTTCCAGCCTCGCTCAAAGAAATGATGGAGGAGTCTGTTCTTCTTCTGTTTGCTGCCTGTCGGATGCTACAATGCGTACATCCTTGCAAGGTGTGCTGGTGGAAAAACATTCAATTCAATTTAATCCAATTCAAAAGGCTTTATTGGCATGACTGCATTCAACACAACTTTGCCAAAGCATGTTTACATAAAATGTACAATCGCAATTAACATAAATAAATAAAAACAAACAATAAGTTATAGATGGTAACAATGTGGTATATAAACATATAACAGGTTCATTGTTAATTATTAAACATTAAATATTAGTTATGTTGGACAGGGGGTTCACGTTACTGTGGAGCTCATGGCAGGCTGAGACATATTTTGCTGCCAGTCTAAAGCAAAAGTGGCTACTAAGAGTGGCTACTAAGAGTGGCTACAAAGAGTGGCTACTAAGAGTGGCTGGAGGACCTGGCTCAGGAACCTGTTACTCCAGTGACAGCAAGGAGCACACCTCAACAATAGAACCTGAGATATATTTTTTTTAAATGTTAATGGCAAAGGCAATTAAA
>NC_045169.1:18226198-18228698 GCF_900700415.2 Clupea harengus
CCGCAAGACCTTCCACCTGCCTGCCCACATGCCCAAGAACGCCGGGCATGCCCACTGGGCACGTGCCCTCCGCCGCCGTATCGACAAGCCCATGGAGGTGAGAGCCGTACACAAGACTACACCACATCACCACTGGTGCCCTATAAGACACATATGACAAGCCCATGGAGGTGAGGGCCATACACAAGACTACACCACATCACCACTGGGCACTGGTGCTTTATAAGACCCCAGTATTATATGTGGACTCGACTGTAATGTGCTGAACATGCGCTAACATGTTGAACCCTTTAAGCCATTAATACCCCTTATAGAATGGACGTTGAATGGTGACTAGGCTTTCCTAGTCTCAGGGAACAGTGTTATTGGGACGATAGTGGTTCAGGAGGTAGAGGAGTCGTTCAGCAATCTGAAGGTTGCTAGTTCGATCCCATTTGCTCCTCACCAAGTGTCAAAGTGTCCTTGAGCAAGACACTGAACCCCCAACCGCTCCTAATGTGTAGGTTGGCAACTTAGATAGTAGCCTCTGCCATCGGTGTATGAATGGGTAGATATCTGAGGCATTAATGTGTAAAGCGCTTTGACTAGTCTATGAGTAGAAAAGCACTATATAAATGCAGTCCATTTATGGAACAGCCAGTGCAACATTCCAGGGATTCCCTTCTCAGTGAAGACCAGTCAGGAACTGGGAATCCAGGATGTTTAGTCAAACATGAGAACACCTGTGATAGGCTGGGCCACCCATACAGGAAATCAGAGAGGAAATACCCAAAGAGAAATGGCCTGTAGTCAGTAGAGCCACCACTCATGGTGGGGACACATTAACATCAGCAGAGGCAGAAAATTCAGTCGAGTCAATGGTATTATTTATGCAATGGTAGAATGTTTATGTCCAGTCATAAGTCATGCAGTTTAATGTTTGTCATGAGGTGTTAGGCCTAGCCCTGTCAAATATAATTTAGTCCTATAAATATTTTTTTAATGACTTTGGACCATGTGTATGAAATAAAATATTGTTTAGGGTTGATATAGAGGCAATAAAATGGCACTACAAACCGTTCAAACACAGATCACACATGCAGTCCTTGTACACATAAGAAACATGAATCACCCTATACAGTCCTCGCATGTGTATTGCGTAAATCACTAGATCCCCAACAGAAATAGCACACAATGCTGTTGGCAAAGACACAGTCATGCAAGGATTAAAGAGCCTGTCATAAATGAACATATATAATTCATACCTAAAAATAGTCAGCATAGCAGTGGACCGTGTGACATTTTCCCAGCACCGTGGAAATGATGTCATACGACCCTGGCATGAAATCTGAATAATGTGACAGAATCAGCTTTTGTTCCCCTTTAGTGCAGGTACTCCACATTATTCCCCAGAAATTACAGCAGAACTTGCAGGTTTTTTTTTAATGCCCTCACATATATTACCTTCAGTCCTGCAGAAGATGGCAAGGCATTGTACTTTTTCTGCTCACAAAAAGACAAAGGGAATTTCTATAATTCATGCCACTAGGCCACCCAAGATCAAAGAGCATGAACCGCCATATAAATGTAGATATAAACCCTGAATCGTTGAACTGTGAGCTATGAACTGTTATATAAATGTGGATCTCTGTAGGTATCGCAGTGTGCATTTTTAAGCAGTATCACACAAAAAGTGTGTAGTCATACTGCACAGCAACATGGCCAAATTTCAAATGCCCTAATGCTTTCACATAGCAAATCATAACAGCGTTATTTCTAAACACGGCGAGTTGAGACAGCGCCAGGCAGGCTTGGAGATCTACCCCAGATTAGGAACTGAATAGCCCACTAAGCCCACTTCACTGTTTCCAGAACAGGCGTGCTAACATCCAGCCCAGTGGGAGATTAACACAGAACCAGTCAGCCTGCAGATTCTTGTTCCTGTCATAGTGTGGTGTAGAAGTTACCCAATCAGTCTCATAAAATCAGTCTCATAAAGTCATCAGCCATTCATTTTGGTGTTTAATATTTTATAATTAAACTACTAAAATTGATGGAATAGTCTAGTTGTAACACTGTGCTACAGCCTTAGCTGTATGTATTACAGTTAAACTACTACACTGTGTGTGTGGATGTGAGCGTGTGTGTGTGTGTGTGTGTGTGTGTGTGTGTGTGTGTGAGAGTGTGTGTGTGAGAGTGTGTGTGTGTGTGAGCGTGTGTGTGTGTGTGTGTGTGTGTGTGTGTGTGTGTGTGTGTGTGCAGTTGCACACAGAAGAGAGGAGGAGGAGAGGTGAAAGGTGTGTGTGTGAGTGTGAGTGTAGCGCGCATGCAAGAGTAGGGGTGGGCAAGAGGGTGAGAGAGGATCTCCAATTTGTGGGATAGACCCAACTAGGCCTTTAACCCAAGGAACTGTACACAACCCCCAAATAGCACTGGAGTCCCAACGTTGAGGTGTGTGATGACATTAAGACAAAGGGAGTTGGAGAGAGAGCAGGCACGGTCTATCCACAAAGGTAGCAAA
>NC_045169.1:18233698-18241198 GCF_900700415.2 Clupea harengus
TCCGTGTCTGTGATGAACCCACAGCAACTCACTGCTTAACCACACACACTCTCACACACACACACAAACAAGCACATACAAACACATTTGCGCACACACACACACACACACACGTGCGCGCGTCCGCTCAAACACACACCACGCATACACACACCACTCCAGCCTGAAGCACCTATTGTGGCGGTTACTGAGGCAGAGCTGGCGAGCAAGCACCAATTATCATCAGTCACGGCTCTGCATTTAACGCAGTATGTTAATGTCAGCACAGACAAAGACACACAACAAAGGCCAAGCAAACAAAAAGAAGAAGAGAGGATGGAAGAGAGGATGGAAGAGAGGGTGGAAGAGAGGGTGGAAGAGAGGATGGAAGAGAGGATGGAAGAGAGGGTGGAAGAGAGGAAAGAAGAGAGGGTGGAAGAGAGGATGAAAGAGAGGGTGGAAGAGAGGATGAAAGAGAGGGTGGAAGAGAGAGTGGAAGAGAGGATGGAAGAGAGGGTGGAAGAGAGGGGAAGGCTTGAGTGTGTCAGCGACGAGGCACATGTGCTTCACAGCCACGTCTCATTTGATTCCCTCTGCCTAGTGTCCTTCATGATAGTCCTTCAGTGTTCATGGCACAGGCAGAGTGATAGGACAGATACTGTATATGTATGCATATGCACACACGTGTATACACACGCACACACACACACACACACACACACACACACACACACACACAGACACACACACACACACACACTTACACACACGTCAAACACACAGACAGCTGTGTTAATACATACAGGTCAATGTATTAATTCTTAATACAAACAAACATGCATGGACACAAGTGTTTTCTGGGTCCCTGTAGGATTATCTTGGCTCTGTCTCCTGAAGAGCTGAAGCTCTTCAAAGAGCGGATCCGCTTCCTGGATAAGAAGATCCAGCCTGGGCTCTCCAAAATCCTCTGGTCCACCAAAGGGGCCTCTAGCCAGTTCATCAATGACTGCCGGCTACATTCCAGCAAGGTTAGGAGCACACTCATGCACTCACAAACACATTCAGGGATTAAAGTATTCCGGCACCGTGCCGGATTTCCGGCGTGCGGTGTTTGGCTGCGAAAAAAATATATTTTATTACATTTTTTTTTTTTTTAAACACGTCTCGATCATCACCATCACTTTCGAGTTCATGAGTTCGTCTGCCAATGAAATGAAAGGAGCACAACTCTCCCGCTCTCAAAATAACATTATTAGCCAATCAGAAGTAGATCGGGGCGGTCTTGGGAAAATGTGCTTCAAACACCGACTTTTCTCTATCGCTCTGCCTAGCGTAGATGCCCGAGTAGAGAGACATCACACCAAAGGAGAGTAGGATGGAAAGTAAGTTTATGAAAATAAATGGCGCTGGGCATGGATAGAAGAGATGGGAAGGGAAGGACAGTAAGCCTTTTGGTAGCTGGTGTAAGAAGTTAAGAGAAGCAGGTGGTTGCTTCTGCACTTTGTGCTCGAGAAAGCTAATATACCGGTATGCAACTAGCTCTCCAAAACACAACGCCTTTACCGGGAGCAACATCCACAGCTGATGTACCGGCATCAATAACTGACCGTGTGTGTGACGTGTGTTTGACTAAACTGTCAATATCCAATCGGCATGCCGCTATTTTAACACACACGGCATAACACCAGAGTTTAAAAGACTAAAAGCTAAAAAAAACGGCATGTTTTCCTTAAATGTCGACGAAGCCACCAACAAGTACATGGACAAAGTCCTGTTTTGTATTTATTTCCCAACATTAAAGTTACCAGTTCTTGTAACATTTTAATGTTTTGTTTGTTATTTATTTTATTGATATATTCTCTATTAACAAAGTAATTATGGAAATGTTGCAATATAAAACTACATTATTATCTACAGTTCACTGTTGCACTTTAAGTAAATCGCTGTCCTTTTTCATATATCCTCAATGAAATGGTTGCAAATCAAATCTTCTTCCACTGACATACCCTTATAACATGTCACCTTGTGATTGTAGGTCATCTTGTAACCTTTCAAAGACAAAGCTTAGCAGCAAAACTTGATATCAAATAAAATCGTGAATGCTACATGTGTACCCCTCTGGAGCCAGAATAGGTGCAGCAGCAGCAGCAGCAGCAGCAGCAGCAGCAGCAGCCCGATCCATACCAGCCCTCTCTTCCTTTATAGACATCACGCCTGCGTCTTTCAACTCCGACACAGCCAGATACTCAAACTCCTGAACCCGACAAGAATCAATACGGCCCAATCCATTTCAGTAGGGCCCAGGAACTGACTCCTCTTCCGCTAACACGCTGCATTGGCAGCCACATTAAGAGCACTTAGTTTTGTATTGGTAACAACGCTGTGGTGTGCAGCAGGCTTTAGCCACCGCGGCTAACCAGCAAACAAGCCCCTTGGCTCTCTTGGTGGCAGCAGCAGAGTATACTCCTGCATCACAGTGGCAGCTGGCAGCAGCCACTTGGAGGAGAGAGAGAGAGAGAGAGAGAGAGAGAGAGAGAGAGAGGATAGATGAGAGAGAGAGGAAGAGAGAGGACAGAAAGAGAGATGAATAGAGAGCAAAAGGGACAGAGAGAAAGAGAGCGAGAGATAGAAGAAGCCAGAGCCAGAGGAGTGAGAAGGAGAGAGAGAGGGTGCAGAAAGAGAGAGAGGGATAGAGAAAGAGGATAGAGAGAGAAGTAGAGAGAGGGATAGATGAAAGTGAGAGAGGGGCTAAAGAAGCGGAGAGAGTATGAACAGAGGAGGGCAGACGAAGGGGGGGAGGCAGGGGAGGGAAGGAGAGAGGAGGGGAAGAGAGGAGGGGAGAGGAGAGAAGGGGAAGAGAGGAGAGGAGTGGAGGGGGAGAGAGGGGAGAGGAGAGGAGAGGAGAGGAAGAGAGGGGAGAGGAGAGGAAGAGAGGCGGAGGGGGTGAGACGTGCCACACAGACGCAGAGGCGCTCAGCATTCTGCTTCCGTTGGCCCCGTCTCTCCCGGTGGGGGTCTTAAGATCAGGTTCCCGTCAGAGTCGATGTCAGGGATCCGCCAGGAGAGCATGAGCCCAGTGCTGGCAGCCGCTTAAGCTGGAGAGGGGCATAGGGACCGCTGAGAAATCATTGCACACACACACACACATACACACACTCCTGAACCCAGACACACACACACACACACACACACACACACATATACACACACACACACACATATACACACACACACACACACACACACACACACACACACACACACACACATACACATAGGAGTGGGCCTCTGAGACTGCTGAGGGATCATCTCAATAGACCTAAGCTCTGTCTCACACACACACACACACACACACACACACACACACACACACACACACACACACACACACACACACAGGAGCACACACACAATAAGTGCAGAGAGACCACAGTGAAGTCATCATAGTAGCAAGTGAAGGACACACATACAGACTGACAAACATAGTGAAACATAAATACACACGCATACCATGTACCCAAGCACACACATATACACATAGAAATATAAACACACACACACACACACACACACACACACACACACACACACATATACACACACACACACACATACACACACTCCTGAACCCAGACACACACACACACACACACACACACACACATATACACACACACACACACATATACACACACACACACACACACACACACACACACACACACACACACACATACACATAGGAGTGGGCCTCTGAGACTGCTGAGGGATCATCTCAATAGACCTAAGCTCTGTCTCACACACACACACACACACACACACACACACACACACACACACACACACAGGAGCACACACACAATAAGTGCAGAGAGACCACAGTGAAGTCATCATAGTAGCAAGT
Source organism: Clupea harengus (assembly GCF_900700415.2). NCBI lineage: Eukaryota > Metazoa > Chordata > Actinopteri > Clupeiformes > Clupeidae > Clupea > Clupea harengus. The sequence continues at coordinate 18,237,582 of NC_045169.1, forward strand.
GAAGGACACACATACAGACTGACAAACATAGTGAAACATAAATACACACGCATACCATGTACCCAAGCACACACATATACACATAGAAATATAAACACACACACACACACACACACACACACACACACACACACACGCACACACACACGCACACGCACACGCACACACTCACACACATACACCTACACAAACCTACTCACAGGCCCAGAACACTATTACATTTGCTTAGGAAATGTAGACACACATATTCTGACAGCAGGAGTGGTATTTGCACATGCACATCGCATCCTGCTACAGAGATTTCATTCAGGGGGCTGCCATATCTCCTACCAAAGCCCACAAAATCGGGACGCGGAAGCAGGGGGATATGGAATTTTCCCTGCGAAAGAGAGACGGATTTAGAGCCTCCCTTTTCCAGAACCCTCCGCAGATCTCCCCGCTCATTCCATAAATTGAATCCATGGAGCTAAGGGATATGTAAAGCCCCCGATGCTTGTGGGGATAAGCGCTGTCTCATCTGATTCACCGTGTGGGGCTATAGCTGGCTCTGTCTCTCTCTCTATTCATATCTCTCTCTCTGTCTCTCTCTCTTCATCTCTCTCTCTCTGTGTGTGTGAGAGAGGGGTGCTTGGCAATGATATGCACATTTCCTATGTACATTAATGTGCTCTCCATAGACCTGAGAGGGGATGGAGAGAGACAGAGAGACCTTGGAACCCACATCTTCCCTATGAATTGAGTCTGTATTATATTCATGCAAGGGGTTGTTTATTTTACGTTAGCTCTCTCTTCTCCTCCCTCCTCTCACTCCTGCTGTCCTCCTCTTATTAGCTTATTTATTTGATTGGCTCAGATGATGGAGCTCTTAAACAGCAGTCACTTGGTAATTTTCCGTCCTTGGTCGAGACATTAAAACCTGACAGTTACTGAATATTGAACATGAAATATGTACTGCTCCTCGTGTTAAGTGTTGCACTTGTCTTCCGGCTCTCGTTTTACTCTTTACTCGCTCTTCCTGTGTGACCGATCTGTCCTTGTCCTCCGCCCTTTGTCCTGTCCTTGGTCCTCTTGTCTCCCACGCTCCCCTTATTTGCTCTCCACGCTACAAGTCCTCTCTTCTCCTTTTTCTTTCCTCTTTGCTTCTATCCTTCTCCTCCTGGCCCCTCTACTCTTCTCTCTACTCTTTCCTTCATCATCACCTCCACCTTTATTTCACCTTCACCTCCACCTTTCCTCTCAGTCTCTTTCACACTTTCCGTCCTTTCCACCCTTTGCCTTCCCTTTGCCTTTCTTCTCTCTGCTTCTCTCTCTTTCTTGCTCTCCTCTCTTTTTCTCATGGTGTCTCATCTTGTCTGGTCTCCTCACCTCTCTCCACTTCTCCTCACTTATATCCTCCTCTCTCACATCACCTTGCTCCTCCTCGCCTCCTCCCCTCCCCCCTTTCTTCTTGGCTCCTCTTCTCTCCTTTCACCTCTCTCCTCCTCTCCTCTCCTCCTCTCCTCTCACCTCACCTTTCCTCTCATCGCTCCTCCTCGCGCCTCCTCTCCTCCCATTCCCTCTTTCTTCTTGGCTCCTCACTTCCCCCTTTTCACCTCCTCTCCTGTCCTCTTCTTGGCTCCCCATCAGGTGCAGCTGATAGTGGACGAGTATAAGTTGGCTAAGCTGGCGATCGGCAGGTACTGCGTGACCATGAGTGAGCTGCTGCTGGTGCGTGTGGACGGCAGGACGGTGTACCGCGAGGCCGAGCTGGAGCAGGACCAGCAGGCCCACAAGCAGAGCCAGCTCGGCCGCCTGAAGGCCGCGCACCAGGACATCGTGACCATCATGGGCAGAGTCTATGAGACCTTCCGTCAGGACGGACCTGAGGTCTGTGTGTGTGTGTGTGTGTGTGTTTGTGTGTGTTTGTGTGTGAATGTGTGTGTTAGAGTCTAATATGAACATGAATTTGTGTTCATTTGCATACTTAACACTAGTATATACAGTACGTTGGTACTTGTGGAAGAGAGTGTGTTTGTGTGTGTGTGTGTGAGTGTGTATTTATGTGTCCGTCTTCTAATATTCTTTGATGAAGACAATTATATTTAGCCCACTAAGGAAATAGTAAAAAATCTATTCCTCGCATTTCTTCACATTATATATATTAGATATTATTGATGTTGTTCATGTGAACTGTATGGGTGTAACTGCTTTTATTATGTATAGCTGACCCATTTTCTGTTTTTATGTGTGTGTGTGTGTGTGTGTGTGTGTTTTCTCGTGCGGTGTCGATGTGTGTGTGTGTGCAGGTGCAGCAGCACTGGGTGACGTTCACTGAGCACATGGACAGCATGGTGGAGGAGGCTCTGCGCCTCAACATTAAGCGCTCGCTGCAAGAGCTCTCTAAAGCCATCAACGGAGACAGCAAGACCTCCCCTAACCCTCTGTTCAGGGTGCAGGTGGTGCTGAGACAGGGAGCCCTCTGCACCACGGAGCAGGTGCGACAGATACACTCATACACACACACACACACACACACACACACACACACACACACACACTCATATACTCACACACACACACACACACACTCATATACTCACACACACACAGGTACACACACACACACACACACTCATATACTCACACACACACAGGTACACACACACACGGGCACGCACATACACACACTGACACTCTCATATACACATACGCACACTGATACACAGACACCCACGACACCCCACACACACTTGAACACACATACATCCACACGCACACACAAACTCAGTAAATTCAGAGATTCCTATGCATATTTATACACACAGCAGTACTTGATTCATGGCTTATGCAGAAAACCACATACTTGCACAATCATACATACGCACATAGACACACTTACACAAAACTCCCTATGCAAAATGTATTCACAAAAGGAACATGTGGATTATGACATCATAACCATGTATCAGCCGAAGAAGCACACTCTTTAGACATTCACACACACGCACGCCCCACACATAAAACACACACACACACACACACACACACACACACACACACACACACATACACCACACACATATACATACTTACACTTATACCCACACACATTCTGCCCTAGACAATCACACACACACACACACACACGCGCACACACACACACAGACACACGCTAAACAAAAAAAAGACATAGCCCCTTTGTTTTCTGAAGGTCATGTCAGCCATTTTCCTGGGCTGCAGCATTTTTAAAGGTCCGAGTCACATTCAGTCCCGCAGCCCGACAGGTCACGAGACTGCGCTGCCTACAATACCCCCGCTCCTCCCTGCGCCTCCCTGTTCTTATCTCACAAGCCGAGCACAGAGCGAAGGGCCACACACTTTACATACGGAGATAGAGACATACATCGTGACCAGCGGAGGGCCACATACTTTACATACGGAGATAGAGACATACATTAGGAGCAGCGGACAGCCTGCTGGACCTCTTCATAAATCAGCCAGCTTTATTGCCGTCGGGCTCAGTGATGGAAGGGCATCTCAGCTTGTTTTTCAGGCGGTGTTCGTATTTTTAGTTCTTGTATCTTGATAAAGATGCTGCTGGAAAGTGTCAGATAATGTGGTCATAAGTGGATTTAAAG
>NC_045169.1:18251198-18271198 GCF_900700415.2 Clupea harengus
CCCTCTGTCTTTCTCTCTCACACACACTCTCTCTCCCTCTCACTCTCAGTCCTTTTTTCTGCTTGCTCCTGTGTTACCTTGACGTCTTTAAGTCTCTTGAAGCATCAGTCATTTGAAACTTCGCTCAAGCCACAGCGGTACTAAGCACTGTTTGACATTATCCCCCTCAACTGATCGCCCCTGCCCCCTCAGTTCCCTGACGTTGCCGGTGGCAACTTGTTGAGAATGTTTATTTATTTATTTACTTTTTGAGAAGATTGTTTCCAGGGAAAAAAACTAAAACCTACAGCCATAACCGAAGTCCCTCTCAGGTAGGTTAATGAGGCCGTAGAGTGTCTTGTCTTTAGTGTGAGGGGGAGCTGGCGTATTAGTATTCATGCGTGGGGGGCCTGCGCACTCTTCGCCGATATCGCACAGTTTGCAGCCCGAGGAATGTCACATTTCTGACAAGGTGACTCAGTGTCCCCCATCTGTTTCCCGCATCAGACAGCCCTCATGCTGTCCCTGTAGTCAGCACACAGACACACACTCACACACACTCACACACACACACTCACACACACATATTCAGATTCACATTCACATCACCCTCCCCCCATCCACCCACACCACCTCCTCTTCAACCCCCCCATCCTTCCGTCCCCTGCCGATGTGTGTGACTACCAGTGTATTTGACTGTGTGGGTCTTTTCAAGTGCCTAGCTTGCGTGTAAAAAGTGGCTCGGAAAATGTGCTAGACGCTCGGCGCTTCATTGTTAAGCAAGACACATGAGGTGGCAGCAAACAGCTGCACTGAATAAGAGGACAGAGAGGGGAAAAGAATGGGAGGAGGAGGAGGAGGTAGAGAAAAAAGGGAAAAGCGCGGTAAGACTAATTGAAAGCAGATAAGAGTTGTGGTGGAAAGGGAACATCTGAGCCAGGAGGCTTGCGGTGTGTGAGGTGTGTGTGTGCGTGTGTGTACTGTCACACGCACTGCGCAACTGTGTGTGTTCTAGTACTTCTTCCTTGTGGCATGGTGTGTTCATATGTTTTGTTTTTGTGTGTGTGTGTGTGCGTGCATAAGAAAGAGAGAGAGAATTCAAGTTCATGTAAACTCTCACATGCACTGCTCAACTGTGTGTGTTTTAGTGCCTCAAACCAGTGGTGTGTGTGTGTGTGTGTGTGTGTGATGGGGGAGGAGGAGGGGGGGGGGGGGGGGGGGGGGTCCTGAAGATCAAATGTCTCATAAATCAAAGCTGTCGTGTGGCAGAGTGGACCGTGGGGGTCCATGGACAATGTGGGGGACTGTCTCCACTCCTCTCCACCTTCCTCTCCTCTCCTGTTCTGTCCTTTCTTTTCCTCTCCTGCTGTATTCTCTCCCCCTTTCTCTTCTATTCTTCTCCCTGCTGTGCTCTCCATTCCAATCCTCTCCTCTCTTTTGTCCTTTGTTCTAGTCCCCTCCTCTCGTCATCTCCTCCTCTATCCTCTCCTCCGTCTACCTTCCACTGCTCCTCTCCTCTCCTCTCCTCTCCTCTTATCTCCTCTCCTCTCCTCTCCTCTCCTCTCCTCTCCTCTCCTCTCCTCACTCTGCCTGTCACCTCCCCATCTCACCTCTCTGTTGTCGTCCTTCCCTGCCTCCTCTGGCTTTGTTCGATCCCATTTTTCAACTCACTCACTCACTCATCCCTCAGCTGTCAGTCAGTGAGCTGCCCCACTGTCCTGCCCCCACCCCACCCCACCCCACCCCACCACACACACATCTCATCTCTGCACAGCGGGTCCACTCATGCACTGCCTCGCAGGAGTGTTATTATAACCCAGGAGGAGTGTGTGTCTGTCGCTGATGTGTCAACAGGTGGTGATAGTGTCAAGATTCTTTAGCTCCCAATCCCAGTCTCAGTTATTTGTGATTCAGACGGCGAGTCTTATTGCAGTGTTCTGTATTTTTGTTTTAGAACTTGATAATGTGCATAATGCATTTGTATATTTTTCTGTGTGTGTGTGTGTGTGTGTGTGTGTGTGTGTGTGTGTACAGGTCCCTTCAATAGTGCCGTGGGCTCTGGGGCAGCTCTGCAGCAGGTGGAATCTCTCTGTACGCAGCTGCGGACACTGAAAGAGGAGGAGAGTGGCATCCGCAATGGTCTGAGCATGTTCAAGATCGAGCAGCCGATCTCCAAAGACATCCAGACCCTGGAGAAGGTCACTGCACACACACACACACACACACACACACACACACACACACACACACACACACACACACACACACACACACACACACACAGAGATACACTCACATACACATGCACACACACTTACTATGTGCACAGAGAAACACTCTCACACGTAACCATACACAGACATACAAAAAATATATACAGTCACACATACTGTACACATATGATTCAAACCAAACACAGAGTTCTTAACACCATATAATCATTCAATAAAAACTTACATTCACCCACTACATACTAATTGCTTATCATATAATGAAATCTATCAGTATTTAGATATATTTTAGTTGTAGCAGGCTATGGTGTAAAGGGGTTGTGATTTAAACGTGTGTAGAGGTAAATATCGGTGTGTGTATGTGTGTGTGTGTGTGTGTGTGTGTGTGTGTGTGTGTGTGTGTGTGTTCATTTCTCCAGGACCTGGACTCCCTGCAGCAGGTGTGGGAGATCACGCAGCAGTGGGAGCAGCACTGGGACGAGTGGAAGGTGGGCCGCTTCAGCACCCTGGAGACGGAGAGCATGGAGAGCACCGCCCAGGCCCTCTTCAAGACGCTCACCAAGCTCAGCCGCGAGCTCAAGGCCAGTCACACACACATGCACGCGCACACACACACACAATCTCTTCAAGAGACCCCACAAACTCAGCCGCGAGTTCAAAGCCAGTCACATACACATGTTCGCACACACAAACACATACACACACTGATGTGCACACACACACACATGCACAGTAGGGGATGCACTCATTTTAGAGTTTGAGTGGAATCGTTTCTTGAAAACTCGAGTATTCAGGGGGGTTGGGGGGGGTTGGGGGGTAGTCCATGTTGGAGGTGTCTTGTATCAATTACAAGACTATGAAACTAGGATGGGGTTGGTTTAAGAACATAACGCAAAGCAGAACATTTGTGATATGATATGAAGATAACTCTTGTCTTGTCTAAGTATGGATGATACCAACGATATTTTAACATTAGTTACCAACACACAGTAGCCCAGAATAGGAACAAAATGGGTTTTTTCAATAAGTGTTCTTATTGTGTTTACATATAGTGGTCGTTTTTTTGTGAATTCGGTGAAACGAATGTAATGAAATTATATTTGATTGTAAATATTTTTTAACAACATTAATTAAGCCTTGTTAGTCTTGTGGCCTAGTCTGTTGTATGACAGACTTGATGTTTGGGCCATCCTTGAGAAACCTGTCCACAACTCACAATTGCTGTTTATTTTATCACAACAACAGTGGGGAAAGAAAATTTGTCATTTTCTGTTTTATCAAAGAACTTCCAAAGACTGATTTCTGCTGTTGCCATCCTTCCTGTTGGGGCTCTAACTGAAAACTGAGTGCATGCGAGAGCTAGGGTAAAACTTGAGATCCTTGGGAGGAGTTCTTATATGGTGGAGGCAGTCATTTCACAGAGATCCAACACACTCTCACACACATCATCTTACACACATTACTCTCTCCCTTCCTCCTGCTTCACCCCAGAATCACAGAATGACGCAGTATGGGAAATGTAGTCAACACTAACAATGAACAATATTTAGAAACAGATACATTTACAGTACTTTCACTAGCACCACCTGATTAAGGAGTACTCAATGTTAATGTAGAAACTCGATAATGGATGTAGGTGCTTGATGACTCAAATACTCGAGTACTCTGTGCAGACTCCACACACACAGACACACACACACACACACACACACACACACACACACATACACAGACACACTTACCTTCATATCTATTCATTCAGCAGTTCATTTAGCAGACCTGATGACCTAAAATGACCTACCGTAGAGGGAAAGCATAACAAGCCAGTTACCCCCACAAAACACATTTACATTTACATTCATACATACATACAGTGCATTTACATTCATACATACATACAGTGCATTTGCATGTATTCAGTTAGCGGACTCTTTTATTTGAAGTGATCTGCATTAGGTAGAGGCAGAGCATGCAAGGCCAAACTGGGCTCACTAAACACATATTTACACTCACAGATAATTACGTTCATGCATTTAGCAGACATTTGTAGCCAAAGCAGCTTAAAGTACACGTGAGGTATACATTTTCATCTGTATGTGTGCTACCTTGAAATGGAAGCAATGAATAAGTGCACAGTACAGATTTGTTTGTGTGTGTTTGCAAACGTTTGCAATGAAAAAACTGAAAAAACTGCTGGAAAACATTCACGGCCATTGGCCTTTGTTGGCTGTACCTGGGCTGAGCTGCAGGAACACATGCTGTGTGTTCAGTGTATGGTCTGGACATGATATGGACACTTCACAGGGATGTTGTACTATATACACAAAGACACATAAAGGTATTTGTTTCATTATATGTTTCATTTCTATACATGAAAAAAATGATGTTTTTTTAGTTTAGCTTTACTACTTAGGAATACACAAGAAATGTGAAATTGCATAATATATAATTTAGCAGTCATGCAAGTCACTTACTGAGAATATATTGCTCATTCCACATGTTGCATAATTTATACATAATATTTAAAACACACTGTATGTGGAAGACAAAAAATGAGAAAGAAAGGAAAAACCTCTACACCTACAATGTAACAATCACACAAGTAGATGGTATTGTAGGAATTAAAAGTACAGGGACTATATCTCTCACATATTGCATAAATATTATGTAATATTTAAAACATACCGTAAGGATGTACTGTAAGAAATAAAAAAAATAAGAAAATCTTTCGTCAAATTCTTAGCGGGTACCCCTGGTCCTGGAGGACCACCCAGGTTGCTGTCTCAGTGCTCCAGACTTCTTAGCCCAGAAGCGGGCCTAATCTGGCCGGTTATCCAGATAATTAGCACCTCTAGCTAATGGCACTACTGTAAGCTCTGCTCCCTGGTTAGTGGGGGCCCGTACCATTAGCCTGTATCATTAGCTGTAAGCAGATTAGAGAAACACCTGCTCCTGCACTCTGCTCTCTGCACACACACACACACACACACACACACACACACACACACACACACACACACACACACACACACACACACACACACACGCTGTCTCTCTCTCTTAGCAGCTCAGGGGGCCAGTGGGGGCGGTGGGGGCGTGCTGCACACGGCTCAGATCAGCTAAGCAACAGCAGCTAGTCTCCTACTCATCGCCTCTCTTGTCATTTACCCCAATCTATACCCCTCTACTCTATTTAACATTCTTCTACTTCTCTCGGATTCCTTCCCTTGGTTCCTCTCCTCTCCCCGCTCTACTCCTCTTTTGTCTTCTTCTCTAGTTCCTTTTCATCAGCTCTCTTGTCTCCTGTGCTCTCCTGCTGGGCCAGACCATGAGACCTGTGTGTTATAGATGAAACAGGCATGACTTCATGCTTAAGTTGAATGTGATGTGTGTGTGTGTGTGTGTGTGTGTGTGTGTGTGTGTGTGTGTGTGTGTGTGTGTTTTAACAGGATAAGCAGTGGGAGATCGTTGAGACATCCAAGGGCAAGATCAGCCAGTTTAAGACGACCATACCCCTCATCACAGACCTGCGAAATCCAGCCATGAGAGAGAGGTCAGACGGACAGACACACACACACACACACACACACTATAAAACACAACAAATAATCTACTGAGCAAAGGAGTACTTTTTTTTTTTTGAAAATCACATTTACAAAGCTGGCCTGTTAATGCCTCAGTAGGCATGTATGGCAACAGTATGTTGGGTTTTGCATGAGTTTCAGTCCCATAACTGGTCATCTGACCGTTAAGAAGTACAGAAGAGTAAGGCACTGAACCATCCCTGCAAGGGGAATTCTAAACATGTTCAGTGTTACCGCAAGGAGGAAAAAAGTCTCTGTCTCCTTCCCTTGGTCGTCGTTCCTGTAGTACTTCTGTCACTCGGCTCCCCTCAGATCCCGGCATTCCCAAAACAGAGGCCCCTTCCAAGCCAGTCATGTGGGATCTGACGGGCCGCGTCCCCCCGATATCCCCGCGATAACAACTCGGCCTAATCGGCGCTGATGTAACCCCCTGAAAGATCCTTCCGGGAAGACGGTGGGAAGGGATGAAAATAAACCTGGGGAGAGAAAACGGATGTCTGATGTTGTAGAACAGAGGGAGAGAGACAAGAGAAGAGAGAGAGAGAAAAAAGGAAGAGAAAAAATACAGGACAGGCAATCAAGGCACCTTGTCTCATGGTACTTCACAGCAGAATGGGGATAAAGTGGAGAAATAAAGTTAGACAGACAGCAGGCGGGGCGGAGGAGATGAACGATGAAGGCATAGTGCCTGTTTTGTAGTATATAGAGTGCAGTGTGGTGCAGTGGGAAGACTCACACACCCACACACTCACAGACACACACACACACACACACACACTCACACACACACACACACACACACACACACACACACACACACACACACACACTCTCTCTCTCTCTGTGTATGAGAGAGAGAAAGTGTGTGAGAGAGAGAGACACACAAACACACACACACACACACACACACACACACACACACACACACACACACACACACACACACACTCTCTCTGTGTATGAGAGAGAGAAAGTGTGAGACACACACACACACACACACACACACACACACACTCTCTCTCTTTTCTACCCCCCACCCCTCCTATCCCCCCACACACACACATTCCAAAATACATTTCCCATTATCCATCTGCTTCTGCTTCTGTGTGTCTACTATTTCTGTGTGTCTACTATTTCTGTGTGTCAATCAGTAAAGCAGGTATAAATCAGTACCTGTCAACACACACACACACACATGTACATGGAGACACACACACAGGAACACACGGACACGCACACAGACACACACACACACACACTACCCACAAGTCCCTCTGTGTGTGCCCTTTTCTTAATGAATGCTAATCCTCAATAACACCGCATAGACCTGAGCGGGAAAGACGACACCACTCGTCTCCCCAGGTCTGTTCTGTCCAGGAAAGAAGAGAAGTCTGATTATTATTCACTGTCCCACCGATCTCACCATGACCTGCCTGAGCTGGGTCTTTCAAAGGCCAATGAGTAATGTGTATTTTTACAGTATCTCACATATACACTGGATTCGTTTCCAGCGGACATTTTTTTAATGGAAACAAACTGTCATGATGAAACTTCTCTGTACCCTTTCATACCTTTCTTTATTGTCTTTTTTTCTCTCTCTTTCTTTGCTCCCCCTCTTTCTTCCTACACTGGTCCACGTTAAGTTTATTACCATGACTTTCCAATCACAATGTGTGTTTGTGTTTGTGTGTGTGTGTGTGTGTGTGTGTGTGTGTGTGTGTGTGTGTGTGTGTGTTCACGTGTGTGTATACCAGGCACTGGAATCAGATCCGGCATGAGGGGCAGTGTGCGTTTGACCAGACGAGCGATGACTTCACCCTGGAGAGGATCGTGGCGCTGGGGCTGGACCAGTACGCCGAGCGCATCTGTGAGATCTCAGGCGCCGCCAGCAAAGAGCTCTCCATCGAGCAGGTATGCTCTCACCCCTCTGGTCCCCTCTTCACATCCTTCTGCCCCTCTCTCTCAATCACTCTCACTCTCCCTCTCTCACCTCTCTCTCCCTCTCTCTCTCTCACTCTCTCTCTCTGTCTCTCCCTCTCATCTCTCTCCCATTCACTCAATCTCTCCCTCTTCCCCCCCTCTATCAATCACTCTCTCTCTCCCTCTCTTACCTCTCTCTCTCCCTCTCTCTCTCTCTATCTCATCTCTCTCTCTCATCTCTCTCTCTCTTTCTCTCCCTCTCTCTTTCTCTCTGTCTCTCTCTCTCGATCGTTCTCTCCCTGGTAGATTTACCTCTCAATTCAGTTCTAATTGAGATGAGTTTTATTGGCATGACAAACACACTTATTTGTATTGCCAAAGCATCAGGGGAACACACAGAACCTATAGAACTGCCGTCTCTCCCTTTCCTCTCCCTTTCTCCTACTTCAGCTTTCCTCCTGTCTTATCTTCCTCTATCCCTTTCTCTCTTTATCTCTCTATCCCTTTCTCTCTTTATCTCTCTATCCCTTTCTCTCATTATCTCTCTATCCCTTTCTCTCTTTATCTCTCTATCCCTTTCTCTCTTTATCTCTCTATCCCTTTCTCTCATTATCTCTCTATCCCTTTCTCTCATTATCTCTCTATCCCTTTCTCTCTTTATCTCTCTATCCCTTTCTCTCTTTATCTCTCTATCCCTTTCTCTCATTATCTCTCTATCCCTTTCTCTCTCTATCCCTTTCTCTCTTTTTCTCTCTCGGTCCCATTCTCTCTCTCATCATCTGCTATTTTACCATTCCCACTATGGGTGAGCATGACTCTATCAAATCCAGTCTTAAAATTACGAATCAATGTGAAGTACATGTACTGCGGTCGGAATATCGACCTTCTTCCCTCCATTACCGCCGCCATCCGTCATTGTGATGATCCAGAGCACCACTAATGCTAGTAGCGCTGGTTGTTCTGCGTCAGTCTCCTCCTCCTCCTCCATCCCTCGTTCTCTTCTCTCTCTCCTTCCGGAAGGCTGCTGTTCTTTCGCTCCGAGGCTAAAGGGAGATGATTCACATGTGAGACTGTAGGAGCCCGAGAGCCTGGTTTGTGTGAGAGCCTGTTTCAATGCTTCAAGGGTACTCTGGGCCAGTACCTGAACATGTTTCTTTCTCGCTCTCTGTCTCACACACACACGCACAGGCACACACACACACATATGTATGCACACACACGTACACACGTACACACGTACACATAGACACACACACACACACACACACACACACACAGGCACACACACACATATATATGCACACACACGTACACACATACACACACACACACACGCAAAGTCCCTATTTCTCTTTCAGCCTTTTTCTTCCACAGATTTCCTCTCATTCTCTCCTGGCCTCACTCTCTCATGCTCTCCCTCATTTTCTTAGCATCTCTCTATGTCAGACTGGTTTCTTTCCCCCTCCTCTCCACAGTCCTCTCCCTCTTTATTTCCTACCCTTTCTCTCCCACTCTCCCCAATCTCTCTCTCTCTCTCTCTCTGTCTCTCTCTCTCTCTCTCTCTCTCTCTCCCCCCCTCTTTGTCTCTCTCTCTCTCTCTCCCCCCTCTCTGTCTCTGTCTCGGTGACAGTCACTGGGGAAATGAAGCCTGCTGCTTAATTTCCGCCAGATTGGCCCTGGCCGTCTCTTCCCCGCTGACCCACTCTCTACCACCACCACACACTATCCCCAGTGTCTGCCCGTCACACACACACACACACACACACACACACACACACACACACACACACAGAGCACGGTTGCCTTTCTCCTGATTGGTGAAGAAAGGCCAGCATCTGAGTCTCATGCACATACACATGCACACACCTTTTGCCCATACATTCATACACACTCCCTCTCTCTCTCTCACACACACACTCACACACTCACACACACACATTACACAAGTGCAATATGTACACAAACCACATACAGACATAAGACCACACACACACTGTGCCGCACATGCACTGAACACACACACGCGCCCTTCTGCTCCCGGCCAGGCCCTAGTCCTCTTGGGCAAAGGGGTTGTAATAGCGGCTCTTTAGCGTGTGAGCGTAGCACACCAGCCGAAGGTTGAGGAGGGACCCTCCTTGCGGGTGCTGTGAAATGCCCCTCAAAGCTTCGTGCAGTTCACCAAGAAGTCACGAGAGAGAGAGAGAGAGAGAGTGAGAGAGAGAGAGAGGGGGGGGGGGGGGGGGGCGGCAGGGAGAGGCACAGAGTGTAATAGTGTGTGAATTTGTCTGTGCATGTATGTGTGTGATAGAGCATGAGAGCTAGAGTGAGAGAGAGTGTATGAGTGTGTGAGAGAGAGAGAGTGTATGAGTGTGTGAGAGAGAGAGAGAGAGAGAGAGACAGAGGGGAATGGGAGTGGGAATATTCTGGCACCTCCCACGTCTCTAGAGAAGACGTGCTCTGTGATGTTGGCCATGGGGGGTTGAGTTTGCGTTGGGGTTGTGTGTATGTGTGTATATATGAGTTTGTGTGTGTGTGTGTGTGTGTGTGTGTGTGTGTGTGTGTGTGTGTGTGTGTGTGTGTGTGTGTGTGTGTGTGTGTGTGCGTGTGGTTGAAAGGGGGCTTTAGACTCAGTAGGTGTGCAGATGCGGTGCTGCCTTGTAAGCGCTGGGAGATGGCATCAGTGAGCTGGCACCTGCAGGGCGTGTGATTTCTCTGGCTTGTTTTCTCACACACAGGGCCAGATTGGCTGCAGTCTGTCTGCTAAAGCTGCAGGACCCTCTCTCTCTCCCTCTTCCTCTATCACTCTCTCCCTCTATCTCTCTCTCCCTCTCTTTCTCTCCCTCTCACTCTTGTCCCCTCTCTTTCTCTCTCTTTCTCTTTCTCCCTTTCTCTCTCTATCTGTGACTCTCATCTTCTCCTTGTCCCGTTCTCTGTCTATTGCATATTTCAAGGTTTGTTTTTGTTTCCTCATTTTCATGACCTCCCCCCTCTGTCTGTCTCTCTCTACATACCCACATTTCTCAGTCGCTCCCCGCTGCTCTTTTCTATGTTTATTTTTATGTATTTTTTATTTTTATTTTTTGTTTATTTTCCTCATTTTCTTGCATTCTTTCTCTCTCTCTCTCCATCTCTGCAGTCACTGGAGAGCATCACCCACACTTGGGAGGAGATATGCCTCGACATCGCCCCGTACAAAGACAAAGGTCACCACAGGCTGAGGTAAGGTCAAAGGTTCAACGCTTGGGCGGGTCAAGAGGTCAGCGGTACTCAGGTGTCAAATAGGGTGGGCTCAGGGGCTGTAATGAGAGGATTTCAGGACCCTAAAGCCCATTAACACATATATATTCCTCAGAGCGAGAGCAGACAGTGGGAGAAGTAGAGGACATCCACCAATCATTACTGGTTCTTCAAGAAGCTGAAGGGTCTTTTTTTAGCTGATGTTTTACACAAGGAGCCCTTAGCTTGCAGAAAGGGCTCCCTTCGGTTGAAAAAGCTGATTTCAGTGCTCAGTAAGGAAGGGGGTCAAGAAGGGAGCCATTGAGAAGTTCCTTTAATGTTCTGCTTGAAGAACAGACTGAAGAAGATTTTTTTGACTAAAGTGGCACCTGTACACCACGAGTAGTACGTTACCTACCCATCCTACTTTAGTTCTACTTTGGCCCAAACCATTGTGGTTTGTTGAAGGCTGCTTTATGACTTTATGACTACCTATAAACAGTTCAAGGGACAAACCATCATCAGAAGGTCTCTGACTTGACTCCACATCCTTCCTCTATGGGAGCCGGTTGAAGAGCCTTGCTTGCCTCTGCCTGAAGGGTGCCTGTGCAGTGGGTGCCGTGTTGTTGGTACCCTGCTGGAGGGGGCCGTGCCGGGCCAGGCTGATTTGTAGACGGCTGCTCTGTGACGCCTGGCGTGATGTCTCTATATGGGAGGGGATTATGGATGGCAACCTCATGGAAAAGCAGCGCGCGCCACACGCCAGACTCGGGCTGCTTCTGTCATGGTACATTTCAGATGAAGCACTCCCACTGTCACCAGCAATGGAAATTTCAAGTCACATATCTGCATGGCAAGGGCTCTTCAAGGGGGGCTTCATTTCTCTTTTTTCCCCTAAGCGTTCCTTTTCTATTTCTATTTCTTTTGTATTTCTACTCTATTTCTATTTGTTTTCTATTTCTATTCTTTTTGTATGTATGTCTTGTTCTTTTCCATTCTTTCTATTATCCTTTTCTTTCTTTCTTTCTTTCTTTCTGTATAGCTGTAGTCTTTCAGCAGTAGCCTGTTTTGAGGAGCAATCCTCCTGTCAGAGACCTTTCACTTGGCACCACTCGGCCTTTATAGTGCACCACCCCCCCTCCCCTCCCCTCCCCCGCCTCGTTCATAAAGGCACACAAGGCCTGAATGCAGGGGCTCTGAGCAACATTACATTCAGAAGACATGTCTGACATCCTAAAAAAAGAACTCACAAACACACGCATACACTCACTCACAGACCCACACTCCCGAACACACACACACATACACACACACACACACACACACACACACACACACACACACACACACACACACACACACACACAGATACACGTTTATGTACACACCCATGCTGTGCAGGACCGTGGCCACATAGTGCCTTCTGTCAAAAGCTCGTTAAATAGCCATTGCCCTCAAGTAACAGATTTTCTCACATAATTGGAAAGTTGTCCTAATTGACTTTGCTCTAATTGATGTATTGGGTTATTTTTTACCCCCCCTCCCCCCTCCCCTCCATTCTAATTGAACCATAACTTTCATGTGTTCCTGGTCAACAGTTAATTGGTGATTTGGCGATGCGGTCTGTGGACAGTATGGATGTGTGTGTCTGTGATGTGTGTGTGTAAGAGTGTGTGTGTGTGTGTGTGCAGACAGGGCTTGTTCGAAGGCTGAAAATATATGCAGGGCTCCCCGTGATGGAATTGGAAGCTCCGGGGCAGCCGTGCGCTTCGTGTGAGAGGTGTATTAATTCATGTGGCATTATGATATTACTCCGTGCGGCAGCCACGCATTAAGTCATGCTCTCTGGCTCCAAGGCACAGCAAAGCAGAGAGGAGGAGGGGGGGGGGGGGGGGGGGGGGTTGCAAGGGAACGAGGGGCAGAGAGGTAGAGAGATAGACAGAGAAAGAGAGATAGGGGGAAACTAGCTATCCAAGCAAGACAAGATGTAGAGCTTTTTGCGGTCCCTTAGTCATAGCTTTAATCCAAGCGTGGCACAGAAAGCCACTCCACTGTAAGCCATTTGTTTCTGCACGTGTACTGGGTATGTCTTCTCAATGGCAGGGGCACCTTGTCCAAGGCTATATGAGGGAGCATAAAAGCTTGCACTTGACAAAGAAACCGTTTTTGAGAAACATACACAGAGTTAGAGAGCTAGTAGGAGAAGCAGACAAGAGTCCATTCTGTGGCTAGTGATGCTGTTGTGAACTCCAGACCACACTCAGTGATATGATCTCCCATATTACATTTCTGTTGGTTTAGCAGATAATCTAATCCACGGGCGTTTACAGCGCAGTGAGGACGCCTGATCAGCCTTGTGACCTTGGCGCTGCCTGCACCAGTCTCTGCTAGCTAGCTGAGCCACACTGACACTGAGCTGACACGCCTAATAAACTGATACGACTACCATTTAGCTCCCCGACCTTCAACCTTTCCGTCGCTCAGAGTTCATAATTACAGAAGACGAGAAAGCCAAAAAAATAAAATAAAATGTAAGCCTTAAAAAGTGCTGCAGAGGTGAGGTGGTTTAGTGGCATCATTTAGACAATCTCATTGGTCCCCTGAGGTTAGAAGTTTTCCCCCCAAACGGCTTTAGGCCCATTTCCAAGTGCCACGGGCACTTTGTTTATGTGTGTGTGTGTGTGTGTGTGTGTGTGTGTGTGTGTGTGTGTGTTTGTGTGTGTGTGAGTGAGTGTGTGTGTGTGTGTGTGTGAGTGTGTGTGTGTGTGAGTGTGAGTGTGTGTGTGTTTGTGTGTGTGTGTGTGTTTGTGTGTGTGTGTTTATGTGTGTGTGTGTGTGTGTGTGTGTGTGTGTGTGTGTGTGTGTGTGTGTGAGGGTGCAGTTTGATTTTGTCTTTGTATGTGTGTGTGTTTCTCAGCAGGAGAGGCCGTGATTGTGATAGTGGGAGAGATTTGTGATGACAGCATGTTGAGAGTATATGCAAAAGAGTGGGTGTTCTTCAACATGTCAATGTCTGTATGTGTGTTTGCATTTTGTGTGTGTGTGTGTGAAAGAGAGAGAGAGAGCATACTGTGTGTGTGTGTGTGTGTGTGTGTGTGTGTGTGTGTGTGTGTGTGTGTGTGTTATGATATGTGTCAGTATTAAAAGCTGCTGTTGGTCACAGGCTGACGGCATCTCTCGCCCACCTGCAAGCCTGTGACATGTCGCTTTAGTCGCAGAGGCAGGGAGGCAGAGAAAGACAGAGAAAGACCGACAAACAGAGGGAGGGAGGTAGAGAGAGCGAGAGGAATGAGGAAGACAGGGAGATAGAGAGAGAGAGAGAGAGAGAGAGAGAGAGAAAGAGAAAGAGAGAAGGGTGACTGAGAGAGCTTAAAAAGTTCTGTCTCACATGCCAATCTCCTGTCCTATTTATAGCCGGCGGGATCAGTTCCTAATTTTAAAGCTAGAGGATGCATGTGTGCTTTTCCCTCCTCCCTCCCTCTCTGCCTTTCACGTTCACATGCTTCCCGCTTAACATGTGGAATCCTTATCAGGTGTCTTCTCTCTCTCTCTCTCTCTCTCTCTCTCTCTCTCTCTCTCTCTCTCTTTCCTTTCTGTCTCTCTTTCTCTTTCCCCCACATTTTTGTCAGTGTCCCCTCTCCTTCCTCTCTCCACCCCCTCTGTCTCTCCTCCCACCCCTCACAAACAGGATCTGTTGCAATCATTCATATGTGAGCTGCAGAAATATGCTTCATCACATCCCCAGTCTACTAACGCAGGCACTGGAGAAGGATATGTATGTGCTTACCAACACAACCTCTCTCTTTCTCTCTCTCACTCCCCCTCGCTCTCTCTCTCTCTTGCACTCTCTCTCTCTCAGTTCAATTAAATTCAAATGAGCTTTATTGGCATGCCATTGTTTTGCTTTGCCAAAGCATTACATTTAAACAGACGGTTTATATACAGAATACAAACATATGACAAACAGAGATATGTGCATCTGAGATGAACAAACCAGTGTGTGTGTGTGTGTGTGTGTGTGTGTGTGTGTGTGTGTGTGTGTGTGTGTGTGTGTGTGTGTGTGTGTTTGAAATGTTTGAAATGATGTGGATGTGTGGATGGGTGTAATGACATGTGTCCATACAATGGTGGTGCCTAAGCACTGTCCCTGGCTCGATGGCGCTCAGTAATGTATTTAGCAGCAAGAACTGCTGTCTGTCCCTGTCCAAGTAAGACAGGCAATACCTCCAGATCCCCCCTGAGTTTCAGAACCCTAGAGGTAGGTAGGTTAGCAAACCTGTCGAAATATGGGTTCCGAATATTTTTATTCTTCTCACAGTGAAAGAGAAAGTGCACCTCAGACTCAACCACACCTGTCAAACAGTGGCCACATATTCTTTGCTCTCTTGGCAACCATGATGTTCTTAGTCTGCCTTTGTCTATGGCTAGACTGTGGTCACGGAGTCTGCTTTGGATCTCTGACAGTAAAGAGATAATCCTCTAATTCATATTTTAATTGTATGGCCCAATACCATTCTCATTTGTTTTTTGTATTCTCTGTTTTTGTCTCATTTTGCCAATGTTCCAGCTACTTTTCATTACAGTACATTGGATGGTCTTATTGATGTCTAGTTTAAAAGAAGCACTTTTGAGAAAACATATTAGTAGCTGTTAGTGTGTGTGTGTGCTGTGTTAAAATGCAGGGTGTCTGTGGGACTTATGTGTAAATGCATCCAGAATTGAGAGCTCTTTTTGTATGTATCTGGCTAATTCTGCCCTACAAGTATTGTTTGGTGTTTTTACAGAACTCTGCATGTAGGGCTTCTGTAGGATGCTGGTCCCATCTTGTATAGCTATGCTCTTGTAGCTATGCTTTTCTTTAATGCAATTAGTGCCATGCTAAAACTCCCCAATGCAGTCATAATCAAGTCAAGGTGAGTGTCCTCCTGCATCGTGTGTTCCAGTGCGGTACTGGCTAGACTGAAATCGTATCTGGGTTCCAGACACCTGTGCCTCTTTTGGAATAGCGTGATGTTTGTCTTTTTTTAGATTTACTGTCAGGGCCCAGTGCTGACAGGAATTCTCTAGCAGGTCCAGATGCTGCTGTAGCTTCCCGCGCAGTAGGAGGCAACAGCACCGGGTCATCTCCGCAGAGGAGGAATTTGAGTTCATTCTCTTGTAGGGTGAGGCCAAGGGGCTGGAGACTGTTCCAGCTGCACCGCTAACTCATTAGTGTAGATGTTGAACAGTGTTGGGCTGCACCGCTAACAGTGTTGGGCTGCACCGCTAACTCATTAGTGTAGATGTTGAACAGTGTTGGGCTGCACCGCTAACAGTGTTGGGCTGCACCGCTAACTCATTAGTGTAGATGTTGAACAGTGTTGGGCTGCACTGCTAACAGTGTTGGGCTGCACCGCTAACAGTGTTGGGCTGCACCGCTAACAGTGTTGGGCTGCACTGCTAACAGTGTTGGGCTGCACCGCTAACAGTGTTGGGCTGAGGCTACAGCCGTCTCTCACTCTTCATCATATGTCATTTTGTTGCCAGTTTTCACAGCGTTTTTTTTTTCACAAAGCATTGTCTTTATTAATTGATATACTATACCCCCTACAGCGCTTTGCAAACGTTTATAATATAATCCTTCATTCCAAATAGTCTTTTTTGAAATCAACAATAGACCCCAGTTTTTGTTTGGTGGACATGTTTATTTATTAGGGTGTGTAGACTGTGCATGTGGTCTGTGGTGCTGTAATTTGACTTTTGCTCAGGACATTGTGCTCCTTAAGGAAGGCTATAATTCAATGGTGTTGCTGACTAAGGTTTACACAAACGCCTCTGAAATGATTAGGGTGCACTCTCCACTGAATTGGTGTAATATACCCGTGGCTCCAGAAGTCAGGAAAACAGCCTGGACTCAAGGTTGGAGGTGGTTGAATAATTTTAGTATTGCCCTTCGCAGTTCAGGGGTGCTGTTTTTAAGCATTACCCCTCTAATGTTGGCAGGGCCGCAGGATTCTCTCTGTCTCTCTCTTTCCCTCCCTCCTTCTTACTTCCTACGTTTCTCATCACTCCATCACTCGCTCACATCAACACACAAACCGAAGGCTGGTTTGGTATTCAGGTCCACGTAGATGACACGAGACTGAATCAATCCCGAGCCACTCCGCCTCTCAGTAACGAACAGCAGCATCCACAAGCAACTGAAATGATTAATGATGATAGTATGGATAATGAGAGAGAGAGAGACACACGAATACACACACACACACACACACACACACACACACGCACACACACTCACTCACTCACATACTCATCACACCCACAAAGACACACAGGTGAGCAATTGGCGGTGGAGATGGGGATCCCTAGCTCTGTGCGGTGCTGCTCTCAGAGAGCCTGCAGACATTTCACAGCACAAATCACCTGTAATCACCACCCACTGACTACTTCTGTCTCTCTCCCCGCTGCCAGTCACGTGAACACACACACACGTTACACATGCACCTAACACACTCACACACACACACATCATGTATACAAACCTTACACACTCACACACACATACACGTCACACGCACCTAACACACTCACACACACACACACGTTACACATGCACCTAACACACTCACACACACACACACGCCATATACACACGCCTAACACACTCACACACGCCATATACACACGCCCAACACACTCACACACACACACATCATATACACACGCCTAACACACTCACACACGCCATATACACACGCCTAACACACTCACACACTCACACACATCACACACACGCACCTAACACACTCACACACACACACATCATATACACACGCCTAACACACTCACACACACACACACGTTACACATGCACCTAACACACTCACACACACACACACACACACACATCATACAAACCTTACACACTCACACACACACACACGTTACACATGCACCTAACACACTCACACACACACACACACATCATGTATACAAACCTTACACACTCACACACACATACACGTCACACGCACCTAACACACTCACACACACACACACGTTACACATGCACCTAACACACTCACACACACACACATCATATATACAAACCTTACACACTCACACACACATACACGTCACACGCACCTAACACACTCTCACACACACACGTCATATACACACACCTAACACACTCACATACACACACACAGACATCATATATACACACCTAACGCACGCATACACACACACACATACACATCATATACATGCACCTAACAAACTCTCACACACATATCATTTAGAAGTATACATTTATAGCTGACACACACACATTGACACAATCTACTGTACGTGCCCAGTACTTAGAAGACCTAAACACACATAGCGTATCACATCCTAACCACTTCACATCATATATAGTGTATAACAAGCTCTACAGGATCATGCAAACACACACTCAGGCAGTGTACAGTGTCTGTCTGAATTGTAGCGCAGCCTGTGAACACGCATGTAATTCCTCACAGCATGCCTTGAACATGGCAGCTAGACTATAGAGCCATTCAAATGGAAAAGATGACTTGAGTGGCGTCCTCCTAAGAGCTGCTGCTGCTGCAGGGATTCAGTGCTCTGTACCTGCAGTGCATTTCAGCCTACATACCAGTCACAAGGGCATACCAGTTCACAACGTGGACACACACACATTCACATACACACACACAGACACACGCACACACACACACACACACACACACACACACACACACACACACACACACATACACACACACACACACACACACACACACACACACACACACACACTCACACACACACACACTGTCCCTTGGATGCAGAATATACCTGCGTGTTGACACCCACACAGACCCTCCCACATAGTGGCGCTCCTCTGCGCTGGCACACTGATGATAGTGGTTATTGTGTTGGCTGCATGCTTTCCTCTCTCAGCACAGTGCTCTTATTACATTAGGGACCCTCTGTGAAGGTGTGGAGGTGTGTGTACGTGTGTTTCTCTTTGTGTGTGTGTGTGTGTGTGTGTGTGTGTGTGTGTTTCCCTCTGTGTGTATGAGGAAGTAAATGTGTGTGTGTACGTGTGTTTCTCTTTGTGTGTGTGTGTGTGTGTGTGTTTCCCTCTGTGTGTATTATGGTGTTTATGTACGTGTGTGTGTGTGTGTGTGTGTGTGTGTATGTACGTGTGTGTGTGTGTGTATGTGTATGTTTCTCTCTGTGTGTATGAGGATGTAAATGTGTGTGTGTGTGTGTGTGTGCACACGTGTCTGTGCGTGTCTGTCCTTCTCCCCAGCTTCTCTCCCCCTTGTGATTTACTGCTTTCAGTGTTTACTCTCCGAGCTCCACGATAGACCTCAAATTATAACTTGCCGATGGGTCGAGCCGCTCTTCACATTATCGCCATTCATTTGTGTCTTCATTACCTCCTCCCAGGCACACACACCCTCAGGCACAGCAGAGAAACAGAGCAACACTGCCACCTAGTGCCTGCTTGTGTGAGAGTGTGTGTGTGTGTGTGTGTGAGAGAGAGAGAGAGAGAGAGAGAGAGAGAGAGACTGTGTATGGGAAGGTGAGAGAGAGGGATAGAGATGGAGTGTGAGTGTGAGTGTGTGTGTGTGAGAGAGAGAGAGAGTGTGTCTGAGTGTATGTGTGAGTGAGAGTGAGACAGTGAGTGTGTAGATTACATTCCAGTGGGCTGCTAGCAGTAGAGGAGAAGGCAGGAGTGGCCTGGCCCATCTGCTGCAGATTAGAATTAGACCCCCAGCCCAATTCAATTAGCATCCCCAGCCAGACACACTGATTGGGCTGAGCTGAGCTGAGCTGAGCTCGGAGAGGGTTAGAAAGAGAGAGGGGAGGAGAGGAGAGAGAGAGGGCAAGAGAGAGGGAGAGACGGAGACAGGGAGAAAGAGAGAGAGCGGGAGAGAGAGGGCAAGGGAGAGGGCAAGAGAGAGGACAAGAGAGAGGGAGAGACAGAGACAGGGAGAAATGTGTGGATAGAGTCAACACAGCTCCCATTTCAGCACTGATAAACTCGCCATCAGAACTCAGCAGTGACACA
>NC_045169.1:18281198-18286198 GCF_900700415.2 Clupea harengus
ACATCATGAGTTGTAGCGCTGTGTGTGTGTGTGTGCATTTGTGTGTGTGTGTGATCTAACCCTCCATGTGTTCCTCAGGTGTCCATGCTGAATCGTTACTCTGAGGCCATCCGGGGGAACTTATCCAACATCATGCGCCTCAAGATTGTCGCCCTGGTTACGGTGGAGGTGCACGCGCGTGATGTCATCGACAAGCTGGCTAAGGCAGGCTGCTGTGATGTCAACGCCTTTGACTGGCTTTGCCAGCTCCGCCTCTACTGGGATAAGGTGAGAGGGGGAGAGGGGGATAAAGAGAGGTAGAGAGGGGGAGAGGGGGATAAAGAGAAGTAAAGAGGGAGAAAAGAAAAGTGGAAGGGTTGGGAAGAGCATGAAAGAGTCAAGATTTGACAGAGAAGGACAACTAGGACAAAAGGTGGTGGAGAGTGAATGTGATTTTTTTCTTTTTTTTCATTTCCAACCCAGTTTTATAACCCACATATTTCCTGTCTTACTCTGTTCCTTTCTCTTGTTCTCTCTTCCAATCTCATCTCTACCTCCCAACCTCATCCCCCCCCCCCCCCACACACTTTGGCCCTCTCACCTTCTCTCTACTTCTGCGCTGTTTCATGAACTCTCTCTCTCTCTCTCTCTCTCTCTCTGTCTGACTGTTAGGAAGTGGACAACTGCATCATCAGGCAGACTAACACCCACTTCGCGTACGGCTATGAATACCTGGGCAACTCAGGCCGTTTGGTCATCACCCCCCTCACAGACAGGTACACTCACTATGTAGCGTATAACACCTCCATGACCAAAGCGGACTGCAAGCCCGCTGTATTACATCCAGCATAACACAAGCCTGATCGACAAATCAGTGTATTATAGAATGCACTGTATTATGGAATGCACTGTATTATACTATATATAGCGTACCACGAACCCCTGGTAGACATGTGCTGCCATTATACTATACTACATACAGCATACTACAACCCCCTGTTAGAATGGTGTTGACACAGTAGTGTACTACATACAGCATACTAGAGCCCCCTGTTAGAATGGTGTTAACACAGTAGTGTTATAGCATACTATGCACCCCTCCCTAGAAGGTAGTAATTATATTAGTATATTAAGAAAGAAATCAAACGCATAAAACCCCTCGTACCGACGATGATCGCATATATAATATTTATGAGCGTCTCATTGTGTGTTCCCTTTAGGGTATATCAGTCTAGCAATTAGCAATAGCTGCTGTGATCATTGTGCTGTGCAGATTTGCTCTCCCCACACCTTTGTGCCTGTGTGTGTGTGTGTGTGTGTGTGTGTGTGTGTGTGTGTGTGTGTCTGTGAGTGTGTGTGTGAGAGAGAGCGAGAGAGAGCGAGAGAGAGAGAGATGCTTCTAGCGCTCGTGTGTCAGTTAGCATCAGGTGATATTAGCCCCATTATCAGGCGGTGCAGCGGCAGGTTCCCGATTAGCATTAGCGCTATCGGCATCATCAGGAAAGCGGCAGCAGTCCGCCGCAGCATCATCAGCCCTATCAGCGAGCCAATCTTTCACCACTTTGCACTGAGCTGGGATGGCTAGATAGAGGGGGGGAGAGCGATAAAGAGAAAGCGAGAGGTTCGGAAGAGAGACAGAGAGAGAGCTGGGGTGGAGAGAGAGAGAGCTGGGGAGGAGAGAGGTGGGGAAGAAAAAAAAGAGTGAGAGCAGGTAGAGGTGAGAGAGAGAGAGAGAGAGAGAGAGAGAGAGAGAGAGAGAGAGAGAGAGAGATAGAGAGAGAGTGATGTGGGAAGGAGCGAGAGGTTAAACTCAAGAGCAGTGTGCACAGGCGGCCAAGTGAGATCGGTACAGAGGCGTGAAGATTCTCTCCTTCTCTATCCTGCTATCAATTATTCATTGAATCCATATGGGAAGTCAAGTCTTGAGTCAGTGGCACGTTCATTTTTTATTGTGTTTTCACCGGAGAGAGAGAGAGAGAGAGAGAGAGAGAGAAGGAAAGAAAGAGAGAGAGAGGAAAATATATTTTCCCTAAGTAGAGCAGCAATGCAGTCTCTGGTGCATGAATGAAAACATCTAATCCCAGCTTATGTTGATGAGGCGATGACATCCTAAAATCAGCTCAAGGGCATGCCAAGCTCTGTGTGTTTGTGTGTGTGTGTGTGTGTGTGTGTGTGTGTGTGTGTGTGTGTGTGTGTGCACTTGTGTCTGCTTGTTTGTTTGTGTGTATGCATGATATGGGTGTGTATGAGTGTGTGTGTGACTGTGAGCAAACACCATGCACAGGCAAGCATTCTGCACATGTCAACATAAATGTGTTCCACAGCTGTATTGTGTTGTGCGATAAATTACACGAGGAACTCCACACATTGTGTTGTACAGTACACCTGTATGTATACTTATGTTGTGAATAGATGCATTGTAGCATACAAAGGTTTCTGGAAAGCCAGGGCAGGGCAAGGTGTACGTGGTGTGGCTATTACATGTTATTATGAGTATATACGAGTACAACAGCAACACACCTCACTACATCACACTGCACCCCACAATACTGTATATACACCACACCGCACCCAACACCACACCACATACACAACACCACACCACACCACACCACACCACACCACACCACATACACCTCACCATACCACATATACCTCACCACACCACACCACACCACCCAACAAGTTTTCTTCATTACAGTTGAATTACAGCATTAGTGTCATTATTTAGTAGCCACACATTGTACGTATCTATGTATGTTTATGCCCCGCCCCCCCCCCTCCCCTTAGGTGTTTTATGACCCTGACCACGGCTCTTCACCTGCACCGCGGCGGATCCCCCAAGGGTCCGGCTGGCACGGGTAAGACGGAGACGGTGAAGGACCTGGGCAAATCGCTGGGCATGTACGTCATCGTGGTCAACTGCTCCGAGGGCTTGGACTTCAAGTCCATGGGCCGCATGTACTCTGGCCTGGCACAGGTAACTCAGCACAGGTAGCACACACAGCACAGGTGTGCTAGGTACCACACAGCTAAGGTAGCCAATTTCAAGTGTACTGTAAGAAACAGGGCAGGCCACATGAAGCACAGGTAGCACACAACACTGTTCCATAACGGAACAGGACAGCTGAGATACAGCACACGTAGTAGAAGAACGCTGGGATCTCTCAGAACAGGTAGGGAAGGAGCGTATGTATCCTTACAGAAGTGACAGGATGAGTAGTGTGGCACTCATGTGGAATACAGTGCAGGGGGCCTAGTTCTTTCCTTTTCTCAGCAGCACTAGTATGACATTTTATTTATTTATTTATTTATTTATTTATTTATTTCATGTATTTATTTTCTTTTTTGCTGTCACAGAAGCAGTACACGACATGGATGAGATTAGAAAAGTACCTGTCACGGTCCTGTCACATACATGAATTAAGCTGTTAAACTGACTCGCTTTTATGTGTGTGCATCTGTTTCTACGTACATGTCGCATGTGTGTATATGCATACTGGTGTGTATGGTCATGTATGTGTGTGCCTATGGCTTTTTGTGTGTGTGTGTGTGTGTGTGTGAGTGTGTGTGTGTGTTGATGCCAATGCACATCTGGGCACACTTTTGTGAGTGAGTGTTTTATATGTGTGTGTTTATGTGTGTATGTGAGTGTTAGAGTGCGTTAGAGTTACATTTCCTCCTGTGTGTGTGTGTGTGTGTGTGTGTGTGTGTGTGTGTGTGTGTGTGTGTATGCAGACAGGCGCGTGGGGCTGCTTTGATGAGTTCAACCGCATCAACATCGAGGTGCTGTCAGTAGTGGCCCAGCAGATCCTCTCCATCCTGTCGTCGCTCTCGGCCGGCGCCACCTCCTTCATCTTCGAGGGTCGCGAGATACGCCTCGTCTGGTCCTGTGGCATCTTCATCACCATGAACCCCGGTAAGCACACACACACACACACACACACACACACACACACACACCCACCCACCCACCCACACACACACACACACCCCCACAAACACACACACACACATACAAACACACACACACACACACACACACACACACACAGACACACACACACACACACGGCTGCTCATGCTAGAATGACTACAGTCCTGATCCTGCATTGATTTTGCACTTCGTTTAGTTCTTGTCACCTCATCCAGAATTTAAAGTACTTACTACTTACATACATAAGCATAAGAATTACTTACATCACTTTGGAATGTGTTATCGATGGCATATTGAATATGTGTGGTAAATCTTACCGTTGCACTTCACTGGGCTTTAGCATATTTTAATTAATGATCGTTGGCAGAAAGCCTGCTTATTTCAAAGAAACCACACATAATGATGAACAGCATTATAATATTGATCTTTTTATTCATTCCCATGCACATTGAAGTGCCTGCTGTAATTCTTTAAGGCGCTGAGAAACAGTTAGGCTGTATGCTATGAAATGTCCCTGTGATTGGTTTCATTATGTTTCTGTCTTAATATTTGCTCTGTCTGTGTGCCCCTGTGCAGGCTATGCTGGGCGCACTGAGCTGCCTGACAACCTGAAGTCCATGTTCAGGCCCATCTCTATGGTGGTACCAGACTCCACTCTCATCGCTGAGATCATCCTTTTCGGCGAGGGCTTCAACAACTGCAAGGTACATCACCGCAACACACCACACCACACAGCACCACACCTCACCACACCACACTACACCACACCACACCACACCACACCTCACCACACCACATACAAATCACACTACACCACACCACATACAAAACACACCACACCTCACTACACCACAACACACACCACCACACCACACTACACCACACCACACTACACTACACCACACCACACCACAACACACACCACCACACCACACTACACCACACCACACCACACCTCACTACACCACAACACACACCACCACACCACACTACACCACACCTCACTACACCACACCACACCACACCACACCACATACAAAACACACCACACCACACTGCATCCCACAACACCACACCACACCAC
>NC_045169.1:18298698-18303698 GCF_900700415.2 Clupea harengus
AATGTGCCGCCGTTAGCAAAAGAGCAGTGTGGTAGCGCGACTCCACAAAAAAAAAAAAGAAAGAAAAAACAAAGCAGGCCACAAAGATACACACACACATGCACACACTCACAGCACTCCAGCCTGGATGAAAGTTCCTCCGCTCTCCGACGCGTTTGGCTCTGTGAAGTAAACTGACTGTTCAGAGGCGGTGAAAAGAGTAGCGGCGCTTCACAGTTAGCACTAATTGTTGCGCGTTAGCGACACCTTTCACCAACAATATGTTTGTGCGTCACGCTAAACGCGCCGTTTGATGCCGCCGCTTTTGAAGCCAGCCCACTCAATTGTAGCTTGCGCCCCTTGTCTCTTTGTGCTCTTGTGTCTCTCCGTGTTTTTTTTACTCTCGCTCTCTCTCTCGTTCTCTACCATTTTAGGCATAATTTTGTTGCAACGTGCGCCCTAAAAATATGGCATGGTATGTACGAACAGACCGCACTTCGCAACGAATCTTTGTGGATTTCACCTCTGCTTTTAACACCATCTAAAAGAACCTGATGATCCGGAAGCTTCACCCCCCCCCTCCCAGCTGATCCATCTCCTGCACAATTTCCTCACTTTCCTCAATTTCCTTACTCTGGACACTAAACTCAGCTTCGAACGACACACTAAGGACATTCAGAATAGGAGCCATCAAAAGACAATCAGCCATCTGTAAACTCAAAGGACTTTGTGTCACTCCTTATCTCTTCCCACATAAAGTATTGTGCAACCCATCCTGCTCTCCTGTTCCACCTGTTTCTTCAACATGCCGTCTGTCACAAACCGTGCAAAACTAACACTCGTAACGTGTCTCCCCACACCCAACCTCGTGGAGCTCAACTGTAAAACCATCACGCACATGACTGTAAGACCATCACACACATTGCAAGCACAATAGCACAGAACATCAAACACCCACTCAACTGCCACTTCACTGTAAAGCCCCCTGGGCAGCTACAGGTCCCTGCGGTGCAGAAGGGGCTTGCTGTGGCAAAAGCCTAGTACCCGTAGCCATGGCAGCACTGAAGCGGATAACTCACTGATGGAACTGAAAGGCTGGCTTTCTTCATTTGCCTGCTGCTGCCGTAGAGCACTAATACCGCCTGTTGCTGGTGTGTGTTGTCCTGGTGTGTGACACGTTGCGCTCTTCTGACTTATGCATATGCATTCATGGGAGGGTTGTGGGGAAAGTGGACGTTTTGGGCAGTTTTTGCGGGGGACAGCACACCTCTGTTTTGTGGTGACCGCAGGTTTAGTGCATTCAGCGTAAAACTGAAAGGAACAGTGTGCTCTTCAATTGACTCAGTGAAGAGGGTTGATTGTTTGTGTGATTGTGGTTGTTTACAGTGATAAGCTGGTGTGCACGTGGGTGAGAGACAGAAATAATTGAAGCAAAGGGCAGCATGTGGGTTCGTGCGGTAGAGAGCGTGGGTGTGTGTGTGTGTGTATGTGTGTGTGTGTGTGTGTGTGTGTGTGTGTGTGTGAGGCTGTGCACAAGCACCTTCCTTTCTCAGTTTGATTTGTTCTTGTGCTTCCTCATTCTTTTTTCCATTTTCCCTTCTCTCCCCCCGTCTCTCAAAACTCAATATATCTCTCCCCTCTTGTACTCTCTCCAGCTTTCACTGAACCTTTTTCTCTTTCCTTTTTTTTCTTTGTGTCACCCCATCTCCACTCTTTTTTGTACCCCCTTGCATCCATCAGTCGGTGTCTCTGCTGCTTGTTGCTGCGTGGGTGTATCTGCGTGTATGTGTGTGTTCCCTCTGTCCTCGCTGTCAGTCTCTGTGTGTAATTATCTGTGCCTTCAGTGTTCACAGTGTGTGTGTGTGTATGGGTCTGTGTGTGTGTGTGTGTGTGTGTGTGTGTGTGTGTGTGTGTGTGTGTGTGTGTGTGTGTGAGTGTGAGTGTGTGTGTGTTTGTGAGTGTGCGCGTGTGTGTGTGTTAGTGTGTGTGTGTGTGTGTGTGTGTGTGTGTGTGTGTGTTAGTGTGTTAGTGTGCGGACTGTGCGCGCGTGTGTGTGTGTGTGTGTGTGTGTGTGTGTGTGTGTGTGTGTGTGTGCAGGCTGTGTAATCCTGTGTGCCGTCAGAGGTTGGTCGTGTTCTCTCCTTCCCTCCGTGACTCAACCCCTCCGTGTCTATTTGCATCCTTCATATCCGTCTCTATCCTTCCTTCCTCTCCTCCTTCTCCTCTTCGTCTCTCTCTTTCCTCCCTCTCTCTCTCTTTCTCTCTGAGACCCTCTCTCTCTCTCCCTTCCCCTTTTTCTCACTTTTCTGACTCGACTCCACACTCTTTGCATATCTATTTTGGGTGTTTGCCTCTCCCCCACCATGCACCAACCCTCACCCTCCCCGGTTTCTCATTATCTCGCCTCTGTATCTACAAATACACACACACACACACACACACACACACACACACACACACACAAGCAAACAAATATACACTCACAAACTGTCACACACACATGTTTACACATACTGCCTCACACAAAGTTTCAGTCACATCTCTCTCTCTCTCTCTCACTCTCTCTCACACACACACACACACACACACACACACACACACACACACACACAACACAAATTTGCTACAAAAATGTATAAACACACACATACAAACATGACATGTTGCTTCACACATCCCTCTTATACCACATACATAAACCCTGGTCAATATCCACATCGTACAATTTTCATGACTGTTGTCAGTGTTTGTATCTGTATCCCTCCATGTTACCTTGTCACCCCTGTGACCTTTGGTCTTTGACCTTCCCCAGGAATGCCCCCTGAACCCCAAGGCAGTGAGTCTGGGCGAGTTATACGGCGAGTACGACCTCTCAACCAACGAGTGGACAGATGGCGTACTGTCCTCCCTGATGAGGAACGCTTGTGCAGGTACGCATATCTGGAGGGGGGGGCAAGAGAAGGAAAGAGAGAGAGAGGAAGGGAAAGAGAGAGATGTAGGAAAAGAGGGATGAAAGAAGAGGAAAGAGGAACAGAAAGAGTTAGAGAGCTGTGGGGAGAAGAGAGGTGAAAATTGAGAGATGGAGGAAAAGAGGGATGAAAGAAGAGGAACAGAGAGAGTTAAGGAGCTGTGGGGAGAAGAGAGGTGGAAAGTGGAGAGAGAGAGAGAGAGATGGAAGAGAGAAAAAGAGAGAGAAAAAGAAGGCAGACAGGACTGGGGAAATATGTAACGAAGAGAGGAGGAGTGGGATATGATGATTAGAAGACTCAGAAAGGCTGATGATCAAAAGACTAAAGACAGAGAAATATTTGAAGATGTTTCTTATTTGTGAGTGTGTGTGTGTTTGTGTGTGTGTCTGTGTGTGCGCGCATCTGTGTGTGTATGTGAGAGTGTGTGTGAGTCTGTGTGTGTGTGTGTGTGTGTGTGTGTTTGTGTGTGTGTGTGAGTGTGAGTGTGTGTGTGAGTGTGTATGCATGTGTTTGTGTGTGTTTGTATGTGAGTGTGTGTGTGTATGTGAGTGTGTGTGTGTGTGTGTGTGTGTGTGTGTGTTTGTGTGTGTGTGTGAGTGTGAGTGTGTGTGTGAGTATGTGTATGCATGTGTTTGTATGTGTATGTGAGTGTGTGTGTGTGTGTGTGTGTGTGTGTATACGTGTGAGTGTGTGTGAGTGAGAATGTGTGCGCATGTGTGTGTGTGTTTGTATGTGAGTGTGTGTGTGTGTGTGTGTGTGTGTGTGTGTGTGTGTGTGTGTGAGTATGTGTGTGTGTGTGTGTGTGTGTGTGTGTGTGTGTGTGTGTGTGTGTGTGTGTGTGTGTGTGTGTGTGTGTGTGTGTGTGCGTGCGCAGGCGGGGGGTACTGTGACTTAAAGGCGATGGCTGACAGTGAGTGTAAATGATTGTCAGTGGAAGAGAGCAGCGCTCCCAAAGCGACAGAGACTAGGAGACTGTCGGATTTACACGCAGCCAATCTGACAGAGGAGAAGGCAGCGTTTGAAAGCTCTCCTCTTTTTCTCGTCTCACTGCTGTAGTGAACGTGCTCCGTTAATGAACATCTTGCTCTCGCTCGCATCAGTGCACTCTCCCATACCGAGGGATCATGGCATCTGTCCTCAGTAACACAACAATGGCCATGTGTGTCCCACCACCTGTAATGGTCAGGATCTCCTCCTCATTTTTTCTAAGTGCAACAACTTGTTTCTACCATTTAACTCTCCTGTCATTAAAGGTGAAGTCTGCGTTTCTGGTGAAAAGTTATTGATTAGATTGAGCTCTACAGCCAATAAAATGACCCCCTTCCCTTCTGTACTACTGAAGCAACGTGTTCAATTGGCTGGAATTGTGTACGGCCCGGTCCGAGCCACTATACCCGGTTCCTATTTACAGAGCCTGGCCTGTACTAACACTGGAGTTGTTTTGAGTGCAAACACTGAACTGAGCTAGAGGATTGTGCGGAGCAATCCGCTGAATTTGACAAAAACTGTATTCAAGTAGAATAGTGGACTGCGCCTTTAAAGCCACTGCAGGAGAAAAATATGGAACAGCACTAATGAATCATTGTTAACATTTACATGCGTTTGTTTTTCTATATGGAAAATCACTGCAACAATGACAATAACCATATAAGCAGATTATAATGACAAAATTAGATACCCAATGACATCATGACAATGGCATGCTTCCAGCTGGGGGAGTACATTCCAGTGTTTCATTTTTGTTATGCTAATGCCTTACTGGGAAATATAGCAATTAGTATGTCTGTTTACTGCTAATATTCTCATTACTCCCTAACAGTGAGATTTGGTACACAAACTCACCCATTGTCAAGTTAAAATGTAAAGGCAATTTAGTAGAGTAAAGTAATTTAATCCTGTTATTCCACAGATGGAGAAATCCTGTAAACATATGTGAACATTTGCTCCCCATGAAGAGACCTAATAAATAGAACGATCAACAAAATGTCAAAATGCATAACAAAATCATCATTGGAGGAAATGGTGGTTGCCATGTGAAATCTCTAATGTACA
>NC_045169.1:18313698-18348698 GCF_900700415.2 Clupea harengus
TGCTTCTGGGTGTGTCTCAGCACACATACATGAAGGCTGTCTCAGTTATTAACATGACTGAGTGACTTGTGTACTTTGACTGAACTTTTTCGTGAAAGATTTTCAGTTTTAGAGCAGGCTTATTGTTGTGGTAGGACATTCCAGGTGACTCTCGCTGTGACTGCCTCTGCCTCAGAGTCATGCTCCTCTTGTAGTAACTGTGATCCTTTGGGATTTCGCAGAAATGCTTTTCTTTCATACACCAGCCATCTTGGACGGCCAAACCACTAAGCACCAGTAATCAGTCTGAGACCACCCATTCCGAGTAAACCCTGAGCGTGGTATTTATTATATGTTCCCACATTTGGAAAGAGCTGTTTGCATGCGTGCACACACTCCCAAGGGGACAGACCTCCCCCATAAGCTTAGTGTTTCTGCCAGAGCCATGTGTCCCGTCTCAAATACTGCAGCACATCCAGATTTAGCTATTTCTGTGTTATCCCACACAGGCTGGTTAAAATAGGGGGTTATACTGTGAACACAGAGGAGCAGTCTGCACTGCGTGGTTCATACGGACTCCTAACCAGGTTACAGTACGCTGACTTTAAAACAGGATTAGAGGGGGATTTTTTTTCCAGTGGAAGTCTATATCATTGCCATGTCGAGTGATAAGAGTGATTTTATCGCAGATTAAAAAAGCTTTCTCCGCCACAGTTGGCTAGCAGTGCAGGCAGAATCTTTAATAGTGTTTGTCAGGGGTGCCACTCATATTACGTTCTGTTGGGCAAATGGGAACCGTTGAAGGCGGTTATTTTTTTCCCCTTTCTGACAAACACGAGTGTTTGTTAGAGACAAGACCTCTTGATTATTTATTGTGTAACTCCAGTAGAGAATTGCATTCTGTCACGGTGAGCTGCCTCAAATAAATAAATAAATAAATAAATAAATAAATAAATAATTGAAAGCATAAGAGCTCTGTTTGCTATTATCTGAAGGCTTTTTTGATGTTTGTTACCTTGAAAGGTGGTCGAGCACGGTGCTGACCTTTCCTGACTAAAATAATCCCTCGTTGTGTTGTGAATGTTGAGAGGCCGGCCTTTGTGGTCTCCATAATTCACTCTGGATGCGATTCATTTTTGATTTTGCACAGCGGCTCTTTTGTCAATGAACTGTGTTCTCATGATGGGTGTGTTGTGAGAGCCATGATGGCGTGGTAAAGCAGGAATCACACATTAGTCACTCTATATCCGACCATATGAGCAGCTGTTCTTTATAAAGGGGGGGGGGGGGGGGGGGGGGGGGGGGGGTGAGGGGGAGACATATAGACGCACTGATGATGTGATCATGGTGTGATGTGATCATCGCCTCCCTGATGAAAGATCTAGACCTAATTATGGTTTAAGTACACTTATACATGACTATACTGAAGGTTAATGAAGTGCACTAAAGACACATTAGTTTGTGACATGTTACTAAAGTAAATAAACATTTCGAAGTGCATAAAAAGCGGCTCTTCGGTCTATTTCTATTTACTCCCATGGGTGGCAGCCACAGATATGAGACGGCTGGGATGGTTCTGCTTTAACGCTGTAGTCAGAGCCGTGGGGGCACTGTGAAGCCACTGCCACTGCTCTTCACATTTACCCTCGGGCCCTTCCGCCCACGCTGGGCACAGAGGTGTGACGTGGGTCAGCAGGCGTGGGCACTTTGTTCCGCTCGGAGCCGTAGTGGCGGGCTCTTACGACTCACGCTCCCTCCCCGCGGCCATTACCCATCAGCCCTCAGGCCTGCTCCGCAATTAGCTGAGTCACGCTGGCGTCCGCGGGCACCTGGATGGAGGTAATTATGCCAGCGGGCCGAGAGGACAAAAGGCCCGTAGCCCACCTCACCGCCATCACAGTCATCAGTGCCATCGATACTCATACAATACACCGTGACAACCACCACGATCTACCATCATCATCATCATCATCTGTGATCATCATCTGTGATCATCATTCCGGACTTAGCCTCGGACTCTCTCTTCCTCACTCTTCCCTACTTTGAAATATCAGTGTTCATGTTGCCCTTCTCTATCGTGTGTGTGTGTGTGTCTGTGTGTGTGTCTGTGTGTGTGTCTGTGTGTATGTCTGTGTATCTGCTTATCTGTATATCCGTATCTGTCCATCTTTTTGTTTATCTCTCTGTATCTCTCGCATTTCAATTCTGTCTTTCTGTCTTCCCTTGTGTGTATTTTTGAAATGGCTGCTCTCTTGTCCCTCTCTCTCTTCTCTCTCTCTCTCTCCCACTCTCACTTCTCCCTCTCTCTCTTCTCCATCTCTCTCTCTCTCTCTCTTCTCTCTCTCTCTCTCTCTTCTCCTCCCTCCTCTCTCTAGACCACCTCTGATAACGTGCAGGCCATCATAGAGAGCCGCGTGGAGAAGCGTACTAAGGGGGTTTACGTGCCGGTGGGGGGGAAGCGCATGCTGGCCTTCCTGGACGACCTGAACATGCCGGCGGTGGATGACTTCGGCTCCCAGCCCCCCCTGGAGCTGCTGCGCCTCTGGATCGACTACGGCTTCTGGTACGACCGCCAGAAGCAGACCCTCAAGTGCGTCAAGGTGAGAGAGAAAAAAGAGAGAGAGGTTTTTTTTCTCGTTGCTTGCCTTTTGTTCTCTCTCGTCCCCTTTGTTTTGTTTGGAGTCCACAATGAATTCATAATAATTCACATCCATCTGTCTATCTGTATATGTTTGTCTGTCCGTATGTCTGGGCATGCTATACATAATAAATATATAGTGTTATATGACATGAAAAATAAAGATACATGTAAATGGTTAGATGCACTCATTAAAAACCTTTTTGTTAGAATTTTGTTTTGCCATTTCACAGCCTGTCTCCTCATTTACAGAGCTGTTTTGCCACACAAAATATTCCAAGATAATAATTAAAGAACAGATGAATGAACGAATGAGAAAGGCTTTTTTTCTCTCCATCTTGTTTTTCTTTTTTTGTAGCGCCTTTGATTTCCAGGTACAGAGTGATGGATATCTGAGAAGCACGCTTTGAAAACAGTTTTGTGTGATTGTCGGTTCAAACCCATTGATCTCTCAGACTGTGGCTTTTCTCTGCACTAAAAGCACCATAAGCCACAAAATGTCAGATGGCCTGATGGTTTGGACGCCCCTATTTTATCGGACTGCTTTTAGGCTTCAAATCATAAAAATAAAGGGCCAAAACGTGGTTTTCAGGTACAAAAGCAGAAAAACAAAAGCAGAAAAAAATAAAAAGAATATATATTTATATATAAAAACAGACCAAAAAATAAAAAAAGTCAACCAACAACCTACACTGTCTTGAGCATTCTACCATTTAGTATGTCTCTTTTCCAATAATGAACTCAGTTCTGTAATACCATACATTTATAAAGACCTGCTGTATCCATTGGTCTGGGCTACATAAAATCAATTTCTATTTTCTCATTTAGTCAGCATTCTGCTCAGCCTAATCCTGCTGCTCGTCGCGCGGACAACCTGCCATCATTGCGCGCACACAGATCTGCTCTATGAGTTGACCTTTACATGTATTTTCCCCAGAATGGCATCAGCCAGTACGCAATAGGGCAGCTCTGTTTACCGACCGCAGCAAAACCACAGAGCTGCACTGAAATCCACCCAGACATCCATTATTGGCTCATTCTCGTGGGGGGGGGTGGGGGCGGGGCGGGGGGGTATTGTGCCCAAGAGAACGCCGCAAATTACGGAGAGCCAATACTGACAGGCTCGGCTGACTTCCAACTCGTGTTTTGATAAATCGCGCCGTGCAACATATTGATAATTCAGACGAGCATTGACAAGTGGGCACTAGCTGGCGGTAAATACAAATTAATGTTTGTGTTGTTGTTGTTGTTGTGGAGGAGGAGCTGATGTAGATGTCCTGTTCGATTTGTCTTCGTGTTTGTCAGTTTGCCCAACCCTCTTTTTCTCTTGTGTTATCCGTGTCTTTTCTTGTGTATTGTGGTAGGACGTGTACCAGTTTGTGTAACACTCTCCTGTGCCAATCCTGTCTGGTAGGACATGTACCTGCTGACCTCGATGGGGCCCCCTGGTGGTGGGAGGACTCATATCTCTGGGCGCCTGCAGAGCCGCTTTAACCTCATCAACATGACCTTCCCTGCGGTGAGTGGTGATGAGCTCCACTGTGGGGTCTACCCCTCTTCTATTCTCTCCACTCTCAATACAGCGAGGGTCTCCACAGTGAGCTCCATTGTGGAGCCCACCCCAATCTATTCTCTCCACTCTCAATACAGCGAGGCTCTCCACAGCGAGCTCCATTGTGGGGACTACGTCTCGCCTCTCCTCTTCTCTTCTGTCTCACTGTAGGCCTCTCCAGTGAGCTCTGACCCAGAGCCCACTGCCCTGTTCCCTTCTCCAAACAAACACACAAGGACATAAGAGAGATAACACACACACACACACACACACACACACACACACACCATTTATGAAATGACTTCCAAATATTGACCAGTTACTTGGTCCCAGTGTGACAACACCTGCAGCTTCTGGTTTAGCATGGTGCCATCACGATGATGAACACTAGATGGGCTAAACTGATGCTGTTGCTACGGCGAAGCTGCAGCTTCCTCCTTATTTGCATGCCATGCGGACTGGCGTAATCAAGATTGAGCTGTAATGAAGATGGGGAAGATGGGGAAGATGGCGGTGATGGCGATGATGATAAGATCTGCCGAGTCCCAAGCAACATTGATTGGTGTGGAATGCACTTCTGTGATTTGATTTGATTGTTCCCATGACGGTTCTCCCTTGTTCTTCGTCACACACCCTCCACGCCGAGTCTTTGCCGTTACACCCTCCACTACTCATTACTGCACCCATCTCCCCCTCCTGATTATATCTTCATTCCTGTTTTCTGCCTCCCTTTATCTTTTACTTTATTTTTATTCTTGTGTCCCTTCATCACACAGCCACCACCACCACCACCATCATCATCATCATCATCTAGCATTTTAGCATTTTCATAATCAGTTCCTTTTCCCCAAAATAGTTCAAATGCAGGGAAGGCAATCATCTTGTCATTCAAGCGATGCATCTGTCTCTGTCTCTTCTTTTTTTCCTCTCTCGTTATCGTTTCCTCTCTGTTTCTGTTGCTTGCTCATTCTCTTCCTCTCCTTCTCCCTTTCACTGTCTCTCTTTCTCTCCTTCTCCCTTTCACTGTCTCTCTTTCTCTCTTCCTCTCCTTCTCCCTTTCACTGTCTCTCTTCCTCTCCTTCTCCCTTTCACTGTCTCTCTTCCTCTCCTTCTCCCTTTCACTGTCTCTCTTTCTCTCCTTCTCCCTTTCACTGTCTCTCTTCCTCTCTTCCTCATTATGGTTGTGGTTTGTTTTTGGAGTCTGTTAACAGTGTTAAGTTTCTGCGCTACTATATATTTTTTGGTTGTTTTTTTCTGTTTGTTTGTGGTTTTTGACTTGTATGTTTACCTGCACTTAATAATTTATTTTCTGTGTATATGTTGTTTTATTAGTGAATAACTGTAACAGTTGTGTTCGATAAGTCTTGAAATACCTCCAAGGAACATAAAAGTCTACAACTGTCTCTTCTCCCTCTCTCTCTCTCTCCCTTTCTCTCTCTCTCTCTCCCTTTGTCTCTCTCTCTCCCTTTCCCTCCCTCTCTCCCTGTCTCTCCTCCGTCCCTGCAGGAGTCTCAGATCAAGCGTATCTATGGCACCATGATAAACCAGAAGCTGCAGGAGTTTGAGGAGGAGGTGAAGCCCATCGGGGGCATCCTGACTCAGGCCACGCTGGAGCTCTACTACGCCATCGTCGCCCGCTTTCTGCCCACGCCCGCCAAGATACACTACCTTTTCAACCTCAGGGACATCTCTAGGGTAAGACACACACACACACACACACACACACACACACACACACACACTCTCACAAATACACACACACATGCTCACAAACACAAGGTACACTACCTCTTCAACCTCAGGGACATCTCTAAGGTAGGGCACACACACACACACACACACACAGACACACACACACACACACACACACACACTTACACTCTCACACATACACACACAAATGCTCACAAACACAAGGTACACTACCTCTTCAACCTCAGGGACATCTCTAAGGTAGGGCACACACACACACGCACACACAGACACACACACACACATACACACTTACACTCTCAAACATACACACAAAAACACACACACACACAAGATACAGTACCTCTTCAACCTGAGAGACATCTCCAAGATTGGGTATATAACACACACATGTATATACACACCCACACAGGTGTGTAGGAATAAGCTCTGTTTCCCTCACACAGACACACATACACACACACACACACACACACACACACACACACACACACACACACACACATACACATGTAGTTCACAATAATCAGCCAGAGCCCAAGAGGCTAGTTCGGGTAAAGCTTTGCCTTGTTTGCCCTTCCTCAAAGAATACTCCAAAAAGATTGAACTACTTCAGTCACGGACTCATTCAAGGCAACAGTAAATGCAAATGGAATGAAAAACTTCTTTTTTGCATAAGAACCCAAACTAGTATACTGGTGTTTTGTGTCTGGCATTTCAGTTTTCTTTTCTTTTTGTTATCCAACTTGATGTCAAGCTTGAACGAATGCCGCTCTTGTCTTTTAATCTTCCATATCCTATACTGTATGCCTTCAGCTCTAACAGACCCACACATACAACACATACATACGCACACACACACACACACACACACACACACACACACAGACACACACACACACACACACACACACACACATACCTTTTTACAGTGTGCCTTGTTAAAAAGCTCTCATTAAATCGTGTGGAAGCCTCGCTTTTGTCCTTTTTTTTACTGTTTCTGAAGTGCTTGTTAGCTAAGTGCTGCTCTCTGATGTTGTCAAGCTGTGTAACAGTGTTACGCGTGTGTGTGTGTGTGTGTGTGTGTGTGTGTGTCCCTTGTCTTCTCTGCAGGTGTTCCAAGGCTTGCTTAGAGCCCACAGAGACTTCCACGACACCAAACAAAGCATCACTCGCCTTTGGATCCATGAGTGCTTCAGGTACATCTCCTGCACACCCCTCTGCATCTCTCTTGCACACCCATAAACCATTATCTACGACACCCACATCAAACTTCGTGTTTTTGAGTGTTTTCTCTGTATTTTTGTGTGGTGACTGTGGTTGCATGTGTGTGTGTGTGTGTGTGGTTGTGTGTGTGTGTGTGTGTGTGTGTGTGTGTGTGTGTGTGTGTGTGTGTGTGTGTGTGTGTGTGTGTGTGTGTGTGTGCAGGGTGTTCTCCGACCGGCTGGTGGACCAGGCAGACATGGAGGCGTTTGTGGCGCTGCTGACAGACAAACTGGGCTCTCTGTTTGAGCAGACCTACCACAACATCTGCCCCAACAAACAGCAACCCATATTCGGTAGGAAGGCCTGTCCCGTTTGTTTGTTTGTTTGTTTGTTTGTCTGTGTGGGTTGGTTTGTTTGTCAGATAGATGAGCTTTTGATTGGATGGGTAGATGGACGGCAAAGATGTTAGGACTCAAATAGCAGCAGATCAAAAGATTAAAAAAAAGGTAAATCGACTATTGAGTATTCAGGAGTTATACATATATTCCAGCATATTCAACACCCCTGTTCCGCATGTGTGGTGTGTGTCTGTCTGTCTGTGTGTGTGTGTGTGTGTGTGTGTGTGTGTGTGTGTGTGTGTGTGTGTGTGTGTGTGTGTCTGTCTGTGTGTGTGTATGGGTGGGTGTGCTGGTTGTGCTGGTTGTGCTGGGTGTTCTGGTAGTTTGTAAGTACTACATGTTTATGCATGCACATGCCAGATG
Source organism: Clupea harengus (assembly GCF_900700415.2). Lineage (NCBI taxonomy): Eukaryota > Metazoa > Chordata > Actinopteri > Clupeiformes > Clupeidae > Clupea > Clupea harengus. Next base: position 18,321,548 of record NC_045169.1, read on the forward strand.
TCCCAGCATGTCATATACTGTGTGTGTGTGTGTAGCCGTTTGTTAATGTTTCTGTTACACACACACACACACATATGCTCTATGTTTACACATGCTGTCTTCTTGTGTGTGTGTGTGTGTGTGTGTGTGTGTGCGTTTGCGTGCGTGCGTGCGTGCGTGCGTGCGTGCGTGTGTGTGTGTGTGTGTGTGTTGTAGGTGACTTCCTGAGGGAACCGCGCGTGTACGAGGACCTGCTGGACTTCAAGGCCCTGAAGAGCTTCATGGAGACCCAGCTGGAGGACTACAGCCTGACCCCCGGCGTGGTGCCCATGAGCCTGGTGCTCTTCCGCGACGCCATCGAGCACGGTCAGGCAAATTAGCCTACAAATCACATCACAATTAGACTACAAATCCCACAACACAGCCAGTAATTACACTGCCGGGCCCCCGCCACCAGCTTTCGCAATTACGCCGTAAATCCCGCGCCACGATAAACAATGCCGCTGCAAGTCCCACAACACAGTATGCAATTAGGCGGCATATCACTCACCAGCGTATATAATTGCACCGCAAATCACAAAGCATAGTAAGTAACTCTGCATTGTCTCAAACTGATAGATGAGGCAATTAGCCAGTACTGTATCTCCCGTGTAAGTTATGGCGTGGGAGTGTGGGTGTGGGTGTGGGAGTGTGTGTGTGTGTGTGTGTGGGTGTGTGTTTGGGTGTGGGTGTATGTGTGCATGTGTATACATTATTTTGATGCAGAGCCACACACACAAAATCAATAGTTCATAGTGGCCTTGTTTGTTTTGATTGGAGAAGACCATTCTGTAGGTTTTGCATCATGAAATTATCATTTGTCACTGTCTGAATTATGCACACCCTGGAGGTCGCTTTCGTTGTTGCGCTAACCTTTTCGCTGCGGTCCTGAAACAAAACAGCTGGCCTGCCAAACTCATCTGTAATGAGGACTGAACTTTATCTGTGTGCGTGTGCGTGTGTGTGTGCATGTGTGTGTATGCGCACGTGTGTGTGTGCATGTGTGTGTATGCGCGCGCGTGTGTGCATGTGTGTGTATGCGCACGTGTGTGTGCATGTGTGTGTATGCGCACGTGTGTGTGTGCATAGTGTGTATGCGCGCGCGTGTGTAGGTGTTTGTTTGTCCTTGTGAGGGTGCTGACATCTCTGTATAACTAAGTGGGCTGTGTGCATTTGTCCTTGTATGGGTGCTAATGTCTCTATGTTTCTCTTTTGCTGTGTGTGTGCATTTGTGTGTGCGCATGTTTTTTTTTGTGTGTGTGTGTGTGTGTGTGTGTGTGTTCTGCTCCTCAGTGACGCGTGTGGTGCGTGTAATCAGTCAGCCACGGGGCAACATGCTGCTGGTGGGGATCGGAGGCTCCGGGCGCCAGAGTCTCGCCCGCCTGGCTGCCTACACCTGCGAATACCTGCTCTTCCAGGTGGAGGTCACGAAGCAGTATCGCAAGCAGGAGTTCAGAGAAGGTACCTCTCCTACCAGTCACACTTCATACAAGTACCATAGCAACTCAATCAGTAAACCAACCAAACAGTTCTCTCTAGGGAACACTCATACTAATAAAACATCGCCTGTGCGTTCCTTGTACTTTAATTTCCTTCAGATCTCGCTAATTATACTTGAGCACAGCTGCCTATTTTAACATTAATTTCATTAGCGCACTCAAACGCTCAGCAGAGGTTGTATTGCTGATAAACTGTGCTGCATTGCCACCTTATGGGTGAATTTTCATTGCATTACTTAAAATACACAGACATAAAGAGGTTGTACCGCATGGCGGGAGTGGACAACAAACCCACGGTGTTCCTGTTCAACGACACACAGATCGTGGACGAGTCCTTCCTGGAGGACATCAACAACATCCTCAGCTCCGGGGAGGTGCCCAACCTCTACAAGTCCGATGAGTTTGAGGAGGTAGCGATGCTGTCAGTCTGTTTTCTTCTTTTCTGTTGTGCTTCTTCTTTCCCACCCCCAGGAATAGTGTCTGTGTGATGTTTGATGATGTGTGTGTGTGCACTTCGGTATCTGTGGTGTCATAGCGACATGCATGCATAAGCACAAGCACACATTTGTGTGCACTTACAAATGGGGAAAAGACGACGAGATCTCTTTCTGAAATGCGTTTTTAATAGTAATTATAATGTGTATGTCTGTATATGTTTATGTGTTTGTTTGGTTGTGTGTGTGTGTCTGTGTGTGTGTATGTGTGTGTGTATGTGTGTGTGTGTGGTTACTGGTTATGGTGTTTGATGGTGTGGATCTCTCCTCCTGGTCTCATCAGGTCCAAAGTGCTCTATCAGACTCGGCCCGTAAAGACAACATCCTGGAGACGTCCGAGTCCATGTTCGCCTACCTCATCGAGCGTGTCCGGAACAACCTGCACATAGTGCTGTGTATGAGCCCAGTTGGAGACCCCTTCAGGTAGTGCCCTTGTGTTTCATGCAGATACACACACGCACACGCACACACACACACATACACACACACACACACACACACACACACATACACACACACACACACACACACACACACACACACACACACACACACGACCCCGCTGTGTCACTAGGCACCTACTGCATCCTTCTGTATCACTAGGCAGAAATACAGACAAATACATACTAATGATCTCTGAATCACTTGGCACCTCCTTGAGCACTTGAGCTGAAGTCTGTTCATCTTCTGCTCCTCAGTGGCAAACACACAAACACAATAACTCACATGCTCTCACACACACACACACACACACACACACACACACACACACACACACACATACAGGTCTATCTTTCTCATTAATTTACATCCCTTGCTGATCCCGCCCCCGGCGCTCTGGTTGTCGTGTGTCCGGCGACGGATTTTTATGGAACCCCAGGGCAACCCCTCTAATTAAAACTGACCGCCCGCATTCCGGTCTGATTCACCTTGCTGTTCATGTCTGGGCTTAGCAGTGGGTGGCCAAACCCGACCAGCCACCAGCACCGGCTGGGCTTGGACATTCAGGCCAAATCACTGCATTTCCTCCCTGTCCACCCCCAACTGTGTACCTGGGGGTAACGCAGATTTAGACGTGGGTGGTGCGGCGGGGTTTAGCTGGTGATGGAGGGCACAGGTGAGTGAACATAACGAGTGTTGGGAGGCCGTGACGACACAGAAAACTGCCCACCGTTAAAACGATTTTCCATCAAGGATGAGAATGTCGTGGCCTGTTTTGCGCCTCCCCTGCAGTGCGGCCACCTTACTGCATAGCCAGCGGACATGCGGACTGAAGCAGGGAAAGCCACAGGTGAGTGGACAACACAGTCGCGAGTGGCCGATGCGTCACGGAAAACCGTCCAACCAGTGAAGCCCTGAAGACACCCGACCTGAATCGCTCACATGGACAGCGCCCCCTGCAGGCAGTTTGCAGCTACTAGGCTGAGACTGTCCTGCTGTTTCAGAGGATAGTGCAGGGCTAGATGTGCTTATGTAGGGTCTGATGGCTTTCATGGTCAGGAAGCAGAAAAGCACAGGCCTTTTTTAGACCAGTTTGCAATGATTGTGTCGTTTCTTTTGTGTGTTTGAGGATATTTTCTGTTTTTTGTTTGTGTGTCTTAAATATGGAATCAAATAAAGTATGTAAAATGTGTGTGTGTGTGTGTGTGTGTGTTTCATAGGAACTTTATCCGTCAGTACCCTGCTCTGGTGAACTGCACCACCATTGACTGGTTCTCTGAATGGCCACGTGACGCCCTGCTGGAGGTGGCTGAGAGGTACCTGGACGGCATAGCCCTGGGGAATGTGGAGGCAGTAAGTCTCTCTAACACACACACACCCACACACACACACACACACCTCACAGGCAACTAAACACACAGGCAAACAAAAAAACAGACAAGTCACACATACACACATGACCACGTCACACATACACACTCAGAAAACTATCACAAACCCTCCCTGTCTACTTTCTTTACTGTTACTCACACAGGAGGAAACACACACAAATGCACACGCACACACACACACACACACACATATATGCACTTAAGCACACCCGCCATGTCAAAAATCCCCCAGCCATCTAGCTCCTCCAGTGTGAGATGTTGATGGTGCTGTTAGTGATTGGTAACTTGATTGAGCAAGGTCACTCCCCCTGTCTATTGTTTTGTATCATTTTTGTTTGTTTTGTGCAATAATGTATTTATTGTGCAATAATTCATTCATGCAGTCATTCAAAGTTTGTATTTTTATAGTATGCTGCTATTTAACTGCTTTTCTTTGCCTGATTTGCATAAAAGATGACCCACAAGATGCGCACAAGAATTCCAGTGTACCTGTACTGTCATGTACCTGTGCAAATGGCAACAAAATCTCTAATCTAATCTGATCCAATCGAATCTGATCTGATCTAATCTGTCTCTACCGTGGAGAGCACAGCCATCCTTTGATATGAGGTCTGGGGGATTATGGAGGAGGCAGGGAGACATCACAGAGTTACACATTACTATTAGAGACAGACACACACACACACACACATACGCACACACATACACACACACACACACACACACACACACACACACGCACACACACACACACACGCACGCACACACACACACGCACGCACACACACACACACACACACACACACACAGCACACACACTACACAATCATGTGCTCACATGCGCACACGTACAAAAACACACACACACACACACACACACACACACACACACACTACACACTCACGTGCTCACATAAGCACACGTACACACACACAGCACACAAAGAGATACACACACACATTTATTCTCTATAAGAACACTTGACCTTCAGCCCCACTGAGGCCTGAGTAGAAACACGACTGAGATTGTGTGTCTGTGTGTGTGTGTGTGTGTGTCTGTGTGTGTGTGTGTGTGTGTGTGTGTGTGTGTCTGTGTGTGTCTGTGTGTGTCTGTGTGTGTGTGTGTGTCTGTGTGTGTGTGTGTGTGTGTGTGTGTGTGTGTGTGTCTGTGTGTGTGTGTTTGTATTCTACAGATCCAGAGCAAGGTGGCGACCATCTTTGTGACCATGCACCAGTCAGTCACCGTCTTCTCTCTGCGGATGAAGGAGGAGTTGAAGAGGCACAACTATGTCACCCCCACTAACTACCTGGAGCTGGTGTCTGGATACAAGAAGTAATTGCCCCTCCATCCATCTGCCCCCTCTCTCCTGGCCATCACGCTCCCTCTCCCTAACCTCACCTATTGCTGCCTCTCCGTCCCCTCGCTCTCATTCTGTCCTTCTCTTTGGCTCTCACTGGCTTTTTTTCCGCTGCTTCTCACCTTCTCTTTTTTTTATCTGGCCTGTTTGTTCTCCCCTCTCTGTCTCACACTCTCTCTGTCTCCCTCTCTGTCTCTGTCTCTCTCTCTCTCTCTCTCTCTGTCTTGCTCTCGCTCTCTCTGTCTTGCTCTGTTCAGTTAAATTATGTTGACTTCTAAGATCCCTGACTTGCAAGCCTTCCTATGCCCAGTAAACAAGCAAAGAATGTAAACACAAATATACTGTATGTGTATACAAAGATATATATGAATTGTGTTGTTTCAAAGGAAATTGTTTTATCTCAACCCCCCCCCAAACACACACACACACACACACACACACACACACACACACACACTTCCTCAGGCTGCTGGCGGAGAAGCGCGGTGAGCTGGGCGAACAGGTGACTAAGCTGCGTAACGGACTCTTTAAGATCGACGACACGCGTACCAAGGTGGAGGCCATGTCTGTGGAGCTGGAGGAGGCCAAGAAGAAGGTGGCCGAGTTCCAGAAGCAGTGCGAGGAGTACCTGGTCACCATCGTCCAGCAGAAGAGAGAAGCCGACGAACAGCAGAAGGTGTGTGTGTGTGTGTGTTTGAGTGAGAGAGAGAGAAAGTGTATGTGTTTGAGTGAGGGCTTGTGTGTATGTGTTTAAGTTGTGTTTGTGTACATGCACCTTTGTGTGTGTGTTAGTGTGTGGCTTGCATTATCTGACAGAGTACCAGACCAACATCCTGGAGAATGAGAAGGTGTGTGTGAGTGTGTGTGAGACAGAAAGACTACCTAGTCCTCATTATCTGGCATAGGAAAGAAGCAGAAGGTGTTTCTGTGTGTGCGGCAGACATGAAGATGTAACTGTTCTGTTTATATCTTTCCGTTTGAGCGCAATTGGAGCAGATGTGCTTTTTCCTCTAGAACACAGACACATTGTGTGTGTGTGTGTGTGTGTGTGTGTGTGTGTGTGTGTGTGTGTGTGTGTGTGTGTGTGTGTGTGTGTGTGCGTGTATCTGTGTGTGTGTGTTTGTGTATGTGTGTGTGTGTGTGTGTGCGCGCCCGCGCATGTGTGTCTGTGTGTGTGTGTGTGTGTGTGTGTGTGTCTGTGTGTGTCTGTGTGTGTGTCTGTGTCTGTGTCTGTGTGTGTGTGTGTGTGTGTCTGTGTGTGTGTGCAGGCGGTCAGTGCACACAGTGAGAAGATCGGTGCTGAGGAGATTAAGTGTAAGGCCATGGCTGAGAACGCCCAGAGGGACCTGGATGAGGCCCTCCCTGCTTTAGCAGAGGCCATGAAGGTGAGCAGCCACCACTGAGCTCTGCTCCAGCTGTCTGGCCACTAACTGCCACCCGCTCTCCACCCAACCCCCCCCCCCCACACACACACACAAAATCCTCCTCCTCCTCCCCCTCCCACCCATCCTCCTCTTCCTCCCCCTCCTCCACCTTCTCCTTCCCTTACTGTCCCTCATCTCTCCTCTCTCCATTTTTGCTCTTCTCCTTTCAACTCCCTCTCTTCTATCCATGCCTTCCTCAGTCCACTCTCATTTTTCTATTCTGTTCTTCCGCTGTCTTCTTTCTCTCTCCAGTCCCTTTCTCTCTTTTTTTCTCCACCCTCTCTATCCTCCCTTTCACACACTTCTGGTGTCCTTTCAACACTTACCTCCTTACCCCCATGTTGTTTCTTATGTCTTTTCTCTTCTGCTCCCCGCCTCTCCTCTCCCCTCATTTATTCTGACTCATGCCTCTCTCGCTCTCTCTCTCTTCCGCTCTCTCACTCTCTCTCTCTCTCTCTTCCTGTGTTCTCTGTTCTCCACAGGCGCTGGAGTCTCTGAACAAGAAGGACATGACGGAAATCAAGTCGTACGGCCGCCCCCCTGCCCTGGTGGAGACCGTCATGCAGGCCGTCATGATCCTCTTATGCGTCGAACCCACCTGGGCAGAGGCCAAGAGACAGCTGGGTAATCAGAGGAGACAGGAGCGAGAGCAGGAGAGAGAGGAGGAGAGAGAGCAGGAGAGAGAGGAGGAGAGAGAGCAGGAGAGAGAGACTGGAGTAAAGCGGAGAGAGAGGAGGAGGAGAGAGAGAGGAAGAGACAGTGGGGGTGGGGGCAGGGAGAGGAATAAAGAGCAGGAGGGAGAAAAGGAGAGGAAGAGAGAGAAGACAGAGAGGAATAGAGCATAGGTTAAAGAGGAGTGGAGAGAGATAAAAGAGGTGGGGGGAGTGTAACGAGCAGGGAAGAAAGAGAGGAGTTGAGTAAAGGGGGTGGGGGTGACAGAAATAATTATTGTTATATAAAGTGTTGTTGTACTTGAAAGAGTAATTATATGTTGCATCCTTCACTCGAATGCTTTGACAATACAAATGTATATTTATTTATATCTGACGTTGAGCATTAATAGCATGAATGTAGGTGCTGTAGGGTTTGGAACAGAGCAGAGAGGGAGAGAGAGGGGTTTACTAAAACATGACGGGGCAAAAAAACACAAAGAAAATAAAAGAGAAAAGATAGAGAGAAAGAGCCCAGTAAAGGAAAAAAATCCCTGTGTCATAGACAGAATATCCAAGGCAGAAATAAGAAGGACTGCAAAAGTGCACAAAAGAACACATGTGAAATATTGACTATAAGACTGAAGGAAGAGATGAAATAAGGCAGTCAAAAAAACAGCCTCAGGAAAGTAGAAGAAAGCAGGAGTGAAGATGAGAGTGGATGGAGTAGTAGTGAACGTAGTGCCAGACTAGAGCTGTAGTGTCTCTCTGTCTCTCTCACTGGTCATTTGCCCCTGTAGTGTCTCTCTGTCTCTCTCACTGGTCATTTGCCCCTGTAGTGTCTCTCTGTCTCTCTCACTGGTCATTTGCCCCTGTAGTGTCTCTCTCACTGGTCACTTGCCCCTGTAGTGTCTCTCTCACTGGTCACTTGCCCCTGTAGTGTCTCTGTCTCTCTCACTGGTCATTTGCCCCTGTAGTGTCTCTCTGTCTCTCTCACTGGTCATTTGCCCCTGTAGTGTCTCTCTGTCTCTCTCACTGGTCATTTGCCCCTGTAGTGTCTCTCTGTCTCTCTCACTGGTCATTTGCCCCTGTAGTGTCTCTCTCACTGGTCATTTGCCCCTGTAGTGTCTCTCTGTCTCAGTCTTTGTGGTAATTTGTGGTCTTTCTGGTTATTTGCCCCCCGGCAGGCGAGTCCAACTTCATCAAGCAGCTGATGCACTTTGACACGGACAACATCTCGGACCGCGTGCTGAAGAAGATCGGCCAGTACTGCACGCAGCCCGACTTCCAGCCCGAGATCATCGGACGGGTTTCGCTCGCCGCCCGATCCCTCTGCATGTGGGTCCGTGCCATGGAGGTCTGGAGTGCTCTCAGTCTAATCACACACACACACCACACACACACACACACACACACACACACACACACACACACACTCCAACACACACACACACACACACACACACTCCAACACATACAGACACATAGGGAGAGATAATCTAGAAGAGCCTTTAGTTCAAATTTAAGTTTAAGTTAAGATTTTTATATTTGGTTTTTAACTAATGTTTTTCTTCAATATATTCATACAAAATGCTTCCAGTCCGTTCCCATAGATTCATTCAGTTCACTGAAATGCTGTGTTTGTGTTTAGATTTCTCTTTGTGTCTGTTTGTTCATGTGTGTGTGTGTGTGTTTGTGTGCGTGTGTGTGTGTGTGTGTGTGTGTGTGTGTGTGTGTGTGTGTGTTTCTACAGGTGTATGGGCGCATCTTCAGAGTGGTGGAGCCCAAGAGAGCTCGGCTGAACGCGGCCACGTCCCAGCTGGCAGAGAAACAGAGCATCTTGGCAGATTCCAAGGCCAAACTCAGAGAGGTGTGTGTGTGTGTGTGTGTGCCAGAAGACTGTAGTGAGTCACATAGCCATGTGATTGTGTTGGTTTGGGTGTCAAATGGTGTTTTCACATCAAATAATCAAGCCTCGTCAAGAGCATCGTTTATGTGAGTTTGTGTACACGTGCGTGTTTGTCAATGCGTGTTTGTTTGTTGTCAGTCTGTATTTAGTTGTATTTATTAGTGTGTGTCTGTATGTGTGTGTGTGTGATGTGCTTGACGTGTTTTCACACGTGTGTGTGTTTGTGTGTATGATGTGTGTGTGTGTGTGTGTGTGTGTGTATGATGTGTGTGTGTGTGTGTATGATGTGTGTGTGTGTGTGTGTGTGTGTGTGTGTGTGTGTGTGTGTGTGTGTGTGTGTGTGTGTGTGTATCAGGTGGGAGAGAAGCTGGAGCAGCTGAAGAGTTCCTACGATGAGAAGCTGGCCCAGAAGGAGGACCTGCGCCGGCGCTCAGAGGACATGGAGCTGAAGCTGGACCGCGCCGGCAAACTGGTCACCGGACTCGCCGGGGAGAGAGTGCGCTGGGAGCAGACAGTGGTGGTAGGCAGACATACACACACACACACACACACACACACACACACACACACACACACACACATACACACACACACACACACTGAGCTGAAGCTAGCACTCATCAGAGAGAGTGTGCTGGGAAGAGACTCTGTGTGTTTGTATGTTTGCCTACCAAAACACGCACAAACACAAAAGAATTGTGCAACTAGACTTCCTGGAGAGAATACACTGGGAAGAGACTACTGGTGCCTAACCACTCATGCACACAAGACATACACACTCAAAATACATACTAGATAGACATACTGTGTGTGTGTCCACCCAAACCCAAACACACACACAAACACACACACACACACACTGAGCTGAAGCTAGACTGGGCCAGAGGGACAGTGTGCTGGGAGGAGACTCACACACACACACACACACACACACACGTTACAGAAGCACACATACCGTAGAGCTTCGGTTAATAGCCCGGGGTTTTATTTGCTTCATTCACTGAACTCAACCTGCTTATATTTGGGACAGGTGTCTGTAAGGGATAGGCCTTTAATAAAACTCCTGCAAAGATGGGAAATACAATCAAATTGATTATTTAAACTAGTATGAATATTACTTGTATACAAATTAGGCTATCGGATAACATATCAAATACAAATCCTTAATTTCATTTAGCTCAGAGAGACAGTACATCTGGGCCCACATGCACAGAAACAGAGACAGAGAGAGAGACCCTATTTGGCATTCCAGAAAGGAAAAGGGCTGAACACTAAACAGAAGGGTGGGGGGACTTTTATTTTGTAGCCAGCAATGGAACCAAAACAAGCAACACTGTGCAGGAAGGGGCGAAAGTTTTGTTTATGTGAAGTGCATTCTTCGCTTGACAAACAATGTTAGCAGACAGTGAGCAATGGACTTAACGTGACAATATTCACAACCTTTTATGAAAAACTGTTTTGATTATTTTGATTGGTGGACCCTTACTAGACTAAAGGAATATAAATAATCTTGTTTACCATGCCTGTAAATCTGAATGAATTATACTTTGAGCGCTCATGGGGAATCTAACCAATCTAACTATGTGTAGCATGTTCATATTGTCAAGATTTTAAATATTTCATGTTAGTATGCACGATCTAAGTGTTAAGTTTAGAACTAGCTCAAGTGGGCGACCTGTGGGGCTTTAAAGAACAGATCCCGTTCCTCTACAGGAGACCTGTGTTTATTTTTCAAAACGCGTAGCCACACCCGACCATTAAAAGGGCCTCAGTGTTTAATTGGGGCTCGACTCTTAATTAACGTTTTAGGGTACACACACCCTCAAGCAGGCATTCTTATATCTATGGCTGCTCGCATTACTAATGTCACAGTTTATCAGTCTCCAAGGAGATCTCTATGGCAACTGCTGCCGTGTTGAAAAAGTGTGAAGGTTTCGGTTGGCCTCTGGGAGAAGTGATTTAAAGCGTCATTCAGTTCATCAGGCCTGGCCACCTCATTCACATAAAAGCCAATAATGAGAATCTTAAATGGAATGTGCTGGCTGATTAGACCAGCAAAGAGAAGACTGTTGCCAGGAAGCCAGATATTCTCACTCAACATTTCCACCAGTAGGAGGGACGATAAATACGGCCTTTTGGTAATTATGGTTCTCTGTGTGTGTGTGTGTGTGTGTGTGTGTGTGTGTGTGTGTGTGTGTGTGTGTGAGTGCAGGGTTTGGAGTCTAACATGGGCTACCTGGTTGGAGACTGTCTTTTGGCTGCAGCATTCTTGTCCTACATGGGCCCCTTCCTCTCCAACTACAGAGATGAGCTCGTTACCAGCATCTGGATGAAGAAGGTGAGTCACGGCCGACAACCCACCCATCCATCCCTCCCTCCCTCTCTCCCTCCCTCTCTCTCACTCTCACTCTCCCCCTCCATCCCTCTCTCCATCCCTCCCTCTCTCCCTCCCTCGCTCTCTCTCACTCTCCCCCTCCATCCCTCCCTCTCTCTCTCCATCCCTCCCTCTCTCTCTCTCTCTCACTCTCCCCCTCCATCCCTCTCTCCCTCTCCTCCTCCATCCCACTCTCCCTCTATCTCTCTCCCTCTCCATCCCTCTCTTCCTCTCTCACTCCCACCCACCCATCCCTCCCTCCCTCTCTCTTTCTCTCCCTTTCTCCCTCTCTTCCTTCCTATCATCTCAGCAGTCTATCGAGATCCAAACATTTGCGCGACTGCTGGTTTGAAGATGGATGTACACAGACGCTGCTTAGTCACGCAGCTCGAGGGTATCCAGACTATCATTTTTAAACACTGTTAAATGTCAAGTCTGTTTTCTCGCCCCTTTGTTTCACCGAGGCTGTAATTGGCTTTACACTTTGAGTGATTCCTCATCAGCGGCGAGGCAGCCGCAGTCTGTAAATACCCAGATGAGGGCGTTCAGCTGTGTAGGTGAGGGAGTGATTCACTCTGTTTTAGCGTGGTGGAAATAGGCCATCATCGTCACCATGAGGAGGCCAAGGTAGCATTGAAATATAGTCGGTAAGACTGATGAGTCTGACTTAAGATATTGCTCTCCACCATGACCTCCTCTCTCTCTCTCCCCCTTTCTCTCTCTCTCTCTCTCTCTCTCTAACTCACTCTCTTTCATTACTGTTATGAAATATTTTGTTGCTTTTTTTTTTCCTTTTCATATCCTTTACAGATTGTTCTGTAATGATATATTAAAGGCTTTTTAAAAAGCTGTCTGTCTTCCCGGCTGCCCTCTGTCTTTCAGATAAGTGAGCTGCAGGTTCCGTGTTCTCCAGGCTTTAGTTTTGCAGTGTTCCTCTCCAAGCCCACGGCGGTGCGCGAATGGAACATCCAGGGCCTCCCGTCTGATGCCTTCTCCACGGAGAACGGAGTCATCGTAACCCGCGGCAACCGGTCTGTCAGCATCAGCACCACTCCTCTCTCACGTCTGACCCATAATGATGCTTATTGTATCGACATAAAACACACACCCACATAGGAAATGCTAGCACACACACATACTCTGATACACACACATGCATACACACAGTTACACACACACTCTTTAACTTAAAGGCGGCCACACACACTCATACACAGGATTAAGTGCACACTGACAGCATACCCATCTCACGGTGTCACAACATGAAAGTACACACACAGACACACACACTCTTACAATCAAACACACAAATACACACATCTGTGTGGTCAGACATTTCCTTAATAGCTTTCAAGAGCATCTTCTGCATATTATGTGACTGGCAGATAATGAATGGAGTGGGGTTTATGGATATAATAAACAATATGTCATGCAACCAAAGTAATTGGCCCAATTTTTTCCCTTTCCATCTATCTCTTTCAAGATGGCCTCTAATGGTGGACCCGCAAGGACAGGCCCTAAAGTGGATTAAAAACATGGAGAGCAAAAGAGTGAGTGTCTGCCTCCTTCTTTTCTGTCTATATTCGTCTCTCAATCACTCTCTCTCTCTCTCTTTCTCTCCTACTCTCTCTCTCTTTCTCCCTCTCTCTCTCTCTCTATCTTTTGTGCCATCCCTCCTCCCCCGTCCTCCTTGTCTTAATGCGTTTTCAACAAGTAGCGGCTCCTTAATGCGCCCGAGAACAGAAGATATCTAAAGCATACAGGCAGGAGCCGAAGGACAGAACAAAAAGGCATTTTCAGAGATTAGGGCAATCTAGAGAATCAAGACAAGCACACAACCCCTTCATTATCTCCCCGGGATCATACACACACACACACACACACACACACACACACACACACACATGCGCGCTTAGCTATCTCACCTCTGCCAAGCCAACACACATATGCATACACGTGCGCACCCTCACACACACCTCTCTCACTGCTGCCAGTACAACACACACGCACACACACACACACACACACACACACACACACACACACATACACACAGCCATGAATTTGAACTTTGCCAACCTAGCACACACACTCACACACATACACACACTTCATCTCCACTGCTCCATAAGGACACTTGCACACAAACACAGAACTCCTTGTCCCTGTCTTAATAACCAGTCACAAACCCACACACATACACTCTCACACACAGGGATAAAACCCTGTTGTGCTGCAAAAAATCACCTTGAAAATGAGAAAACTGCCAACGAGTCTGACATCGCTCCCTCTCTTTCGGTCATCGGTCATTCCCCGCCCCCCTGTTCTAGAATGTTCTGGCCCAGAGTGTAGGGCGCTAACTGACTGAGGACTCCTGCTCTATGGTGTCATGAACTCTGTAGCTCTATGGTGTTCTCTATGGTGTCATGAACTCTGTAGCTCTAAGGTGTTATGAACTCTGTAGCTCTATGGTGTTCTCTATGGTGTCATGAACTCTGTAGCTCTAAGGTGTTATGAACTCTGTAGCTCTATGGTGTTCTCTATTGTGTCATGAACTCTGTAGCTCTATGGTGTTCTCTATGGTGTCATGAACTCTGTAGCTCTAAGGTGTTATGAACTCTGTGAATCTATGGTGTTCTCTAAGGTGTTTTGAACTCTGTAGCTCTATGGTGTTCTCTATTGTGTCATGAACTCTGTAGCTCTATGGTGTTCTCTATGGTGTCATGAACTCTGTAGCTCTAAGGTGTTATGAACTCTGTAGCTCTATGGTGTTCTCTATGGTGTCATGAACTCTGTAGCTCTAAGGTGTTATGAACTCTGTAGCTCTATGGTGTTCTCTATGGTGTCATGAACTCTGTAGCTCTATGGTGTTCTCTAAGGTGTTATGAACTCTGTAGCTCTATGGTGTTCTCTATGGTGTCATGAACTCTGTAGCTCTAAGGTGTTATGAACTCTGTAGCTCTATGGTGTTCTCTATGGTGTCATGAACTCTGTAGCTCTATGGTGTTCTCTAAGGTGTCATGAACTCTGTAGCTCTATGGTGTTCTCTATGGTGTCATGAACTCTGTAGCTCTAAGGTGTTATGAACTCTGTGAATCTATGGTGTTGCGTTTTAACTTCATCTCCGCGTGTTTGTCTGTATTGAACGGAGAAAAGAACATGCTGAAAGTAAACATCATTAGTTGTGACCTCCACCTTCTCCTCTTCTTGTGGAGTGAGACGAGTGGATAGGGTGAGTCAGACAAAGACTGACAAACTCTACGGCACACACAGACTTTGGACAAATGCGTATTGTGTACATGGGTATGGGTACATAGGAGTCTTAAGTCAATAAAAGTGTCTTAAAAGTGAAAAACTCTCTCTTTCTCTGTCCTTTTGTTCTTTTCCTCAACTTGCCCAGGGGCTGAAGGTGATTGATCTGCAGATGCCGGACTTCCTGCGGGTCCTAGAGAACGCTGTCCAATTCGGTTCACCGGTTCTGCTGCAGAACGTGCAGGAGGAGCTGGACCCGTCGCTTGCCCCCATCCTCAACAAATCCCTCACACGAGTGGGTCAGTCACCTGCACCTGCTGGCATATACACACCAACACACACTTTCTCACTCACATATGCATGTACACGCACACATACATAAACTGCTGTGTGTGCAAAATGTGCATTTCTGTGTGTGTGCGTGTGTGTGTGCATGTGTGTGTGTGTGTGTGTGTGTGTGTGTGTTTGTGTGTGTGTGTGTGTGTGTGTGTGTGTGTGTGTGTGTGTGTGTGTGTGTGTGTGTGTGTGTGTGTGTGTGTGTGTGTGTGTGCGCACATGCATGTGGTTATTGCAGGTGGACGTCTGCTTCTGAAGTTGGGTGACAAGGAGGTGGAGTACAACCTTGACTTCCGTTTCTACATCACCACCAAACTGTCCAACCCCCACTACACACCCGAGATCTCCACCAAGACCACCATTGTCAACTTCGCCGTCAAAGAACAGGTTTGCTGTCTATATGTGCTGTCTATATGTGTCTATATGTGTCATGCATTATGTATACAAGGTGTGGCTATTAAATAACGAGACTGTTATTACATGTATAAAGTAGTTATATGACTATTACGAGTTTGCTTCATTACAAATGCAGGGTTTTCCGTGGGTGTGTCCACATATGTGTGTATTTTTTTGTTTGTATGCACAGTATTTCTTCTGTGTGGGTGTATGGCAACTCAATATATATGTGTGTGTGTGTGTGTGTGTGTGTGTGTGTGTGTGTGTGTGTTTCAGGGTCTTGAGGCGCAGCTGCTGGGTATCGTGGTGCGTAAGGAGCGTCCTGATCTCGAGACGCAGAAGGACTCATTGGTGATCAACATCGCCTCAGGCAAGAGGAAACTCCAGGAGCTGGAGGACGAGATTCTCAGGTACTGGAGCACACACACACACACACACACACACACACACACACACACACTCCCACACATTACACACAGACATATGACACCACACACTCACTCTCTCTGTCCCACACATACTCAGATTTACACACACATTTAGAATAACTTGTGCACCCACACTGTTTACACACTTCCTGAGGAGCTGTTATTGCAGGTGTGAAAACCAACACTTTTTATTTCAAACCTGTCAGCCTGGATATGTTTCATAAGATTCAATAGACTTAAAAGGTCACTGTTGTGTGTCTGTGTGTGCTTGTGTGTATATAGTCTGTATTCTGTGTGTGTACGTCGTATGTATGTATGTGTGTGGGCTGGGGGGTGTATGTGGATGCATGTGTGTATGTATATGTGCGTACATGTGTGTGTGTGTGATGTACTTTGTGTGTCGTGCCTATGAATGTTGAGCATATCCCATAATCTCTATACGTGCTCTGTGTATTTGTGTTTGTGTGTGTGTGTGTGTGTGTGTGTGTGTGTGTGTGTGTGTGTGTGTGTGTGTTTTCTGTGTGTGTGTGTGTTTGTGCGTGTGCGTGTGCGTGTGTGTGTGTGTGTGTGTGTGCGCGCGTGTGTGCGTGTGTGCGTGTGTGTGTGTGCGTGTGTGTGGTGTGTGTGTGTGTGTGTTTGTGTGTGCGTGTGTGCGCGCGCGTGTGTGTGTGTGTGTAGGCTGCTGAACGAGGCCACAGGCTCGTTGCTGGATGACGTGCAGCTGGTGAACACTCTGCAGAGCTCCAAAGTGACGGCCACAGAGGTGTCCGAGCAGCTGGAGACCAGCGAGCTGACAGAGATCAAGATCGATACCGCCAGAGAGGTGAGAGAGGGGGACACAGAGCAGTGGGTGGGAGAGATGGAGAGATGGAGTTGGAGAGAGAGAGAGAGATAGAGAGGAGAGGGTGGGAGAGAGAGAGAGAGAGCGGAGAGGGTGGGAGAGAGAGAGATGGAGAGAGAGGAGAGGAGAGGGTGGGAGAGAGAGAGATAGAGAGGAGAGGGTGGGAGAGAGAGAGCGGAGAGGGTGGGAGAGAGAGAGATGGAGAGAGAGGAGAGGAGAGGAGAGGGTGGGAGAGAGAGAGATAGAGAGGAGAGGGTGGGAGAGAGAGAGATGGGGAGAGAGGAGAGGAGAGGGTGGGATATAGAGAGAAAGAGAGAGAGGAGAGGGTGGGAGAGAGAGAGAGAGATGGAGAGAGAGACGGAAAGAGAAAGATGCAGGGAGAGAGATGGAGAGAGAGAGAGAGAGAGATGGACAAAAGAAAGTGAAAGACAGGACAGGGGTCGATAGGCATAATACATGACTAACACATGACTAATACACGACTAACTCGTACATAAAGACATCATTGCTTTGGTAAAATATGTTTATATATTGATGTGTGTGTGTGTGTGTTCCATGTGTATCATTTTTGTGTTTATATGTGTGTGTTGCGTAATATTTGTGCATGTCTGGGTATTTCCTCATTGTGTATTTCTGTGTGTGTGCTGCTATCCTGTCTGTGTGTGTGTGTGTGTGTGTATTTCTGTGTGTGTGTGTGTATTTCTGTGTGTGTGCTGCTGTTCTGTCTGTGTGTGTGTGTGTCCCGGTGTGTCCTCTACAGGCTTATCGGCCGTGTGCCCAGCGGGCGTCCATCTTGTTCTTCGTGCTGAATGACATGGGCCGCATCGACCCCATGTACCAGTTCTCCCTGGATGCCTACATCGACCTGTTCAACCTCAGCATGGAGAAGAGCAAGCGCAGCCACAAGCTGGAGGAGCGTATAGCCAACCTCAACGACTACCACACCTACGCTGTGTACAGGTAACACACACACGCACGCACGCACACACCCACACACACATACGCACAAGCGCAGCCACAAGCTGGAGGAGCGCATAGCCAACCTCAACGACTACCACACCTACGCTGTGTACAGGTAACACACACACACACACACACACACACACACACACACACACACAGGCACAAGCGCAGCCACAAGCTGGAGGAGCGTATAGCCAACCTCAACGACTACCACACCTACGCTGTGTACAGATAACACACACACACACACAAGCACAAACACACACACATATCACAAACCTATGCTGTCTACAGGTTGCACACACACACATATTAGACACCTAGCACCCCTACACCATCTACAGGTATAAAATTCATACAAAGGGAACACACTCACCCACCCACGTTTAACACACTCACCCACCCACGTTTGCCGTCTAAAAAAGAGTAAGGAAGTGTTTGTTTGGTTGTCTTTTTCCTCCCATGTTGGCCTAATTCCATTTATCAGTACTGTCACCCGTCTCATCTATAGAGTGGCGCGCGTGTGTGTGTGTGTGTGTGTGTGTGTGAGTGTGTGTGTGTGTGTGTTTTGCATATGAAGTGAGCCAACCTATCAGCCGTAGTAGTGTTAACCCCCAGCTCATGGCACTGGAGGATATGCTAATTGGAAGGAGGCTTGTTTTGACAGCCCTTCAAAAGTTTGAATAGTGAGGGCTGGGGTGATACTCCTGCAGCCTCAGGCAGTCATGCCCACACACACACACACGCACACACACACACACTCACACACAAACACACACACACACGCCCCTCCGGGAGATCCACTCGGCTCCGATCCTGTCTTTCTCGAGAGCTCCAAGTAGTGTGTCTCTCGGCCTCAGCGGAGCCCTGAGGATCCTCTGCATACTATGCGCCCTCATACATCCCACTTAAGGATGCTTTACTCGCCGCGCAGCGCTACACATTCATCTTCAGGTGTAAATGGCCTTTTATCCTTCACGCTCTCCTGAGGACGCTCACGGCATATATGCCACGGCGGAGATGACTTTTGAAGTGGACTGTTTCCGTGGTAATCAGGAAGGCCGTCTGTCACATGCATGATGCTCCATGTGGTATCATTCTCACATCATATGATGGTGATGATGATGGTGGCTGCTGTGTGTGTGGTGGGGGTCTGTGTGTGTTTGTGTCTGTGTGTTTGTGTGTGTGTTTATCGAGACAGGTGTGAGTGTGAGTGTGCGTGTGTGTGTGTGTGTGTGTGTCCATGTGCATTCAGTGCATTTGGGATGTATCAGTATGTAAATGTGTGTGCCTAGCTTTGCATGTGTTGCCGTGCATTTGGTTTATACATGTATTTGTGTGCATATGTGCGTGTGTGTGTGTGTGTGTGTGTGTGTGTGTGTTCTAACAGGTTCACCTGCCGAGGGCTCTTTGAGACCCACAAGCTGCTCTTCAGCTTCCACATGTGTGCTAAGATCCTGGAAGTGGTCGGCAAACTCAACATGGATGAATACAGCTTCTTCCTCCGTGGAGGCCTGGTGAGGAATGGGGCATTAGGGTGTGTGTGTGTGTGCGTGTGCGTGTGCGCATGCGTGGGTGCGTGCGTGTGCGATCTTGTCTGTGTGTGTGTGTGTGTGTGTGGGTATGTGTATACCTTTTGTGAAGGTAAAAGCTCACCATGGACAAGAGCTATGGGAGTGTACATATTCATTATTAGCTGAAGACCATTGGAATCACCAAATTCTCCTAATCTCTCTCTCTCTCTCTTCACACTCATTCTGTCTCTCCTAACCTCTCTCTCTCACTCTTTCTTTTGTTCACTCTTCCCATTCATCTGCCCCCCCCCCCCCCCTTCTCTCTCTCTCACACGTCTCATCTCTCTCTCTCTCCATTCCTCCATCTCTCTCCACAACTCTTTGTGTGTGTCTTTGTCTCTCCTGTCGTCTGCTCTCAGGTGCTGGATAAGGAGGGCCAGATGGATAACCCGTGCACCAGCTGGCTGTCTGAGTCCAACTGGGACAACGTGACTGAGCTGGACAAGCTGACCAACTTTCATGGCCTCATGGCCTCCTTTGAGCAGTACCCCCGAGACTGGAACCTTTGGTTCACCAGCCCCGAGCCCGAAAACGCACCTCTGCCAGGTGAGAGAGAGAGAGAGAGAGAGAGAGAGAGAGAGAGAGAGAGAGATAGGCCAAGGGAAAGACATATTTATGGATATGGAAAAAAGAGGGAGATGTGTACTCTGAGATGTGGCCGAGGGAAAGAGATAGATAAATAGAGACAGAGAAGGAGAAAGAGTGATGTAGAGAGAAAAAGACGGAGGAAGGGGAGATGGAGAGAGATAGATATTTACGGAGAGGGAGATTGTGTACTTAGTGGATATTGTATATAAAGGGCTGAAGGGGAAAGATCAAAGAAGTTGAATATGTGGGTAGTGGTTACCAGACAGTCCTGGATATGAAGCTGTTCTCTTCAAGATATTGCATTGTTACTGAGGCCAGGGGAACATAATGAAGAGCAAGGCAAATACATACAGTGTGTGAGTGTCTGTGTGTCTGTGGGAGTTTGTGTAAGTGTGTGTGTGTGTGTGTGTGTGTGTGTGTGTGTGTGTGTCGGTGAGGGTTTGTATAAGAGTGTGTGTGTCTGTGGGGGTATGCGTGTAAGTCTGAAGTTTTCCCCCTCCTCCTGCTGCTCCCAAATATCCTTTTCAGCTGTAACATTTCAAAAGTCCCAAAAAATTGGATTAAATTTTGGATTGTGCCGTGTTTTTGTCTGAGTTAATTTGTGTGTTCCGGTGGCTTTGTGGGCTGCCGTAATGGTGATTATGCATCGGCCCTCGTGAGAGCGGCCTGAGATCTAGCAGGTTCGAGCGGACGGATCGAGCCAAACTCCACTCCTTTATTTTATTACGCTAACGACATTAGCCCAACTTCAGTTCCATATTAATGCAATCAGGGCGGACGTGAGCCCTGATCGTTTGTCAGCCGCCTGCCATAAGCACCCGTGTTTATGAAAGCAATTTAACTTGTTAGGATTCATTACGTTTTTGGCTCAAAGTCAGTCACAAGGGAAGTCCGGTACAGAGAGGCGCCTGGGAAGTAATCGTTTTATCTGTCCCGCTTTCTCTCTTTCTTTTCATCGTCCTCCGACACTCTTTCTCTTGTAAACTTTCTGGTTCAATTTCTCTGTCTTCACCACCCTCGTGTCCTTGTCATTCCACTTCATTTCAACTGTTTGTTGCTTCTCTGCCCCCCTTCACCATGACTCCATCTCTTCCACCTCTCTCTTTCCCTCTCTCCCTCTCTCTCTCTCTCTCGCTCTCTCTCTTCTCTCTCCATCTCTTCCACCTCTCTCTCTTTCTCTCTCTCCCTCTCTTTCTCTCTCTTCTCTCCATCTCTTCCACCTCTCTCTCCCTCTCTCCTTTTTCTGCCTCTCCCACTTTTTCTCGCTCTTTCTCTCCCTCCCTCTCTTTTTCGCCCCCTCTCTCTCTCTCCCTCTCTCCCCCCCCTCTCCCTCCCTCTCTCCCCCTCTCTCCCCCCTCTCTCTGTGTGTGTAGGTGAGTGGGAGAACAGCTGTAATGAGCTGCAGAGGATGTTGATCGTGCGCTCTCTGCGTCAGGACCGCGTCTCCTTCTGTGTCACCTCCTTCATCATCAACAACCTCGGCTCTCGATTTGTCGAGCCCCCTGTCCTAGACATGAAGGCTGTGAGTTATACACACTCACGCACATTTGCACACATACACATACACTCTCACAAACACACACACATACACTCTCACACACACAAATATACCCTCACACACACACACACACACACACACACACACACACACACACACACACACACACACAGTGCTCTGCAAAGTCCTAGACATGAAGGCTGTGAGTTATACACACTCACGCACATTTGCACACATACATATACAGTGGGGGAAATAAGTATTTAACCCCTGCCGATTTCGCAAGTTTGGCCACTTGCAAAGAAATGTGTGATCTATAATTGTAATAGTAGGTGTATTTTAACAGTGAGAATGAGAAAATCAACAAAAAAATCCAGAAAACTGCATTTTATAACATTTATGACTTAATTTGCATTTGATGCAGAAAATAAGTATTTGAACCCCTAGCAAAACATGACTTAGTACTTGGTGGAATAACCCTTGTTGGCAAGCACAGACGTCAGACTTTTCTTGTAGTTGGTCACCAGGTTTACACACATCTCAGGAGGGATTTTGGTCCACTCCTCTTTGCAGATCCTCTCCAAATCCTTAAGGTTGCGTTTTCAATGGGAGGGAATGAGGTTCAAGCCCAATGTTCCACGTTACATGGCCCCATCCATAGTCCCCTCGATGCAGTGGAGTCGTCCTGTACCCTTGGCAGAGAAACAGCCCCAAAGCATAATGTTTCCACCTCCATGCTTGACAGTGGGGATGGTGTTCTTGGGGTCATATTCAGCATTCTTCCCCCTCCAAACGCGGCAAGTCGAGTTGATGCCAAAGAGCTTGATTTTGGTCTCATCTGACCACATCCTGTTTCCCAATCCTCCTTAGAATCATTCAAGTGTTCATTGGCAAACTTCAGACGGCCCTGTACATGTGCTTCCTTGAGCAGGGGGACCTTGCGAGTGCTGCAGTACTTCAAACCATTACGGCGTAGTGTGTTGCCAATGGTTTTCTTGGTGACTGTGGTCCCAGCTGCCTTGAGATCATTCACAAGCTCCCACTGTGTAGTTCTGGGGTTATTCTGCACCTTTCGGATGAGGGTTCGTCACATCACCGATACCGCACGAGAGGATATCTTGCGTGGAGCCCCAGACCTAGAGCGATTGACAGTTGTTTGGTGTTGCTTCCATTTACGAAAATTCACACCAATAGTTGTCTGCTTCTCACCAAGCTGCTTGCAGATATGTTTTGTAACCCATTCCAGCCTTGTGCAGGTCTATAATCTTATCTCTGACGTCCTTGGTCAACTCTTTGGTCTTGCCCATGGTGGTGAGGTTGAAGGTGTGAAGTATGATTCTTTTGACAGGTTTCTTTTATACACGTCACCAGTTGAGATCAGGTGTACCTTGTTAGGCCTAATGAGGACTAATCTGTGTGCTTCTTGGGCACATAACTGGTCATTGGGAGCCAGAATTCTTGCTGTTTGCTTGGGGGTTCAAATACTTATTTTCTGCATCAAATACAAATTAAGTCATAAATGTTATAAAATGCAGTTTTCTGGATTTGTTTGTTGATTTTCTATTTATCACTGTTAAAATACACCTACCATTACAATTATAGATCACACATTTCTTTGCAAGTGGCCAAACTTGCGAAATCGGCAGGGGTTCAAATACTTATTTTCCCCACTGTACACTCTCACAAACACACACACATACACTCTCACACAAACAAATATACCCTCACACACACACACACACACACACACACACACACACACACACACAGTGCTCTGCAAAGTCAGTATATTTGCCAGTGAAAATCAGAGCAACTGAATTGTATCTGTTTTAAACTATCAAGGAGCTCGGTCACAAAGGTACTTTAAGACTCAGTAACTGTACAGTTCTTCTTCTCATTCACACATTTACCTGCAGATTTTCTGTATTTCCTCTGTGTTTCTCAAATCCTTTTGTTCCTGATCTTTCCCTCTTCTTTCCCCCTCCCTCTCTCTCCCCTGACCTCTGTGTCCTTCTCTCTCCCCTTACCTGTGTCAGGTGGTTGAGGACTCCACCACTAAGACGCCGCTGATCTTCGTGCTGTCTCCGGGCGTGGACCCCACCGTGCAGCTGGTGCTATTGGCCGAGACGTCGGGCATGGGCCGCCGCTTCCACGCCCTCTCCCTGGGCCAGGGCCAGGCGCCCATCGCCACCCGCATGATCAAGGAAGGCGTCAAGAACGGTGAGTGTGTGTGTGTGTGTGTGTGTGTGTGTGTTTGTGTGTGTGTGTGTGTGTGTGTGTGTGTGTGTGTGTGTGTGTGTGTGTGTGTGTGTGTGAGAGAGAGTGTGACCTGTTCGCAGGGGAAAGATGGAGAGACTGGTGTGAAGGGGGAGGATAAGCTGGCGTCGACACACAGGGCTCGGTTACTGATGGTACTCTACACTGCTGATCTTACGAGGTCTCTAGTGGTCTGGAGAGGAGATCGGATGTGTGCTGGCTGGCACGGTCTAGAGAGCTTGCTGGTGTGGCCTGTAGGGGAAGTCCAGTGTAATTTGACATGGTCCAGAGAACCGGTCTGACCTAGTCTGATGTAGTCTGGAAAGGTAGTCTGATGCAGTTTAATGTGGTCTGAGTTAGTCTGAAAAGGTAGTCTTTGCTTGAATCAACGTTGTGAATTTGCAAATACACATACCTCAAGTTTTTCCTGATCCCACGTTTATAAAGCATGTATAAAGTATTAATTAGTACTAATTG
The DNA here is from genome assembly GCF_900700415.2 of Clupea harengus. Taxonomy (NCBI): domain Eukaryota; kingdom Metazoa; phylum Chordata; class Actinopteri; order Clupeiformes; family Clupeidae; genus Clupea; species Clupea harengus. The sequence continues at coordinate 18,345,715 of NC_045169.1, forward strand.
TTTATAAACACGTTACTACTGTTTCACTTTCCTCATTCCTCCTCTCCTCTCCTCTCCTCTCCTCTCCTCTCCCTATGTCCCCTCTCCTCCCCTGCCCTCCCTGCCCTGCCCTGCCTCAGGTCACTGGGTGTTCCTGGCTAACTGCCACCTGTCCATGTCCTGGATGCCTCAGCTGGATAAGCTGGTGGAGCAACTACAGGTGGAGGACCCCCACAAAGACTTCCGCCTCTGGCTCAGCTCCTCCCCCCACCCCGACTTCCCCATCGCCATACTACAGGCCGGCATCAAGATGACCACTGAACCGCCAAAGGTACACACACACACACACACACACACACACACACACACACACACACATACACACACACACACACCGACATCACCATCACCATACTACAGGCCGGCATCAAGATGACCACTGAACCGCCAAAGGTACACACACACACACACACACACACACAAACACACACACACACACACACACACACACATACACACACACACACACACACACATACACACACACACACACACACACTGACATCACCATCACCATACTACAGGCTGGCATCAAGATGACCACTGAACCGCCAAAGGTACACACACACACACACACACACACACACATACACAGACATCCCCGTCGGCTACAGGCACACACACACACACAGACTCTCATGTAGACAGTCTCTTGTACACACACACACACACACACACGCAAACCCTCACACATACAGTACTCGCATAGGCGGAGATCCCGGGGGGGACGGGGGGGACGTGTCCCCCCCTACCATAAAGTTGCCCCCCCCCCAACAATCATTGACATTTTTTTTATTTATTTATTTTATTTTATTTTTTTAAATAAAAATACGACGACACAAGCGGTGCTAATTATAGATGTAAAACAATGTGTTTTTTAAGTGTTGAAAAATCATGTTCCCCCTATTCCTCAAAGTGGTTTGGTTCACATGCTGTTTCCGGCAGCTCCGTGTTTCAGTTAATCAGCCCAGTAGCCTACACGGTCAGATTGTCAGACTGTTTCCTACTCTGTCCCCTGTCGCTGCCGCTATGATACACGATATGCAAAGAGATTTATCTCATTCTCGAACGCAGTAAGAACATGTAAAGAAGACGTTTTTTTCTAAACTCCATTTACGAAGTTCCAATCGATATGCACAAGTATACATACGTTTATTAATGGATTGGCATGACAACGTGAACGTTTGCCGATAACACACGCATGCCGGTAATTAACACAGTTAAGATAGCTAGCTAGACAGTCTAGGACACTGTCCTGTCAGGGGCAGGTTCATGCTAGTTAATAAACGTAGGTCTACATCTCAGTGCCTCTCCAGATTTGTTAAATTATCTGAAGTTAAATGAATGTCATCTTTTTCTGCGGTCCATGAACTATGCTGGTATTGTAATATGGAGTGACAGTGGCGCAGGAGGTAGAGAGGTCGTATTATAATCGAAAGGTTGCTAGTTCGATTCCCTGTCGAGCTGTTTTATAACATATTTTGAGCATCAAGTTCTCTTGAACTTTGGACATTATTTGTCTGTGAATAGATATTTCGTGTTAGTACATTTAATGCTGTTTAGATAATTCTAAAATTCGAATTTCTGTTTGTAAATGTGATAAGAGAATTCGGTATTTAGCAGTTTATGCTAGCTCTCGTGAAAGCAATTTTTTCATGTCCCCCCCCGGAATTACACTCTGAAATTTGACCATGTATTGTCCCCCCCTACAATGAAATGGGATCTCCGCCCCTGAGTACTCGTACACATTTGCCAATATACACACACGCGCTCTTCCATCAGAGGTTAAAGTATGTTGAAATGAAAGGCCTGTCTGCAGTATGAGCAGGTCTATAGCAAACACACTTCTCCCACATTAAAGGAAAGGAAGAGATCGAGCCCTGCAGAACTTTTTTTGATCCAATTCAGTTTCTCTAATTAAATTTGTTTAATTCAATTTGTTTTATCTGTATGAAAATATATTATACTCTCTATCCTACACAGCCCAATTATGAAGTGGTTTTGGTCTACACACACACACACACACACACACACACACACACACACACACACACACACACACACACACACACACACACGCAAACACACACACACACACACACACACTCATGTCATTACTCTCTCTCTTATTTTCTCTCTCTCTCCTTCCCTTCTTTCTCTATGCTTACCATTCTCCATCCTTCATTTACTCTCATTCCTTCTTTCTTTCTGCCTCCCTCTCCTCTCTCTCTCTTCCACTCTCCCTCTATCTCACTCTCTCACTCCCATCTCTGTCCCTTTCTCTCTTTCCCTCTCTCTCGCTGTCTCTGTTAAATCTCTGTCTGTCTTTTACATTTCTTACTGGGGTCAGCTCAGATGGTCATTTGGAGGACTCGGAAGGACAAGATATTGGGAGTGGGTTTCTGATTCTGTAGACGTTTATAAGGGGGAGGGGGGGGTGGCAAGCCATATTAAAATCTAATATGCTTATTATAAAATGGTTAGTGACATTATGTCTTTTTCTACTGTTTGTGTGTGTGTGGGGGGGAGGGGGGGGCTGTTGTGTGAAATTGGTGGTGATGGACATACAGTTTTTAAAGTGTGACAGGGAGGGAGTATGTAGGGTTTGTGTGTGGGGAATTGTAATGTTGTACGTGTTTTATAAGCATGTGTGGAAGTACGGCAATGGTTTAAATTATAATCCTCTCTCTCTCACTCTCACTCTCCCTCCCTCTCTTCCTCCCTCCCTCCCTCCAGGGCGTGAAGTCCAACATGAAGCGTCTGTACCATCAGGTGACGGAGGTCCAGTTCCTGCGCTGCCAGAGGCCGGTCCAGTACCGGAAGCTTCTGTTTGCTCTGTGCTTCTTCCACAGCATCCTGCTGGAGAGGAAGAAGTTCCTTCAGCTGGGCTGGAACATCATCTACAGCTTCAACGACTCAGACTTCGAGGTGACCACCAGGGCATG
>NC_045169.1:18358698-18361198 GCF_900700415.2 Clupea harengus
TCTCTCTCACACTCATTCTCTTTCACTCTATCCCTTATTCCTCCCCTTCCCTCCACTCTCCTCTCCTCCCCCCCCCCCGGAACTCCATCTCTCTTCTGGTTAATTACATGGAGTTCCAGCACCTCTCTGACACCCACTCCAGATAGGTCACTCTGCCACAGCAGACATATGGTCTCTGGAGTCTCCCCTGTCTATTCGGAGGAGTTACTGCTGGGAGGGGGGTTGTTGTTGATTCTGCTTCTGTTGTTGTTGTTGTTCCCTGAAGATTGAAAACGATACGTTCTCAGGTTCACTTTTCCCCCCATGTCTCATGGCACACGATAGCCGATGACCATGTCAGTGTACATGACAAACACACACACACACACACACACACACATTTGCACCTATACACATACACAAACTCACACACACACACACACACAATCACACACACCATCTGCACACCCCTAACACACACACACACACACACACACACACGCACGCACACACACAGACAGACATATTGCCCCAAAGAGCATGAATACAACAATGAAAACATCCTGACCATCAGCCCTGTTATTGCTAAGGCAGTGTGAATGTGTGTTTGTCTCGTGCTGTGGCGTGCTGTGGCGTGAGTCCCATGAAGCGAGGAGAATCCAGTAGGGGTGTTTGTGATTTGACTCCTGCGTGTTTGTCAGCGTGGGCTTTTGAAATGCTAATTTGCCTGTGCAGATGCCAAGCTCAGATTAGATGTCTTAAATACGTTCCAAACTGTGGCCTTTGAACATCAAAACTAACTGAAAGCTTGTAATTGTTTCACGTGCTCCCCGCTACACATGCCAACCCAGCTACTGGCGGAAAAGGAGAAAAAAAAAAATCTGCTACAAAAAAGAGGAAGTTGGAAATTAAAAAAAAATTCGCCTTTTTGCAACTTGCATTAATATCTCTTTGAAGGGGGGGAGGGCAATGACAAAGATCAAAATATTTGATGCAATGTTCTGTATTTTTGTAATGCATTCATGCTGTTTGAAGACAGTCAGATGGTTGCACACACATACTATCTACACATATATATATATATATATATATATATATATATATAACACACACACAGCAAGTAGCCCTTCACTGCATCGTTCCTTATCTCACGAGTCTCGCCCACCCGTGACCCGCCGCACCAGCCCTCTTGATGAACTCAATCAGGTGTGATCTGCCAGTCAGGGGCAGCCAGATGCCTTTAGTGAAGCGTCACCCGTGTCCTTGGACTCCAAGGGCCTTGCATTTTGTTTATGAAATGATGCCAGCATGCCTGGCAGCGGCTGCAGCGGAGCCGGACTCTATTTCTGTGTGACGTGTGTGTGTGTGTGTGTGTGTGTGTGTGTGTATGACAAGGCCTTTAGACTGAGTAATGAGGAGGATTTACTCTCAGTGTGAGAGACGTGTTGCTGTCGCAGGCACTATCGCTGTGATGTTATCTATCCACAGTCCCTCTCATGTGTTAGTGCCTATATAAAACACACCTGACTCACCCACCCTCTCTCTCTCTCTCTCTCTCTCTCTCTGTCCTTTAAAAGGACTGTTCAAACCTGGCATAGCTTTGATTATTGTATGGATGAATGGGAAACTAAGTTGATTCAGCACATTCAGTAGTTTGAAGTGATATACTGTTACTCTCTGCTGTTGATTATCCATCTCTCTGTCCTTCTCTATCTGTCCTTCTCTCTCTCTGTCTCTCTCTCTCTCTCTTTCTTTCTTTCTTTCTCTCTCTCTCTTTCTCTCTCTCCCTCTCAGACATACTCGTCTCTGAAGCCCTTGGCGTCATGGACGCGGGACCTGTGCCAGCGCGTGGACCAGTTTGCCCGCTGGGCAGAGACGGCACACCCGCCCGTCCTCTTCTGGCTCTCTGGCTTCACCTTCCCCACCGGATTCCTCACCGCTGTACTGCAGGCCGCAGCCAGACAGCTCAACGTGAGAATAACACACACACACACACACAAACACAGTCACATGCATGCCCCCCCCCCCCCCCACACACACACACACACCACATGTACCCCCTCCACACACACACACACACACACAGACATGCACTGCCCATACACACACTTCAACATGTGTACACACACACATGTTCACAGGCACACACACACACAATATCGGCAGATGTTCCCATCTCCCACCCCCCTCCCTAAACACATAAATCAATAATGGATAAGGTGTCTCCTATTGTATATGTTATGGATTCATGCGAATCACCAATTCATGTCGCTTCCTACCCCCATGAAACAGTGTGGGGACAGAGAGCGAGAGGAGAAAACAGATTATATTTAATCTGGTTTCATTCTCCGTGAAGCTTCAGCCTTTGGAGCTCTGTCCTCCTAAGCGTCCGCCACATCCTCATTAGTGTAAATGAATAGGAAATCTAATTTTGGTTGTTGTCAGACACATGGTGATCAAGTTGTTCTATTTTTACGAGGCGGCTGTAATCTATCGAAATCATCAGTGGCCAAAGCCTTTT
>NC_045169.1:18366198-18378698 GCF_900700415.2 Clupea harengus
CTGAAGGAAGGAAGGAATGAGAACGGAGGGGAGAGGGCTGGGAGGGAGGTGGAAGGGTTAGGCTGTTCAGAGTCGCATTCATCCATTCCTTCGCTGTGTCCTCAATGAGAGAGAGAGAGAGAGAGAGAGAGACTTCCTCAGACAGTAAGGGTCTCTTTATGCACAAGTAGCGCTCCTCCGCTGGCCTGTGTACCGCTAACTGCTTGTTGCCGTGCTCATAGCAACACATCGAATTCAAATTCAAATAGGCCTCCCAAGGCCCCATTGTAATAAGCCCAGTCCTCAAGATTTAAAAATGGTGAGTGTGTTTGGGCGGGGGAGTGTATCTCATCTTAGATTTAGGGGACAAATTCCTCTGAGTGTTCTATTAATTTGCCAAGTCTCCCACCTGAAAGCACTATCTAAGTATGTGGACCAGGGAGTATTCAAAAGTCCTTCAAAGCACACCTTCATTGACCTCTGCTTGAGAATGTGCTTCACTCGAGAACTGCACAACCGCCTGTGTTTTCAATTAGAGGATATAAAATGTCAACTAACATTCCGTGGCAAGAAACACAATTATCAGATGCCAGTCTTTAGTGCACTTCTCCAAAACGCGAATTCCATGTGTCGTTGGTGGCTGTAGGTGGACCAATGCAGAGAAACAACTATGTTTCTACACAACATACATTTGTAACAAGTGGATGACCCCTCGTTCCCAATGAATGATTACGTCTGAGGAAGTCGCCGTGCATTATTCCCGACTGTTTCCCAGAAAGAATGAAGAAATGGTGGAATTTTTTGGTAAGTCACAGCCTCCTGTGCTTTCCCTATGAGTGTGGAGGCGGGGCACTTCAGTCCAAGACTCGTCCACCGAAAATAACCTGCATGAGGGAGGGAAGAGACTTCCAGAGAAAAGTGAGAGAGAGTAGAGGGAGGAGGAAAGGATAGTGCCCGAAAAAGCGGGGAGGGAGAGAAGAAGAAGAAGAACGGAGTGCCTGCGCTGCGATGGAATAAAAACTGCGCAATTTTAAATCCTATCTCCGCTGCTCTTCCAGCGCTGGCCAGCGGCTGCAGCGCAGCCACACGCCACCCGATGTCTCCTGGACATGCGAACACGTTTCGTCCAGCTTGCGTGGATTTCCTCGTCCTTTACCACTGGCTGTTCGTTTAGACAACAATTGTGTGACAATTTCTTTGATAGTCTTTGAGCTACATGGCAAACGTTTTGGAGAAGAATTGGCAGAGACAAGCCTCTGTGACGGCCACATCTTTGCTTCGGTTTCATAACGTATCTGCGTGTGTAGAAGTGCATCCTCACGCCGTCATTTCAAACATGCGTATCGATTCGGAATGCATAATTAAACCTTCTTACATGACCACGCTCGTGCTGCGTGACTCTCCAGGCGTCCATTCTGGTGGGAAGAGGAGAATGCCTACCATAATCGTCTTTTGGGATGTATCACTGGACAATTTAACGTTATGGAGAAGGGGCACGGCACCTCCCAGTCACACTCTGCTTTTGGCAGCAGGTAAGCGGGCGGCAAAGCACTTTTTACACTTTTAACGTTACATCTGCACCCAGCACGTCAATAACAGGTACTTTACACTACAGGATGTGCTTGCTTCCAGACAAGCTGGAACGATCGAGTGAATCTTGTCAACCCGATCCATTCTTGTGCGTGCATTAATTAATGCATTTTTTTTGCCTGCTTAATCGCCTTAATTAATTGCCATTATGAATCTCCAGTCCCTTCTGAATATGTACGCACAGCGTCTTTTCGCCATTCATTTAAACTTACTCTGCGCCAGAGATTTGTAGAAGGCCAGACGGACTTCAGTTCGCATGCTTGTGTCGAATGAGTGTTTAATTTGTAGAAACTTGCCTTCCCTGGCAGCTTCTAAGGAAACTGATGAGCTCATACAGTTACTCTTGGTTTACGGGAAACGAGTAGGAGTTAGGGGAGCTGATGCGTTGCAGTCGCTAATAGGAGAAGCCCACGCTTTCTCGCTAACTAAATGACTCCCGCACAGTCAAATCTGTTATTAATCCGTATTCTGCTAAAGCTTTCGTGTTGTACCACCGCGTAAGATCTGGGTGTTAACCTGGTGTGTTGGCGTATATTTAAATAATTATTTGTGATGTAATCGCGGCCATTGAATGAAATCCGGGCCTGGTAGTAGTGGAGAAGGAGTGTCGCATTTTCTTTCTGAAATGTCATGTGGTGAAGTTGTGGCGGTTCATAGAATTTCCAGGAAGAACGTTTGAATTTTTTTCTGTGTTGTTTTTTCTTCGTCCTCCACTCCTCTCTCTTTCCTCTCTGTCCACGCCCCCTTGCGTAGTAGGAGTAATTACCCATATCGAACACAAGAGGGTGCTCCATCACCACTGATATGTGGCTTTCCAGAGCCTTCTAACATGAAATGGGACGAGGAAGAGATTGTTAGGACGTGTACCACGAGTCATCATCTACTGTCCAGGTTGTGATATTAATGGACACGGTTGACAGTTGGGAGACACTGACAGATTATATGCTGACAAATGCCTGAAAACGTATTTTTAAACTTCTGCTACCAATGGATGTTATCAGTGCCAGTCAGTTTCATCAGTCTTTACAGCAGTCTAACTTCAACTGTGCTGGAGGCTGGAGTGATCATCAGATGCCAAGTGAAGGAGACTAACATTAGGAACATTAGTCCTTACATATGTCTTGGACGGTCACACATTTGATTCATTTATTTGGAATGACCAATACTGATTACAACACCACAGTATCCAAATATTAATAAAGAGCCTATTATGTCTCACACAACAACACAAACACTGTGCAAGTATTTACATCCAAGTGAATCAGTAGATGGATACAGTCATATCAGGGGTAGAGATGGCAGCGCCTTCTCCATATATGCAGACTGCCTATGATTGCTGACACAGAGCAGTATTTAGCTATTTGCTTAGAGTTCTTATTATTAAGTCCAGCAATTTGCAATCCTCTAACACAGAGTCTATGAACATGTCCAAGGCTACCATAAATGAGTACAACTAGTTTTGTACTATAACCACCTACTGTCAGAGCATGAATTAATGGCTGGCACACACACACACACACACACACACACACACACACACACTACATCACATCTATAGACAATAACACCTGAAAAGACCGGAGGTCTCTCCTCTGATGTGTCTTGCTCTCTGGTACTGTCAAAATGTCCCATGGCAGTTGAATGCTATTCCATGTATTCATTAGAACACGGTTGTTTGATTGTTTTGATAGGATCCATTTCTCTGACAGATGGAGTAATGTGTTTTGGTAATGTATCCTTAAGTTTGCCAATACTACCTTTAGCCCACTCTGTGGTCCCTCACCATTTAAAGAGCTCACTAGGGCTATTTACCCAGCTGTGAAATATGAGCCAAATACAAAACACAGTGTGAAAACACAGAATTATTTATTTATTTATTTAATTCATTTTTTAAAGTTCTCTCCACGCCATGAGGCGCACAAGGCCGTAACATCTGACTAGTTGCAGTTTCAGTATTCGGTAGTCATGTTTGTTCTTTCTGGGAACAGGTGATTGGCCTGTAGCCCAACCCCCAACCTGGAGGACCAGTTGGTTTTCTGTCGGGGTTTCCCTTCCCTTAGAAGATTGCTGTGTCATGCACTCTCACAAGCTCCATCTGCCCGGGTGCAGTTTAATGCCATGCCCCGGACTCAATGATGTGTCTGCAATAGTTTAAAACCCAAGAGAGACCGGACTTATTTCACTATGTATGTACATTGTATTGATGGAGAGAACAATTTAAGTATTGTACATAATACATAATAGCATATAGCAATATGTGTATATGTAATATATCAATACTATATTATTGTATGCATGGGTGTTTAGTATAAAAAGTATATAATATGCACAATATGATGGTTGTAGCACTTCTGAGGGAACTAGAGTGTGTGGATTACACTTGAATTTGGTTTGAATGATTAGAAAGGTGTTGTAGGCTTTGAGTGAAAAAAAAAACTTGGAATTAAATACAATTTGGAAAACAATTCGGAAATCTAGCTCTGGTGATGCTGGTGGACTTGTGAACCCCTGGACGACCTGTTAATGCAAGTTAGCCAGACCTGTGGTTGCTGACTGTAGAGTCCATGGTTAAGACCTTACATGTGTTTTCCACTAGGTGGCGACAAAATACCAATATTTGGGATGGGACGTGGGGAGCCATTTACCCCTCAGCTTTGAGGTTGTAGTGGTTGTAGCTTTGAAAGGGTCATTGTCGTAACTGTGAAAATGTTTGTGACTTTGAGATGATTGTGGTTTCACTTTTAATCAAGGGTTTAGCTTCGACATGATTGTGGTTTTACGGAAGGTTATAACTCGAAATGATCATAGTTTATTTAAAATGGTCAATGATGAAGTTTTGAACTGATCACGGCTGAGGCTCAGAGGTAGATAGATAGAGAGATAGATGGATACTTTATTAATCCTGAGGGAAATTTAGGTCATCCAGTAGCTTATACACTTAACTCACAAACATACATACATAAATTACAGTAAAAAACAATACACATAGGGAGAAAATGTTCACAGGGAGTGGGGTGTATACAGATACAGGATAGATATGGCCCTATATTACAGTGTGCATTGATTGTGACAGTGTTGATGTCCACGAGGAAAGTAGTGCAAAGAGTGCAGAGAGATAGTGTTCATGTGCTTGTGTGGATAGTGCAAAGATCTCTATCTTTGCACTATCCACACAAGCACATGAACACTATCACTGCACTATCACTGCAATCAGGTGAACATAGTTGTAATTTTCTATCATTTTCTATACTTGTGCTTGTGTGTGTGAGGATAGTGCAAAGTGATATAAATAGTAAAGTCAAGTCTGTGCAAGGGGCTAGTATAGCCAGTAAAAAGATGGACAGTGGGATGGAATATAATGAGATGAGAAGAGAAGGGCAGACTGAGGTAGACTCATGCAGATAAGTCCATCTCCCTCCCCCTCCCCTTCTGCGTGGCGTTATAAAGCTGTATGGCCCTGGGGACAAAGGACTTCCTCAGCCAGTTCGATGAGCATGACAGTGACAGGAGTCTGCCACTGAATATGCTCCTCTGTCCGTTAAGAGTACTGTGTAGTGGGTGGTGGTCATTGTCCAAGATGGTCAGCAGCCTACTCGGGGTCCTTCTCTCCGCCACTGTTGTTAGGCAGTCCAGTTCGATGCCAACAACAGTTCCTGCCTTTCTCACCAGCCTGTCTAGTCGCCCTGCATCCCTCTTCTTTATGCTGCCTCCCCAGCACACCACAGCATAAAAAAGGAGGCTGGCAACAACAGACTGGTAAAACATGCGCAGGAGTTTGTTGCAGACATTGAAGGACCTCAGCCTCCTCAGGAAGTAGAGCCGGCTCTGTCCCTTCTTTTAGATTGCATCAATGTTGGCTGACCAGTCCAGTTTACTGTCCAGATGAACTCCTAAGAACTTGTAGGTGTTGACCACCTCCACACTTACACCCCCGACGGAGACGGGTAGCAGAGGGGGCTGAGACCTCCTAAAATCCACCACCATCTCCTTGGTCTTGGTGGTGTTCAGCTGCAGGTGGTTATGCCTACACCACTGCACAAAGTTGTCCACCAGGCTCCTGTACTCACCCTCCTGTCCATCCCTGATACATCCCACAACAGCAGAGTCATCAGAGAACTTCTGGATGTGGCACGACTCCGTGTTGTAGGTGAAGTCTGATGTGTACAGGGTAAACAGGACTGTGTGGAGCGCCGGTGCTGCACAACACAGTCTCAGATACGCAGTCTTTCAGCCTGACAAACTGTGGTCTCTCCGTCAGGTAGTCAGTGATCCAGGATACCAGGTGGGTGTTCACACCCATCTGCACGAGCTAGGTGAACATAGTTGTAATTTTCTATCATGATGGAGGTAGACTTGAACATAGTTGGTGCAATGTTAAGCTTTGACATGGCCTTAGTCCATGGTTATAATGTTGAGGTGATCACAGATTGCAGTGACACTTCTGTTTATATACCAGTTTATGGTTTGTTCTACATCAATAGTTTACAAGTTTTTTTTCTTGAATTTTCTCTAATTATTGAACTACCAGGCATGTGTGCATGCTGTGATTAGGTTGTAGTAAATATTGGGTAGGATTTAGTAAAAATATTTGTTTTTGCCTCAAGGGGGCGCTCTCTGCTCAAAGTGTGCCTGTTTGGTGAGCAATGTCGATTCCCTTTCAAGGACTATTTGAGTCCATTCCTTGTTACACACGTCGGTGGACTTCAGGGTGTTGTTTTAGGTTCATTCAGGATACACCAACACTTATCCTGAGCTACTAACTGGCCTTTTGTTGTGTTTGCAGAGAAATGCAACCAAACATGAATGCTGATGAACTGGCTGGGCAGCCACAGCACAAGGTCAGAGAGTTTGTCCATGGATCACGGCCACCAATCATGGAGTCTCTCGAGCAACTGAGTGGCAGACCAAATGGCCAATCAGCTTTCGGAGAGGGTAAGTCCGGATTGCTTTGCAACAACTCCTTTGAGCTCCCTCCCCCCAACCGATCAGTGTTAAAGTCAAGAGTGCAATCCTCTGTGCTCGAATGACTGGACACACGAGCCTTTGTCCCCATGGTCATCGTCACCATCAGCTAAAGCAATGGCAAGTCTTAAATAATACCCAGAGTTCTTAGCGTCTGCCTGTAAGCATAAGCATGTGACCTCTCATTTTGTCCATCTAATGCTTTTCATCAAACCTCTTCTGTCCCTACAGAGTCCTCCCTCCCTCTGCTGTGTTTGTCTCTCTGTCTCCCCCGGTCCACCGGGCTGCTCCCTGCCCCTCCCCAGGCAGAGACCACCATGCTGGGCAGGTAAGCCTCCATGCACCCCCCCCCCCCCCCCAACACACACACACACACACACACACGCGCACACACACACACACACCCGGCAGTGAAGGGGTTACGGGGCAAACGCCACAGTGGTGGCAGTGCATACCTCTGAGGTCACCCTGCACCCGGAGGCACCAGCTGTGCTAAATATTTACACTTTGCAAGCCGGGGAAAAAAATATCAAACGTGCAGCGCTGTCGCCAGCCCCCGTATGGCAGCAGGAGAGGGGGGGGGGGGGGGTAAAAAGCACCAATCAGTGGTGTCAGCCTTCGCTGGGCTTCAGTAAACTCCCTGCAGGTGTTTACCATCTCTCAGCGCACACCCAAACACACACACACACACACTCACACACAGACACACAGACACACAGACACACACGCACGCACACACACACACTCGTTTAGAGAAAAGAAACCTCCTTTTATGTGCCTGGTACTCCTGAGGAACCTCAGAAGGTTCCGGGTCTGGAGTCTTAAACGTCGTTCATGTGCCGCCTCATATTTCTGCACAAAGACTGTTGAGTTCTGAGTGACGGGGCAGATTTATGACCCTCGTAAGTGGCTGTGGACAGGTTGGGGCAAACAGCGTCTCGTAATGTGGTCAGGTCTAGGGAGGACTCGTATACACAGTGACTTTTGTTGCACAGTAACATGGATCTGCCTCCGTGTGTGTGTGTGTGTGAGTGAGTGTGTGTCACAGTGGGGTACTGTTGCGTGTGTTTGTGCTTGTGTCAAGTTAGGTTGGTTTAAATCTGTCTGTGTGTGGAAAGATCAAAGTGTGTGTGTGTGTGTGTGTGTGTTAATGTTTGTTGGTGCTTGTGTGTGCATGGATCAGTGTGTGTATGTGTGATTAGAAATACGTGTGAATGCAGTTACTTGTGGTGACTGCAGATTTCTCTGCAGAATACTGCAGATACCAGTCTATTTGTAAATGCCTGTGTGTGTATTTGCATGTGTCAGCGTGTTCGTGGGTGTATGCGCATGAATGGCTATATGTTTGTTTGTCTGTGTTGTTGCGAGTGTGCGTGTGTGTGTGCGTGTGTGCGTGTGTGTGTGTGTGTGTGTGTCCATTCTTGTGAAAGAGAGATACTTCCTGGCTTAAACGCGGTGATGATGGGTAATAATGAGAACCTGCAAAATGATTTACTGCCCTGTGCTTCCTGTCTGCGCGTGATTGGACGAGCCTGGTCAGATGCTTCCTGGCTGCGTGTGATTGGATAAGCCTGGTGTGGTCTGGTTTGAGTAGCTTGTGTGTGACTGCTGGTGTCTTTGGCATGCTGCTAACATGCTTTACCTAGTCATCAGTCATCAGTTCATGTGTTGAGTTGGATTTTATATATTGGACTACAAAAATGTCTTTATTTCTCAATGTCTTTCTCTATCCCTCTCTCTCTTTTCCTCTCTGTCTTTCCTCAATCTATATCTCCTCCTATGCCCTTTCTCCCTGTCTCTTCCCTTCACTTCGCTTTCTTTCCTCCTCTCTTTCTCGCTCCCCTGTTCTTTTTTTCCTCTCTTCTTCCCCCCCCCCTCTCTCTCTTTCGCTCTCTCACTAGCACTCTTTGTTTCCATATAGGGTATGTGCAGAGTATGACATCATGTCACACAAAGGTGCTTTATGTTGTGTGGGTTTGGACACAAGCCAGATTGCTAGCGCGAGCTGGATAGAGAGAATATGAGATTGAGGGTAGGGAGAGAGAGATGACAGAAAGAGGAAGAGAGAGGACTCACCATATACAAAAGCAAGGTGAGAGAGAGAGAGAGAGAGAGAGAGAGAGAGAGAGAGAGAGAGAGAGAGAGAGAGAGAGAGAGAGAGAGAGAGAGAGAGAGAGAGAGAGAGAGAGAGAGAGAGAGAGAGAGAGAGAGAGAGAGAGAGAGAGGAGAGAGAGAGAGAGAGAGAGAGAGAGAGAGAGAGAGAGAGAGAGAGAGAGAGAGAGGACTCTAACCGGGATATAGTTCTCTGATGTGGTACTGGGCAGACAGGGCCCCCTCACACACACACACACACACACACACACCAGTACTCCAGTGCTTCCGCTGGGCCCCAGAATGTGAGGGGGTGTCTATGTGGTTCATCCTGTGGCCATTGTTACAGAGCTGATAAAGATCAACAATGACCACTGCAACCCAGGGAGGGGGAGACAGAGAGAGAGACAGATAGACAGACACAGAGAGAGGGAGACCGATAGACAGACACAGAGAGAGAGAGAGAGACAGAGAGAGAGACAGAGGGGGAGACCGATAGACAGACACAGAGAGAGGGAGACCGATAGACAGACACAGAGAGAGAGACAGAGAGGGAGACCGATAGACAGACAGAGAGAGAGAGAGATAGACAGACACAGACAGAAAGTGAGAGAGAAAGAGAGTGTGTGTGTGTGTGTGTGTGTGTGTGTGTGTGTGTGTGTGTGTGTGTGTGTGTGTGTGTGTGTGTGTGTGTGTGTGTGTGTGTGCGTGTGTGTAAAACAGTCCGGCCGGTGAGTAGGAACTTGAGGAAAGAGAACAAAAAGTGATTGTGTGTGTTTTAATCACACACATACACAGCCGATCGATGGTGGACAGTCATGGTGTTATTTACAATGATCTCTACAGCACAAAACCTCCTGTTGTATCCTTGTGACCTCCCCTGTGTGTGTGTGTGTGTGTGTGTGTGTGTGTGTGTGTGTGTGTGTGTGTGTGTGTGTGTGTGTGTGTGTGTGACAGCTCATATATCTTGGGAAGGAGGAGATAAGGGCTCATCCTGGATGTCCTCTGAGCCCCCGTGCTCTCGGCTCAACACTCAGGACTTCCGCTCCCGTGCTCATGAAAGAACGAGGGATGATGGCGAACGACAGAAGAGGAGAGATGGATCAAGGGAGAGGATACAGGCGGAACAAGAGAGTGTGTATGAGTGGTTGTGTTCCAGTGCTGATTGTGTGTGTGTGTCTGTGTCTGCCTGCCTGTCTGTTTGTCTATCTCCCTTCTGTCTTTGTGTGGATGAGTGGTTGTGTTCAAGTGCTGTGTGTGTGTGTGTGTGTGTCTGTGTTTGTGTGTGTGTGTCAGTACTGTTTCTGGTAAATGCTGTGTGTCTAGCCTGAGGCAGTAAAGTGTGTAAGTCTGCTGGCTGGGCGATCTGTCACTGCTACAGCCTCGTCAATCACCCGCCATCAGCCAGTAGAGTACACACTGTCTGCTCAGTCACCTTCACACACACACACACACACACACACACACACACACACACACACACACACACACACTGACCAACACGCACACACTCACACACAAAATCACTCACAATTACACACATAGACATACACAGACACATACACACTCACACTTAATCTCACACACACACACAGACACCGACCCATAATACAATACTTGTAATCTCACACAGACACTGACATAATCACGCACACTCTCATTCATTTACACACAATAATTACAGACACACACACACACACAGATGGCATGACTAGTGTAGATCAGACCTAGCCAAGTCCCTTTCACGATCAGTTGTTACCTAGGTTACGTAATGAGCAATGGAGATGAAAAGCGAGTAGGAGAGGGAGGGAAGGAAATAAAAAGGAAGAAGAAGGGGGAGAGAGAGAGAGAGAGAGAGAGGAGATGGATGGAGAGAATAGAGAGCGAAGAGGAAAAAGAAATGTAAGAGAGAGTATAGCGGAACGGAAAGAAGAGAGGAGACAGCAAGGAAGGAGAGAGTGGGAGGATATTAGGAAGCTGGGGGCACAGGAACAGGAAGGACGGAAGAGAGCCACCCCCACAAACACACACACACACACACACACACACACACACACACACACACACACTCACACTCAGAGAGGAAATGATGGTGGGAGAGTAATAAGCGGGAGTGTGAGAGAACAACATGAAGTCATCAAAGAAGGAGTGCAAGAGGATGTGACATCATTGGCCTTGCTTTTCTTCCCACCTGTGGGGGCAAGCATGAAGTGTGTGTGTGTGTGTGTGTGTGTGTAGTGTGTGATGAGCCTGAGTTGTACATAGGTTTATTAAATCATTAAAGGTTCCTGATGACTCGACTGGAGTTGAGAGCCGGTCAGCTGAGAGCGAGATGCACAAGAGGGAGAGAACGAAGGATAGAGCTGATCATGAGAGAAAGAGAGAGAGAACGAAGGCTTGAGCTGATCACTAACGAGAGAAAGAGAACGAGAGGGAGAGGGGGGGGGGGTGGTATTTGCTGTGCATATTGGAGTATGTAATAGTTAGCCAGTATCTGGGAAAGAGAGAGTTGAGAGTTTTACATCTCCATGAACTCTTACTGGTAAACACATGCACACATACAAACACACACACAAGAATAGGTTGGATGTGTGTGTGTGTGTGTGTGTGTGTGTGTGTGTGTGTGTGTTGCCCACTACTTGGAGGTAGTTGCCCACTCTGTCACCTAATTCTGAAACACTGAAGGACGAGGAAACGTCAGGGGGAGGAAGGAGGTGTGTGTAGAGGTGTGTAAGTCTGCACATATGCGTATTTATTTGTGTGTATGTTCATGTCTGCATAAATGTGTGCATGTGAGTATGACTGTGTGTGTGTGTGTGTGTGTGTGTGTGTGTATGTACGCATGTATGAGTCTGCATTTTCAGGCAGAAGATTTTTGCAAAAGTCTCTCTTCCCTCGTCTAATCCTCAGGGTAACATAGTCACCTCTCCCCTCCCCCTATTTCTCTCCTTCTTTGTTTCTCTCTCTCTCTCTCTCTCTTTCTCCCCCCCATCTCTCTCTCTGCCTCCTGTGCTCTCAGTTTACCCCCTGACCCTGCGCACACACACATACACACACACACACACACACACACACACACACACACACACACACCCTCGTCTCCAGGCGGGGTCACAGCCCTCCTTCTTTTGTGCTGTCTCTCCTCCTGTTCACCGAGCTTTTGTTGCCCGTGGGGCCCTCGTAAGGGAGAGAGAGATGGAGAGAGAGAGAGAGATGGAGATAGAGAGAGAAATGGAGATAGAGAGATGGAGAGAGAGAGATGGAGAGAGAGAGATGGGGAGAGAGAGAAATGGAGAGAGAGAGAGAGATGGGGAGAGAGAGAGATGGGGAGAGAGCAGGAGTAAGATGGAGAGACAGACAAAGAGAGAGAGAGATAGAGGGGTTAGGTTGAGGTGTCCCTCTCTGTGGCGAAGCTCCAAAGCTCATTTAGTCGCTCTGCCTGTGCATTTCTTACCAAGTCATGGATTTCCTGTTGTGAGGTGGCTGTCGTCTGTGTCTGTCTGTCTTTCTCTCACTCACTCTTTCATTTTCTCTTCCTCTTCTTCCCTCTCATTGTCTGTCTCTCATGATTTCCTTCACAGCTTTGCTCACTGAGAATGGCTGTCTTTCTCTCACTCCCTCTCTCTCTCTCTCTCTCCCTCCCTCTCTCTCTCTCTCTCTCTCTCACTCCCTCCCTCTCTCTCACACTCCCTCCCTCTCTCTCTCACTCCCTCCCTCTCTATCTCTCTCACTCTCTCTCTCTCTCTCCCTCTCTCCCTCACTCTCTCTCTCTCTCCCTCTCCTACTCTCTCCCTCTCTCCCTCTCCTACTCTCTCCCCCTCTCTCTCTCTCCCCTTAGAAAGAACTCATTAACCTCTCATCTGACTGTGAGCTCAATA
>NC_045169.1:18388698-18406198 GCF_900700415.2 Clupea harengus
GATGGCAGACTGCAGTCTTTGTTGTCGTTGTCTCTGGCGGTTCGTGTGTGTGTGTGTGTGTGTGTGTGTGTGTGTGTGTGTGTGTGTGTTCATCCCTCCTGTCTCCTGGCGCCCCGCCCCGTGTGTGGTGATGATGTAGCGACTCCGACTCTGCGTCCTTCGCTGCAGTCGACTTCAAAAGGCAACACTGTCACACACCAGCCTACTGCCTCAGTGCCTTCCAAACATCTTAGTCTCGTGTGCGTGTGCGAGTGCGAGTGTGTGTGTACGAAGTTGGCATTAGTTTGTGAGCCTACAAGGTTTTTGCAAGCCATAGTAAGGTCTGTGATGGTACTAAACACCAACACACATATGCACACACACACATACAATAATATTTGTATGTGAGAGTGAAGGGTAGTGGAGTGCTATTATCAGCTCTGTGTGTTTTGAGAAACACTGAAATAGCTTACACTCACTGCACACACACACACTTACACACACCCATATATACACACACAATCACACTCACTGTTCACACACACACAATCACACCTCTGTGCTCCTCCGTATCAATACATATGTGGTTGTGTTTGTGTGTGTGGGAGCGACTTTATTCATTTATTTACCTAGGGTACTACATATGTGTGTGTGTGTGTGTGTGTGTGTGTGTGTGTGTGTGTGTGTGTGTGTGTGTGTGTGTGTGTGTGTGTGTGTGTGTGTGTGTGTGTGTGTGTGTGTGTCTACTTTTGCATTTATGCTGTCATTGCAGTGTGTGTGTGTGTGTGTGTGTGTGTGTGTGTGTGTGTGTGTGTGTGTGTGTGTGCGCGCGTGCAATCCTATGAATGCAAGAGCAAGTGGTGAGAACCACAGGCAATTCACAGCAGAAGTGCTGGAAGGGATACGTGCGTAAAAAGAGACAAGAAAAGCAGTTCGTTTTTATGTGTGTGTGTTATTGCACCTGTCAGCTGCTAGCACCTAAACAGGTTCTCTCCCTCTCTCTGTGTGTGTGTGTGTGTGTGTGTGTGTGCGTGCGTGCAAGCATGCGTTTGTGTGTGTGTGTGTTTGCGTGTGTGCGCGTGTGGTTTTGCATTTAAGTCCTTAGACACCTGTGTGTAGAAATAGAATGACAATGGTTGTGTGACACCATTCTCATTCAGCAAAGTGGCACAGTTGTGTGTGTGTGTGTGTGTGTGTTTGTGTTTAAACGGTTGTCTTCCTTCCCTTCTAACTGTCAGCCTGCCTCTCAAAATGATCTCTCTCTTCTTTCCTTTTCTTTCTTTGGCGCTCTATGTCAGTCTCTCCCTTCCCTCTCTCTCTCTCTCTCTCTCTCTCTCTCTCTCCCCCCCCCTCTCTCCCTCCCCCTCCTGGTGTTGCGGATATTCAGTTATAGCTTCTGAGCTGAAAAGAGAAATAGTACTGTCATTCGCCCTCACACCACATAGTCACACTCCATCTTTTATGAAGTACCCACGGACACAGGTGTACACACACACACACACACACAGTCACACGCACACACTCTCTCCCATAGAGCTCCTTCATGTGTGTAGCTGCTTGCATCTCCAGCACCTTTTGACTGGGAGCTGTTTTCTCCGTTCTTCTCTGTTCTGTGTGTGCAGGTATGGTATTAAAAAAACACTATTTGGGTGAACATATGCATTGGGTGTTATGATGCCTACAGCCCAAGACATTGTTTGCATGTGAGTGGGGGTGTCTGCATACACTTCCATTGCACGTGTTTGCGTGTGGGTTTGGGTGTGTGTGTGTGTGTCTGTGTGTGTGTGTGTGTGTGTCTGTGTGTGTGTGTGTGCAATTGCTGACTCGGATATTGGAGAGGCTGGCCTCTCCTCTCCTCTGCGGCTGTCGTTGAGATTGACCCCATGGCTGATGACCTCATCAATAATGACCTCATTTGCACGGGACGGGGTGACGTAGGGTCAAGGGGAGGGGCTCGTGGGGGGGTTAGAAGAGGTGGGGGGGGGGGGGTCACGATGGGATTGAATAATATATAATATGAGAGAGAGGGAGCGAGGGAGGGTGAGCGAGAGAGAGATAGAGAGAGAGAGGGAGGGAGAGAGATAGAGAGAGAGATTGAGAGGGAGAGAGAGATAGAGAGAGGGGGAGATAGAGAGAGGGAGAGAGAGGAAGAGGGAGAGAGAGGGAGAGAGAGGAAGAGAGAGGAAGAGGGTGTTTGTGAGCCAGTTTGTGATGCGGCTGTTTGGTATCTCCAAAGTTCTCTCCATGATGTCACAGAGTTTGCGGGGTTTGTGGCCAGTCAGCAGCAGTTTGTGTGTGTGTGTGTGTGTGTGTGTGTGTGTGTTTGTCATAAACTGCAGCCACACTGTTGGGTCAAGTGTATTGACTGACTCTTTTATTTATTGCGAGTAAGTATGTTAGGACTCTTTATTTGTAAAGCAGATATTGTGCTGTACCAAACTATGGCTGTGGCTGTGTGTGTGTGTGTGTGTGTGCTCTTTTCTCCCTTCTCCTCTTGTGGGTTTTTCTCATCTCTTTGTTTCCCCGTGACTGGCGAGAGAGAGAACAGGTGCTGCGGTGCCTATTTCTCCTTTTTTCACTCCTGTTGTTTCTCTCTCTTTCTCTGTCTTTTTTTCTTTCTAGCTATCCATCCCTCTCTTTGAGCCTACCAGCCTACCCTTCCCTCACGCCAGCCAGCCAGCCTCTGGTGATAATGTGTGGGTGTGGGTGTGGGGGTGTGTGTGTGTGTGTGTGCAGTGTCTTTGTGTGTGTGTGTGTGTGTGTGTGTGTGTGTGTGTGTGTGTGTGTGTGTGTGTGTGTGTGTGTGTGCAGGGTAAAGGCACCATTAGGACTGCTGTCTGGAGCCCATGGAAACCTTAAACCCCGCCGGACTGATTTGGGGGGTGGGGGGGGGGGGGGGAAAGAGAGAGAAAACGAGAGAAAGAGGTTAGGAGGGGGTAGGGTCATAGAGGGGAGAATGGGGGTGTCGGGCAGAGGGGTAGTAGAGGGGCGGGGGGGGGGGGGTGTGTAACTTGATCTTTCTGGATGGTCGACTCAATGGCAGGGTCACTTACACAGACGCAGAGCATTAATCCACACACACTCACACACACACACACACACACACACACAAACCCATGCATTAGTCGACACACACAAACACAAACACATGCATTATTCGACACACACACTCAGAGATAATCATGCATGCGTTTACTCCCTAAAGCTCGATTACAAATGATGCAGACTGATGATGTAATCCTCGGCAACTGCAAATACTAGCATGGCAATGGTCTCCAGGAAACGTTTCTGGCTATGGTTTGAATTGTGGCTGATTACATTGTCAAGGCAACGGGGACCTGATACTTTGCCAGAACACAGCCTCTGGCAGAAAGAGAGAGAGAGAGAGAGATATGGAGAGAGAGAGAGATATGGAGACAGACAAAGAGGAAGAGGGAGATAAAGAAACAAGAAAAAGATTGTACTGTATTTTACATTTCAATAGTTCTACTACAAGGAAAATCAATCAGTGCTGAGAATATATTTATGTGTTTCATTCTCTAAAAAATCTTTGCATTATACATTTCAAACCTATAGCCTACATAAAAAAAAACCTCCAGATGAATTAGAGACCTGTGCATTCTCAGTGGATGAAGTGAAACATCAGTAGTAATTTCCTGAAAACCGCTTGAGCCTGCACACACCAATAACATGATCCATGACTGGTTGGGGAATTGAGGAACGAAAGTGACCTGTGATTGGTCAAGAAATCTCCTGAATGCCTTACTAAATTCCCTATAAATCAGAACACTACACCTTCCCACATTCATATTTACCTAGCATGCCTGAGCTAGCTTCAGTGTGACCTAGCATGCCTGAGCTAGCTTCAGTGTGACCTAGCATGCCTGAGCTAGCTTCAGTGTGACCTAGCATGCCTGAGCTAGCTTCAGTGTGACCTAGCATGCCTGAGCTAGCTTCAGTGTGACCTATTGTCTCTGCACAGTACAGTAACGATAGCCCCCTCCACCTGTCAGTCAGTCAGTCAGTCAGTCATTTGGTCGGGGTGTCAAATTCCCCTAACCACTTTCATGCAGTGGCGGGCACTCGATGATTGTGACGGGGGTGATTACATTACACGGAAGGGTGCCTCCTGTTGGCAGTGCCCTCGTATTAATCAGCCTCTCTATTAGACCACTGGCAGATGTGGCTTTGGCACTTCATGACAGTGCTACTTATCTGGGTATGGTGTTGGGGGTGGGTGGAATTATGGGATGTTTCTCACCCGTGTCTGAACAAGAGCAGCGTTCACCATTGAGCGTTCGACCTTAGGGGAGTTTTGGTGGTTGGGGGGATTGTCCGTCCAAAACCGAAGGCGAAATCTGACTGGGCTTTTCTTTTCGAATCCCGCCCATGTCTTGACGAGAGCGGCATTCACACTTGTGCTTTTGTTTTGCAGTAAACGCCACAACTTTGAACTCCTCCTTCACAAAGTTGCTGCAGTGGTTTCGAATTTTCACTTTTCGATAACCCAGAAACTGTCCCCACCCACACCTTGTAGAAATTCCCCTACACTTGTCCCTGTGTCTGAGTGTGTGTGTCTGAGTGTGTGTGGGTGTGTGTGTGGGTGTAGTAATATCATAACATGGTATTGTACACCTAGTCCACTGCTCTGTGATCCCAAGGATTTGCATGTTATTATTTACAGTTACATCTACCTGATCTACCAAACCACTGTCAACTGCTGAAGTAGTGTGTGCCTTACCTGCATGTATCACACAACACTACTATGGAAGCTCTCTTTGGAATATGAACCTGGGTTAGAGTAAGGGTAGGAGTTGTAAACGAACCCAAGCTAGGGTAGGTGAAGGGGTCGGGGGTCGGGGTGGAGAGCCCCCGGGATTACAAATCCAGATTAGGGGTAAGGGAATAACATGGGATACAAACCCTGGTTACTCTAGGCACCCAAACATCTTGTGACAACAGGCTTCTTCATGTTTTACAGGTTAATTCACATGTTCTCAAGTAATCTGTGAGTTCCTTAGCCATAACCACTGGCTCTCTTTTTCAGCAGCCTCTGAAAACTCCTTTAAAGCTCCTTTGAGTGACCGTCCTCATTGTGGTTGATTTGACTACAAAGCCTCTAACACCTATCTCCACTGGTCTTGTGCGTGTGTGTGTGCTTGCCAACCTTTTCCCCTTGCTTCCGCTATCAGTTCCGCATCCTTTTGTTTCTTCCTTTCAAAGGCTTCCTCAATCACATCTTCAAAGGGAATCGTTAACTCAATCAAGTAAACCATGCGCTCACATTCAGAATACAACACCATGTCTGGTCTCAAAGCAGTCATAACAATTTGAAGTTGCCTTCCGACATCAGCCAGCCATTTGCCAGTACAGTTTATACGTGCCTGGTGTCCACTTTTCTGCCGCTCTCACACAAAATAAATTCTACCGTCCCTGTCCCATTAACCAGCAAAGAGTTCACTTCAACTTGTTTATTATCAAACAAACACACCAATGATCTCAAAACCTGATCAGATCTCCACGTGTAGCAACCCTGGGTCAAGATAGCTTTACAGTCAGAAAGAATATGTTTCAGTGGGCCACTACCCATACACAACTTACAGCTTCCGTCCTCACCCACCCACTGACCGAGGTTCTGCTGAGTTGGGAGGACATCATAAGAGGCTCCAACAATTCATTTAATAGCCCACAATTCTCTCCAGCTGATCGTCTTCTTCTCAACATTATGCCAGTTCATCCATTGCCCTTTGCTTTGCCTGAGAAACCGCTGCTCGTCTAGTTTCCTCTTCTTTCTCCCAAACAAAACTGATTAGCATTTGCATTAGCATTTAGCATTTGCCTTCTCTCTGGCAATGTAGCCTTATCTCAAGCTTTGCAACGGTCACCTGACCCAATCCCTTCTCTTCCACTCTGTATCTGCCCAATGATATCCCTGTGCTGTAATCGCCTTCTGCATGTTGAACCGCTTCTCATGGATTCCACTTCTGCCCTGTTTTAACCTTTGGAGCAGTGTTCTCGACTGCTGGAGCAGTGTTCTCGACTGCTGGAGCAGTGTTCTTGACTGCAGTGTTCTTGACTGCTGGAGCAGTGTTCTTGACTGCAGTGTTCTTGACTGCTGGAGCAGTGTTCTTGACTGCAGTGTTCTTGACTGCTGGAGCAGTGTTCTTGACTGCTTTGGAGCAGTGTTCTTGACTGTTTTGGAGCAGTGTTCTTGACTGCTTTGGAGCAGTGTTCTTGACTGCAGTGTTCTTGACTGCAGTGTTCTTGACTGTTTTGGAGCAGTGTTCTTGACTGCTGGAGCAGTGTTCTTGACTGTTTTGGAGCAGTGTTCTTAACTGCAGTGTTCTTGACTGCTGGAGCAGTGTTCTTGACTGCTTTGGAGCAGTGTTCTTGACTGTTTTGGAGCAGTGTTCTTGACTGCTTTGGAGCAGTGTTCTTGACTGCAGTGTTCTTGACTGCTGGAACAGTGTTTTTGACTGCTTTGGAGCAGTGTTCTTGACTGCAGTGTTCTTGACTGCTGGAGCAGTGTTCTTGACTGCAGTGTTCTTGACTGCAGTGTTCTTGACTGCTGGAGCAGTGTTCTTGACTGCAGTGTTCTTGACTGCTGGAGCAATGTTCTTGACTGCAGTGTTCTTGACTGCAGTGTTCTTGACTGCTGGAGCAGTGTTCTTGACTGCTTTGGAGCAGTGTTCTTGACTGCTTTGGAGCAGTGTTCTTGACTGCAGTGTTCTTGACTGCTGGAGCAGTGTTCTTGACTGCTGGATCATTAGACTGACAAAGTAATCTCCAGGCTGGTCTTTGGTCCATCAAGATGGTCAATGATAACTCCAAAATTCCTTTTCCATATAGTGCTACAGTACTTAGACAACATGGCACCCCAAGCCATTTCCTAACTGCCATTCGTGATTCATAGCAACCTCATACACCGTCAAAGGCCACATTAGAAGTGGCAAAAGCTCAAACTGTAAGACCACTGTTTCAATTTACCAGGCAAGAAGGTCTTATCAATAGTATTGGTAACCTTAGCAATTTATTCTCTAAGCTTTGCAACCTGTCCTCGGTCACTCAAAGAGGAATTTTACCACATCCCCCAACACTTCAGTGGTTTCTCTACATTAGAAGGAATTTACAACCAGTTTTCCCTCTCTGATAGATAGACTTAAACATTTACTAGGTTTCACGATCATCCTTGCCCATTTTAGATTGTCATTCAACTTGGCATGGTACATGGTGCAGTTTTTCTAAGTGTTTTTATGTTGTCCATATAAGCTCCGATGGGAATGAACCCATTTACCCTTAATACCCATAATTACCTCCATGGCCATGGTGAACGCCAATGGTGAAATGGTGCATCCAGCCAATGATGCCAGTGATGCCAATCTCCAAATGCTGCCAGGATGTGGTGTAGGAACTTGTGTTGAAGCACAACTGAATATCCACAAAATATGCTTTGACTCTTTGAATCTTCTCAGGGACCTGAAAGTAAGGGAATACCTTCTACAACAGACTGTGGCACCGATCCAAAGCCATTAATAAGGTCCAAATATACCTCACAGAAGTGTCTGCCTTCTGTCCTTGCTGCCTGGAGTTGGTGCCAAATCATGCCTCGATGTTCCAGACGCCCAGAATGCACCCTGCTCTCTGCACAGACACATCTACACCCAGACACCCAGAACACACCCTGCTTTCAGCACAGACACCCAGAACCCACCCTGCTTTCTGCACAGACACCCAGAACCCACCCTGCTTTCTGCACAGACACCCAGACACCCAGACACCCAGACACCCAGACACCCAGACACCCAGACACCCAGACACCCAGACACCCAGACACCCAGACACCCAGACACCCAGACACCCAGACACCCAGACACCCAGACACCCAGACACCCAGACACCCAGACACCCAGACACCCAGAACACACCCTGCTTTCTGCACAGAAACACCTATCAAACTATTTGCCTTCAAATAGGTGAACAACCTCTTTGCTACCAAACTAAAGGAAATCTTTGTCCTATGGTCTCGGTGTTCTTCTCCTTCAGAATGCAAATGCCCCCACGTCTTTTCACCTTTTCATCGCTCTTTCTTTCAACTCTCAAACATCCAGTTTTCTCTTGAGTGAATACCAACTTCACAAACTGAAATGGGTCCTTGCAGAATGCAGCCCTAGCTTCTTCTTCTTCTTCTTCTTCTTCTTCTTCTTCTTCTTCTTCTTCTTCTTCTTCTTCTTCTTCTTCTTCTTCTTCTTCTTCTTCTTCTTCTTCTTCTTCTTCTTCTTCTTCTTCTTCTTCTTCTTCTTCTTCTTCTTCTTCTTCTTCTTCTTCTTCTTCTTCTTCTTCTTCTTCTTCTTCTTCTTCTTCTTTCTTCTTCTTCTTCTTCTTCTTCTTCTTCTTCTTCTTCTTCTTCTTCGGAGGAGGAGGAGGAGTGTCCCCCTTAGTGTACCCAGTCTACTCTTCACCCCTGTGTGCAGTTCACCGATACCTTCTTTCCTAATTGCAGCAGAAAGCCCTCATAACTGCAACCACTGTGTGTGTGTGTTTTCTCCTGGGCCGGGATCAGCCATATTTTACTGCTCTGTTGTTCTTGTACACACTGGTTGGTGGAACCCAAACCTCCCACTATGATGCAGAGCTGGAGGCACTGGATAGTGCATTACCCTTACGTGTGCGGGGAGAAGCCATTGGTTGGCCCCCTTGCAGTGTTGCATTGTGGGATATTAATTGGAGGGTCGATGTTAAACAGCTGCTGCGTCTGGGGTGCTGTGGGTTGTTATTGTGTGTGTGTGTGTGTGTGTGTGTGTTGGTTTCATGTTGGTAAGTGGGTGGGTGGGTGCAAATGTGGGTGTGTGTATGCAGGTCATGCTGTGGTGTGAACTCATGTTGATGTAAGTGTGTGTGTGTGTGTGTGTGTGTGTGTGTGTGTGTGTGTGTCTGTGTGTCTCTCTCTTTCTTGTGTGAGAGCGTGCCCACACCAATGTGCATAATACAATCTGTGTGTGTGACTGAGTGAGCGTTTGCCCCTGAGTTAGCCTGCTGCAGTGCCTAGGGGCCTGGCGCTCCCCCCCGCAGCCTGGGGCTTTCCTGATCGCGCGGCCCCTGCATGAGTGCTGGCTCTGGGCCAGAGGGGCCGGCGGGCCTGCCTGTGCCAGACGCCGCTCCCCTGGAGGGCCGGAGGAGGAGGAGAGGGGAGACCAGAGGGACAAAGCTGGGCCGCTTCCAGCACTCGCTTTTTTATCGCTCTCTCTTTTTTTTGTCTTTTTTTTTAAACACAGAGCCTCCCTCCCTTCCCAGCTGGTATAAGAGAGAGATTTCCCTCCCCTGTTCTCTCTCTGTCTTTCTTTCACGGTCTCATTTTTTTTACTCTCATTTTCTTTCTCTGTTGTTTCAAGGTGTTTTTCTTTGATAACTGCTCAAGCCTTTTCATATGGATTTTTCACACACACACACACACACACACACACACAGAGCTACATTAGTGGCCGCTGTGTGGCAGTGCGCCCTTTTTTAGCGTGTGTGTGTGTGTGTGTGTGGGTCACATGAATACCAAAATAATACAAAAATATTTCTGGTTAATAGTGCTGGACCCCCTCTCCTTACTGTGGGAGCTAGTGTTAGTGGCACACGTTCTACATCCATGACACACACACACACACATGCACACACGCACGCACGCACACGCACGCACACGCACGCACGCACACACACACACACACACACACACACACACACACACACACACAGTACCACCCACGGTGAACCCAGCCAAACGCCGCCCCCTCCACCACACACACACACACACACACACACACCCCACCCCTATCAGGAGTGGCGCTATGGCGACACGAGCTTGGTGGGTTTCATATGTGTGGTCCCCCTTAGAGTGGTTTAATTACATCTGCACACACACACACACACACACACACACACACACACACACACACAGTCGCGCACACACACACACAGTCACACACACACACTCAGTCACACACACACACACTCAGTCACACACTTACCCCATAGTGTTTTAATTACCCTTCTCATCACACACACACCCCTGTCCTCCACCCACAGTTCATAATGGTGAAGAAGAAACTTGATTGGTGCCACATACACCATTGTGTGTAATCACTACAGCCCACTCACACACACTCACTCACTCGTACACTCCCTCTCTCTCTCTCTCTCCCTCTCTGTCTGTCTGTCTCTCTCTCTCTCGGGATTGAGCCCACCACACAAAGAACTTTTGGACCCATAAACTCAAATACACACTGCTCAAATATACTCTTGCACACGCGCACGCGCACACACACACACACACACACACACACACACACACTCTAACTCACTCAGGAACAGGCTAATGGGATAAGAAAAGTTAGATGGGACAGATTTACCTCACATCTCATTACACACTACTTTCTCATGAATTAAGCCCTGATGTGCCCGCGTCTGTATTTATTCACACACACACACACACACACACACACACACACACACACACACACACAGATAAAAACATTGCTGGAAAGTTTACCTTCCAGTGCCCTGAGCTTTGGCTTGCTATATGTGAGATTATGTTGGTGTGCTGTATAAGAACACATTCTGTTCTACCTATTGCAAATCATGATGTCCAACATGTGAAGGGATGTCATGAAAAGTCGTCTGTGTGTGTGTCTGTGATGTGATGAAATGTGTCTTGTTTGTTCGTATGTGTGTGTGTGTCTGCCTGTCTGTTCATGCGCACATGTGTGTGTGAAAGAGAACTCTTCAAGACATCATGAACTGCGGTGACCCCACTGGCCAGACATCCCCCCCCCCCATTCTGGCTGCCTTAGATACCCATGACAACTCCCTCTTTAAACACACACACACACACACACACTCCAGACACTATTTAGTCTCTGCATGGCATTTATTAAACGCCCCACCCCCCGTCAACACCCCCTGCCCAAAAGCAGCCCGGGGCAGTTTTTTGCCCCTGTTCTGAGACTGAGGCAGATTAAGCTGTTTTCTTCCCCCAGCATTCCGACTGAAAACTACCCCTCCATGAACTGCCTTCCAAAACTACCAGTCCTGTTAATGTTTCCCAGCCACGCCTGCCCTCCCTTGCGTGCTTCTGCGAACCCTGACCCCTTCAGTTTCAGCTAAGCATGGGGTTGACGCCTGCGTCCTTGGTGCAAAGTGTGCTTATTTGACGACGACTTTCTAATTTTCCCACACAGAAGCACAGTCACAAGTTCCCTTTGTTTTATTTTCACACTCCACGTCCAACTGGGTGAGCTTAATGTTTCGAGGAATTTCAAGGCTCATTTCAAGTCATTTGCATTTGTACACAGATTAGACGTGAGTGTGAACTCAGTAGTGTTCTGTTGAACTAGCTGTTGTTGGAAGTATTTGCATCAGCCAGTGAGCTTGTGTTTTTTGTAGATGGCCCAAGGCTCGGTGATGGGACCACTTCTCTTTGCCATTTACACCACTTCGCTGGGCCCTATCATCCGCTCGCATGGTTTTTCCTATCATTGCTATGCCGATGATACTCAACTGTTTCTGTCTTTCCCTCCTGAGGACACCACTGTCTCGGCGCGGATCTCGGACTGTCTTGCTGATATATCCACATGGATGAAAAACCACCACCTTCAGCTGAACCTGGCCAAAACGGAACTGATGGTCTTTCCAGCCAAACAGGCCATCCACCACAACATCAGCATCAATATTGACTCCTTGTCTCTTGTTCCATCCAAAACAGCAAGAAACCTCGGGGTCATTATTGATGACCAACTGACTTTCACGGACCACATTGCCTCTGTCTCTAGGTCCTGCCGCTTTGCGCTATTCAACATCCGCAAAATCAGGCCGTACCTAACCCAGTATGCCACCCAGCTGCTGGTGCAAACCTTGGTGAATTCCCGCCTTGATTACTGCAACGCCCTCCTAACGGGCCTGCCGGCTTGCGTGGTGAAACCACTACAAATGATCCAGAACGCGGCGGCGCGTCTGGTGTTCAACCAACCGAAGAGGGCACACGTCACCCCGCTTCTTATTGACCTCCACTGGCTGCCTGTAGCTGCTCGCATTAAGTTCAAGTCACTTATGCTTGCCTACAGAGTGCTTGATGGTTCTGCTCCCACCTACCTAAATGCTCTTGTAAGGGCAAATGTTACACCCAGGATGCTGCGCTCTTCTAGTGAGCGTCATTTGGCAGTGCCGTCTGTGCAAGTACGGCAGTCCAGACTATTCTCATTTGTAGTTCCACGTTGGTGGAATGAACTACCCAGCACTACCAGAGCAGTGGCGTCCCTCTCTACCTTTAAGAAGCTCTTGAAGACCCAACTCTTCAGAGAGCACTTCCTGTCCTAACTGGCACTTCGACTAGTGCGTAACTTGCAATTACAGCAGTTACATTTCTGCACTTCTTTCTTTCTTTTTTATTTCATTTTGTTATATTTCTTATGTAAAGTAGTATTTATTTATTGTTACACCAGGTTCTATTGCTCGTAGCTTGAATATTCTCTCCCTTGTACGTCGCTTTGGACAAAAGCGTCTGCTAAATGACTAAATGTAAATGTAAATGTAAGATGGGGGGGGGGGGGAACAGTTGGGTTCCAATTGTTCTTTGATAGAGAGACGTTTTAGGTGTCGATCGAGTAATCTTCTTGCAAAGTTTTGAGTGTTAAATGTGTTAAGGATGTTCAGGATCTTGATGAAGCTCTTCAGACCCTGAGAAAGACCTCATAGTAAAGTTTTGAATGTCACATGTGTTAAGGATGTTCAGGAACTTGATAAAGTTCTTCCGACCCTGAGAAAGACCTCATAGTAAAGTTTTGAATGTCACATGTGTTAAGGATGTTCAGGAACTTGATAAAGTTCTTCTGACCCTGAGGAAGACCTCATAGTAAAGTTTTGAATGTCACATGTGTTAAGGATGTTCAGGAACTTGATGAAGTTCTTCTGACCCTGAGGAAGACCTCATAGTAAAGTTTTCCCTGACTTCAGTGGTTCTAGAGATCACAGTGACCTTGCGGATAGTTCTGCAGTATGGGAGGAGGAGGAGGCACCCTGTGTGTGTGTGTGTGTGTGTGTGTGTGTGTGTGTGTGTGTGTGTGTGTGTGTGTGTGTGTGAGAGAGAAAGGAGACAGAGCTGTGTGTGTGTGTGTGTGTGTGAGAGAGAAAAGGAGACAGAGCTGTGTGTGTGTGTGTGTGTGTGTGAGAAAGGGGGAGAGAGAGAAAAGGAGACCGAGCTAGGGGAGTTAATCTTTATAATTCCGTGGGACGTTTGAAGTCAAAGTTGGGAGCCGACTGGAGAGGGGAAGAAAAAAAAACTTCAAACACACCAACGTCCCCCTCCAGCCCAGCATACACACACCTCCTCCCTCTCTCTCTATCTCTCTCTCTCTCCCTCTCTCTCTATCTGTCCTCTCTCTCCCTCCCCTCTGTCTCTCTCTCTCTCTCTCCCTCCCCTCTCTCTCTCTCTGTCTCTCTATCTGTTCTCTCTCTCTCTCTGTCCTCTCTATCCCTCTCTTCTGTGCTGTTCTGAGTACTGCAGACAGTGTGAGGCACTCACTCTGAGATGCAGACGCCTCTCTACCCGCAGGTATCCACGACAACAACATTGCGTGTGTGTGTGTTTGTCTGCATATGTGAAAGTGTGTGTTTGATCTGTGTGTGTCTGGATATGTGTCCAGTCAGGCGTCCCTGGTCTAGTCCCCTCCCCCTTCTCTTACAGTAGTGGGCTATTTATACTCAGTGGCAGAAGCTGGAATTTTAGGGGTGACTCAGAGTGTGTGTGTGTGTGTGTGTGTGAGCGAAAAAGTGTGTGTGTGTGTGTGTGAGAAAAAGTGTGTGTGTGTGTGTGTGTGAGAAAGAGAGACTTAGCAACACAGAAGCCACTCCATGCACATGCTCAGTTACACAAACATATTATAAATAACCAAAAAAAATATTCTTGCACACAAACTGAATGACCCCTTGGAACCCAACTCTGTGTGTGTGAGAGAGGTGGAGAGATAGAGATGGAGGGAAAGAGAGAGAGAGAGAGAAGGAGAGAGAGATTTGTGTTTTAGTTGTGTCACGTGTTCAAGGCAGAGTTCAAACAGCTGCATGTGGTTTGTGTTTGTGTATCTAACAGTGGCTTCTCTCTCTCTCTCTCTCTTCCTCTGTCTTTCCATCGCTCTTTCTTTCTCTCTCTGTCTCTCCCTCTCTTTCCATGTCCCCCCTCTCTTTCCATTTCTCTCTCTTCTTTCTCTCTTTCCCCCTCCGCCTTTGCCCTGTCTGGTCCTCCACATCCGCCAGCTATCAAAGCACTGACCAGATGACCGCCTCCAGCCCAGCACACACACACACACACACACTCATTATATACACATGCACGCACACACACACACACACACACACACACACACACACACACACACACACACACACACACACACACACACACACACTCAATATATACACATGCACACACACACACACACACACACACACACACACACAATGCCATATTCAGTCTCCCTATATACTAACCCTTTTGTATCTCCCTTAAGAGAATCCAGCTGCTTAGGCACAAATGCACGTGTCTTCACCCCTGTGTGTGTGTGTGTGTGTGTGTGTGTGTGTGTGTCTCTCTCCTCTGTCAGGCATAACTTCTTGCTCCCGGTAGACCTTGTAGCTTTACATATGTGTGTGTTTCAAAAGGAAGGAAAGTTGTGTGTGTGTGCTCATCTGCAATCAGGCATGTCTCGGTACTGCTGGAGAATCTTGCTGTGTGTTTGTATGTGTTTCAAAAAGTTGTGTGTGTGTGTGAAAAATAACCTTGTTTTGTAGCAGCATATGCTGATTCAGCTTATGCTGAGCGCTTAAGAGGGTCTGCGTGGCTGATCCGCCAGCGTTTAATAGGGTCTGCGTGCTTTCTGGGCTCACGTTCAGCCAAGTCTCCAGCCGTGGAGTGTGTGTGTACTGTACGCTCATGTGAAAACAAGTGTGTGTGTGTGTGTGTGTGTGTCTACCTGTGTTTATTGTTGGGTGTGGGTTTGTGTTGTGTATCGTTTATTTAATTGTGTGTGTGTGTGTGTGTGTGTGTGTGTGTGTGTGTGTGTGTGTGTGTGGGGGGGGGGGGGGGCACTGTATAGTTTATTTTTGTGTGTGAGTGTGTGTGTGTGTGTGCATGTTTCTGATCCCAGATGTAAGATGTCTGTAAGACTGAGAAATTTGGGCACCAAGGTGCCAAAGAGTAACAACCCAGGAAGCCAAAAGAGGCTAAGGTGTGTGTGTGTGTATGTGCCTGTGCGCGCGCATATTTAACACAAGCCGCTTTTATATGTAATGTTACATGATCGATCATATCTATATATTTATTCCTTTCTGAAGTTGCACCCCTCTCTAAATCTGGTTTTGCATTTATTTGTGTATTTGTATTTGTGTTTGTGTGTGCACGCACACGTCAGGGAGAAGGCATGTTTAGTTGTTTTCAATTTAGGTGCTGTGTGTGTGTGTGTGTGTGAGCGTGTGTGTGTTTTGTGTGCGTGTGTGTGTGTGTTTTGTGTGTGTGTGTGCGTGCGTGCCCTGTTCCTGGTACAGCTGTTTTATTTATTCATCAACCTCTGAAAGGCAGAATTAAGAGACGTGCTGAAAACAAACACACACACACACACAGACACTCTCACACACACAGCACCTACTTTGAGTGTGTGTGTCTGTGGACATGGTCTTTCACTCCCTCATGACCTTTCCCTCAGTGTGGATGGATTTGTGATTTGTGTGTTGGCATAGTTCTCCATGTTTCCTGTTTTACATGAGAACTGAGTACCTGACTGCTTTTATATATATGTGTGTGTGTGTGTGTGTGTGTGTGTGTGTGTGTGTGTGTGTGTGTGTGTGTGTGTGTGTGTGTGTGTTTCATGAGGCCTTTTCTCTGACAAATACTTCTGCCTAGCTAACAGTGCACTTTTCAGTGGCATCACACACACCCTTCCAAACTCCTCAGAAGGTCAGTGACTGATCTGCACACCTGCATACACAATGTTGCACACATGCACACACACACGCTCATAAAAGCAGTCAGTGGTCCAACTCCGACACACACAGTTGCATAAACACTCTGCTGCTGAGTCCAGGGGCTATACTGAGGGGATGAGGGGTTAAAGTTGAAAGGTCGTTGCCTAGCTGCTGTTACATGAAAAGCCTGGCTACCGCCAAGGTCAAGAGGTCACTGCCCAGGGTTCAAGGGTCAGCACACCCCACAGAGCCACTCTGCACGTGCTGCAAGCAGGTGTCCTAGCAACCAGAGCCCAGGGTGTTTACTCAGTGAGTATGTCTGACTCTGACACAAACAGACACACACACACACACACACACACACACACACACTGTTTATACTCTACACATACAATTCTGCACGTGCATATGCACACACAGACACATTCAAGGACACACGGACACAAGCAAAAAGACACTTGTGTATCTACATGCATAGAGGCATACATAGACAGTGTGCCTGCTCATGGATGTGCTCTTATCTCTGTGTGTGTGTGTGTGTGTGTGTGTGTGTGTGTGTGTGTGTGTGTGTGTGTGTGTGTGTGTGTGTGTGTGTGTGTACACTCATGGATGTGCTCTTATCTGTGTGCTTGTGTCTTTCTGTGCAAGATACATATGTAGTCTTGTGCAAGTGCGTGTTTGTGTGCCCGTGTGTGTGTGTGTGTGTGTGTAGACTCATGACTACTGTGGGCTGCTGTTCCAGTGTGTGTGTTTGTGTGTACGCCTTGTTTTGCCCTGGAGCTGTTTTAAGATAGAAACAAATCTGGGTGAGTGTGCGTGTTTTTAAAGATGTGTGCCGTGTTTGTGTACTGTGTGCATTGCAAGCGTGTGTGCGTGTCTGTGTGTGTGTGTGTGTGTGTGTGTGTGTGTGTGTGTGTGTGTGTGTGTGTGATCCAGACCAGCTGTCTGGAGGTACATACTTGAGCCTCTTAAAGAGGGAGGGGCGGCGTAGGGAGAGGGAGGAGGAGGAGGAGGAGGAGGAGGAGGGATGCATAGCACATTCCAAACCCGCACAAAACATGGCCGTAGGGAGCTGCAAACCAAGCGCACACACACATACACACTCACACACACTCTCTCTCCCCTCTGTCTCTCTCTCTCTCTCTCTCTCTCTGTGTCTCTCTCTCTCTCTCTCTCTCTATCTTTCCTGCTTCTTCCCTTCTCTCTTTATTCATTGCATTATTTTTCTCTTTCTTTACTTTATTTTCATATTTTTGTCTGTAACAGTGGTAGTACCAATTCCTCGTCCAATAACAACAAAAACAAAACCGTATCCGTGACAACAGCACGGAGTGGAGATTGGCCTAATCCAGTGTGTTAATATTAGAATAACTGTCAGGGAGGGGCAGGGTGATGTCATAATGCTCCTTATTTCTCTGAACACACAAACACACACACACACACACACACACACACACACACACACACACACACACACACACACACAGCAGTCTAAACAGGAAGTAGTGTGGCTCCTGTTTTCTCTTGT
>NC_045169.1:18408698-18413698 GCF_900700415.2 Clupea harengus
GGTCTGGCTAGCAGTTACATAACTGTGCTGATTATAGTAAAGATGGTCAGAGACAGCACCCTGCCCCAAATGACACACATCAAGCCCCCCCCCCCCCCCACACACACACACACACACACACACTCATATTCAATATTGCCGTGACGGAATAACAGCATTGCCCAAGGCAATGGTCAAGACAATAATAAACAATAATGTCAAAATAAGAAACACACATGCTAGTAAATATACAGTTAAAGTTACATATATAAGGTTAAATACAACCTCCCTCTCTTTCTCTCCCCCTCTCTTTCTTCCTCAATTGAAATATGTTTTACTGGCATGAAAGTCTCAATAAATAAAGTGTATATTTAGAAAGATAGAAAGATCTTTCTCTCTGTCTGTCCTTCCTAATGTTAGTTCCGTTATTGAGGTTGTTCCGGCCGGCTTGGCGGGATGAATCAGCGTTATGAGAACTGATGGAATATGCAGGACAGTGTCACTGTGTGTGTGTGTGTGTGTGTGTGTGTGTGTGTGTGTGTGTGTGTGTGTGTGTGTGTGTGTGTGTGTGTGTGTGTGTGTGTGTCACTGAAGCAGCTCTGACTCCTCTCTCACTGTCCATCTGTATCGATCTCTCTCTCTCTTCTCTCTCTCTCTCTCTCTCTCTCTCTCTCTCTCCTCTCTCTCTCACCTCTCTCTCTCTCTCTTTCTCTCTCCTGCTCTCTTTCTGCCTCTCTCTCTCTCTCTCTCTCTCTCTCTCTCTCTCTCCGCTCTGTCACAGGAGTCAGGAGGTGCTATCCTAATGCCGGTGGGAGACTAGACTAGCCCATGGCGTGACCAGTTGCATGTGATTTGATTTGCATGCAAAGCAGTGTTTGGTCCACTAAAATGCTTTTGATTTGAAGGGTATGGTCACTGTTTATCGTTATATAATGTTTGTGTGTGTGTGTGTGTGTGTTCCAGTTCAGGCAAATGTGTGGTCATGCTGGTGTGTGCAATGTGTGCTTGGGTTGATATTCAGTGTGTGTGTGTCTTTATAATGTATATATGTTGAGTAAACATGGGAATGTTTTTTTTTCTCTGTCTGCAGACATCATAGTGGTGGTTTGTAAGAATGTGTATGTGTGTGTGTTTGCATAGTTGTGTGTGTGTGTGTTTGCCTAGTTGTGTGTGTGTGTGTGTGTGTGTGTGTGTGTGCGCGCAAATGGAAACATCTCTCTGTCTATGGAGACTTTCCCAAAAGCCACTACCGTAATTTCCGGACTATTGAGCGCACCTGAATATAAGCCTCACCCACTGAATTTTTCAAAAATAATTATTTTTAACATAAATAAGCCGCACATGTCTATAAGCCGCAGGTGCCTACCGGTACAAATGAACTTTACACAGGCTAAAATGAATATCAAAAGTAATACAATAGTGATGCATATTATTAGTTGTGCCAGTTACGATAAGTGCACTGTTGCTTTAAGAGAGCACAGTTGCAAGAGTCAATCAGAAGCTAGAACGTTAGATTGAAGACAGAGAGATAGAAGAAAGACGCTAGTTTGAAACCAGTGAGCTAAAGAACTTGAAAAGACTGGATTTGTATTGTAGTAAACTTTTATTTTCTAAAGTGTTTTGAGTTGTGTTCTGTCTACGCCAGTAGACTGTGGTTATTTTGACATTAGTTAAGTTATTGAGAGATACTGAGAAATCGCGTGGAGCTAAGCATCCATGCGGCTGCATCCATGCTAGCATCCTAGCTCCACAAAGCCACCGTAAACACAAAGCCACCGTATACAGTCACAGGTATCATAATCCATAAATTAGCCGCGTCATTGTTTAAGCCGCGAGGTTCAAAGCATGGGAAAAAAGTAGCGGCTTATAGTCCGGAAATTACGGTAGTAATGAACACATAGACGCATGACAAGGAGTGTGTGTGCACGTGTGTACATGTGGGTGCATCTGAATGTGTGTTAGTGTGATTATATGTGCACATGTATAATATGTTTATGCGTGTGAATAGGTGTGGGCATAGATGTGTGTGTGTGTGTGTGTGTGCGTGTGTGTGTTAATTTCTCCTCTCAGCTGTTCCACTGTGTGTTTTCCATACAGTCACCTCCTCCCCAGGGCAGCCTTCCAAACACAATGCTGCAAGCTGCACGTGGCACGTGTGTGTGTCTTTGTGTGTGGGGGGGGGGGGTTTGCTTGTGTGCAATCATGAGTGTGCATGCTTTTACATGACCATTTGGAAAATGTCCTCCCTCCTTCCCTCTCCCCCCCTCTCTCTCACACTCACACACTCACACACACACATACTTACATTAATATGTAGGGGTACATAGACAAATTCTTTGTATGTGTACTTTTGAGTGTCATGCACACACACACACACACACACACACATTAATATGTAGGGGTACATAGACAAATTCTTTGTGTGTGTACTTTTGTGTGTCATGCACACACTCACACACACACTCACACACACACACACACACACACACACACACACACACACACACATACTTACATTAATATGTAGGGGTACATAGACAAATTCTTTGTGTGTGTACTTTTGTGTGTCATGCACACACACACACACACACACACACACACACACACACACACACACACCACACACACACACACACACATACTTACATTAATATGTAGGGGTACATAGACAAATTCTTTGTGTGTGTACTTTTGTGTGTCATGCACACACTGACACACACACACGCACACACTGACACACCCACACACACACACACACGCATACACACACACAATGATATGCAGAGGTACAAACATACAGACATAATTTGTCTCTCAAAAATTGAAATGCGCACACACACACACACACATTAATATACTGACATTTCTAAAACTGCACTTGGACATGCATACGCTACTACTCATGGATACTCACACAGACTCAATTGCATGTTGAAAATGCATGCTCAGATATATATGGAGATGTGCCTATGTGCATGCACACACACGTGTGTGTGTGTGTGTGTGTGTGTGTGTGTGTGTGTGTGTGGTGTGTGTGTGTGTTAGATATTAGAGAGAGAGAGAGGCCTCTGTTTTAGGAGCTGAAGAAGACTACCACATATGCAATGCCGCGGGGGGGGGGGGGGTTGGTAAATAAATATATAAAGAGGATTTCTAAAGTCCGGCCTTCTCTGAGATCACACACACACACACACACACACACACACACACACACACAGAGGATGAAATAAGGGATTCCTTCCGCTCTCCAATCCCATCTGTTTGACACACAGAGGAGGGTTGGGGGAGGGAGGGAGGGAGGGAGGGAGGGATGGAGAGAGAGACACAGAGAGTGAGAGAGAACGAGGCTGAAGTGGAGAGAGGAGAGGAGAGGAGGGGGAGGGGCTGTTTAGAGAAAGGCAGCCACTAGAGGGGAAAAAAGAAGGGAAAAAAAGAAAAGAGGCAGGCTTGCTCCTAGCTGGGGGTTGGGCTTAAGTGTGTGTGTGTGTGTGTGTGTGTGAGCATGTGTATGTGAGAGCGAGCGAGAGAGAGAGAGAGAGAGAGAGCGCACCCTGCTCCTTCCCTTTCTTTGTTTGACTACTGAGTGCAGGAAAAAAAAGCAATCGAGAGAAAGTGTGTATGCATGCATGCGTGTGTGTGTGTATGTATGTATGTGTGTGTGTGAGGGGGGGGTGACAGAGAGGCAAGAAAGAAAGGAGAGGAAACAGTGAAGACCACTCTCCTCCTTCTGAGGTAAAGGCACGGGAGACAGACAGAATCAGTCTTTTATTGTTTGTTGATTCCACCATTCCTTCTTGACAACGTCAGCTTGCGGATGGTGTGTGTTTTTGCATTGTGTGTATGTGTGTGTGTTTACGGATGAGTGCCTGTGTGTGTGAGGGGGGGGGGGCAGGTATTGAAGCCTTCTAATCTGACTCTAGCCCCCTGTCTTGTTTAAAGGGCTGCGGAGAGCGAGCAAGCGAACGAGGGAGAGAGAGAGGAAGCACAAATGCTGGATAGATTTGCTGAGCTGGACGCGACTGGCTGACACACACAAACACACACACACACACACGCACTCTGGACTGTGGATTTAACTCCAGTGAAAACTCAACTGCTGCGGCGGCTGCTCCTAAAACCGAAGGTAGGACATGCTTCTCTTGTTAACAACACAAGCTTTGGTCTTCTCTCTTCTCTTCTCTTATCTCCTTAGATACTCTCTTTCTTTATCTCTGTCTCTCTTCCCTTCCTCATCTCTGTTGTCCATGGTGCTGTCTCTCACTTTTTGTGGAACCAAGACAAACAACAAAATAAACAAACAAACAAACAAAAAAATCCCAGCAAGAGAGAAAGACACAAAGGAGGGAGAGAGAGAAAGTTGCGGCCAGAGAGGTGGAGAGGAGGAGGAGGAGGAGGAGGAGGAGGAGGAGGCGGCTGACATGAGTGGGAAAAAGGAGAGAGAGGAATGCAAGCACAAAGGGAGTCTGTGTGTAGCGGCCAGAGTCTCTCTCCCGGCCCCAGTGCTATTTCTGTTGTCACGCGTTACCGTGGCGGCTGTCGCCAACGCCGACACTGCTGCTCAGCCAAGAGAAGCAAAACCGGGAGAGCCCTTTTTCCTCCACTCTTTGTTTTCCTTTGGGTTTTCATTCCCCCTAGCGCTCTTTTCTTCGCCCCGTCTCTCTCTTTCTCCCACTCTCTTTCTCCCCCTCTGTCAGCTTTTTTTTTTTCTTCTTTCTGCTGCGTTTGTGTGTTTTACCTGATTGCCGAGTGTTATCTGGATGATACAAAGGGCGAGGGGCTCTGCTCTCCTCTGCTCCGCTGACTGGGCTAGCCGCTGCTAACGGCTAAGCTAAGGCTAACTCCCACCCCATTGTGTTTGCAGCCGGCCATGTCCTCAGTGCCCCTTCCGCGCTAGGCTAGCACCGCTTAGCCGCTGTTGTGTCTCTAGGCTTGTCTCTGGAGCCCCCTCACTGCTTTCAGTGCGCGTATTGTGAAGTGTGTGTGTGTATTGTGTAGTGTGTGTGTGTGTGTGTGTGTGTGTG
>NC_045169.1:18428631-18438631 GCF_900700415.2 Clupea harengus
GGGGGGGGGGGGGAGTGGATTCGGGGGTAATTGAGAACAGATTCGATGGCGATACTTACCATACTGACACACTACACCTTTGCTGAGCTCACGGTCGTGATTCAGCTGTGAGTTGAAGGCTGATGTTTTTCTCCGTTTGTTTCGGCTTCCCAAAGCACTTGGCGACGAGGTTAAAGAAAGTTCAATGTCTAAAAATGCACTAGTCTTAAATTAGACTTAAATTAAATGTGTTTCATGTTTTGCCATGTGAACACTTTGCAGATGATTTGTCAACCCAGCTTGTAAGGGTTAACCCTTTTTAATAAACACGGACGCGGTGTTGTACTTGCAAACATTAACAGGTCTAAATTATCATTGCAACTGTACCCTAGGCAGCGTGATTAGGCTACCGAGTCCAACGCAGATTAAAAATAGTCCAACGGACGGAACTGTTGTCCCGAGTGACCGGCGGGTAGGCTAACCGAGTCACGAGCTCACCTTTTGGAAAGAGAGGGGGCCCGAGAGAAGCGGTCCCGGTATGGAGCTAGAGTCGGTGCCAGTTTGCGCTGTCAGGGAATTCCGGGGCCGTGCGGTGACGTCAGCGTGCGGGGCTTAGGGGCGGAGCGGTGGAACCAGAGCCAGCGTGTTGGTGTGTGTGTGTGTGTGGAGCGATAGCATCATAGGTTGCGCGCAGAGCCAGGCGGTGTGTCCCTTTAAAACACAGAGCAGAACAGCGCAATTCGATCCCTGCCTACGGGAGCGAGAACAAGACCCGCAATGTATGAGAGAAAAAGGACTGACTGAACGTCAACAACAATACTGCTAGCTAACTGTTGGATTGTATGCGGTGTGTTCCTTTATTCGCTCAATTGTAAGAAAGAGGACCATCACAAAGAGGACGATTTGGAATATAGTAGGCTAGGCTACACTGCTCAGTCAGTAGGATATTCGCCCGGACAAGCTGGGATATTGGCTGGCGAGGAAAAACTCTCGGAGCCTGGAAGTTGAGGAACGCAGGACAACGAAACCACCGGTATAAACTGGAGTCTTATGTTGGATTACCATTTCTGGGAGTTTAACGTCTTTTTTGTTGTTAACGGCAGCTTTTCTTCGAGGTAGTCTACAAAGGCTGCTCGAAACGTTAACATTGTGTTGATAAGCTGCTGAACCCTTCGGCAAGGTGAAATGCAAGCGTATTTACAAAATGTTTTTATTCGATCACCCAGCAATGATTCATTCGCGTTCGTCTGATCGGGTCATTGAAATCGGCGAACCTAAATGTGTCCACAAATGCTTTTGTCGGCGTCGTGTTGTGACATTGTAACTACAGTAGAATTAAGATTCGGTCTTTTATTTTCAGTCAACAGATTTTTGAGGAAGGGGCCAACCAGGACACAGAAGTTCCTTCAAAACGTGTTTTCACTTAGGACTAAAAGGTAAGCATTCTCTTCTTTTATATTTAACTAAAATAGGGACGTGCTATTAATGTGTCTTTCTGGTGTTCAACCCGAAACGGAATTGGTTTTTTTTTAGGGGGGGGGGTGGATTGAAGCCATTCATTCATTGAACGAGTTGTAATAAAACAGTTACCGAATGAATAGTAATAGTAGTAGTAACATTCATAGGAAGCTGTATGAATCCGGAAATGTAGTCAGTTCACGCTGTTGTGTTAACCCTTTTATTGCCGCTACGCGCTGGAGAGGTCCTCCTTCCCAATGTATGCAGCTTCAGTGTAGGTTAATAACCTCCTGTAAATGTAAGTGTGTTCAGTAGGTTAATACGTTCATTTTGAATGGTCCGTGCCTTTGTCTACAGTCTTGAACAACATGTCTAGAATGTGATCGCATGCCATCGTAGGCTACAGCAGCGATATGGTATTTAAAGCTCCCTTGCTAGTCCACTATTTCCAGTTCGGCACTTCAAATACGCGCTTCCCACGTGTACCCGTAGGAGGCGGGTGGAGGAGGTGCTTGTGTAAGGCGATCCTGCGCCTTTGTCTACGGCCGAGGACAGGGGTAGGAGCGGGGATGGGCTGGGTTGGTGCCGGGGAGGCAGTCGCATTAAGTGAATGGATTGCCTTTAGTCAGCCTGCGCCCCCTTCCTCACACACATACACACAATGGGGCGGTCTGAAAAGAAATAATTTGCATCGTCTTGCCTCATGGACATGTGGGGGTGGGGTATTTCTGAACCCGCCCTGTGTGCAGTTTTCTTGGAACCCACTGATCTTAAAAATAACACGCTTCATTTTATTTTTTTGTAATGGAAATATCTACAATCTCGTAATTATTATCAGATATAAAACGTTCACCAATCGCATTTGAAGGTGACTCGGGTTTGTTTGGCCACGCATGGGTGAACTTCATAGGCTCTTGTTTGCTTCGTCTGCATTTTATTGGGCCACCATAAACGTCCCTTGTTGTGAGTAAATAGCGTCGTGGCTTGCCGGCATGTGGTCGGAAGAACTCTTTGAACGTCGACTTCCGATCAATTAGAGTGATTAACATGGCAACCAGTGTGTTCCTTTGAAGTGGTGAGGCGTTGGGGATGTACATTTTTTGGAAAAAGTCTGCGTGTGTGTGACGAAAAATCTCCTCTTTTTGCCATCATCGCGCCGTTCAGTCAGGGAGCTTTTGAATCACCCGCCCCCGGTGTTCCCGTGATCAAAATTTGAGTGAATGAACAATCGCCGCCTCAGCTCCGTGACGGAAAAGTCCCGTTAAAGCAACATGCACCCAAATAGCGCGAAGGATTAAAGTGTTATTTTTATTTAAGTGTTGCTATTTCTGTTTGTTGGGGGGAGGGGGGGGGGTCTGCAGTTTTTGCCAGTTGTTTGTGTGTGGTAGGTTGGCGAGCGTTTTGGTAAGGAAGAGATGTGTGTGTGTTTGTCAGCTCGGGGATTTCAATTTGATAGATGTCCTCAGAGTACTAGTGTGAAATTGATTTGATGTCCAGCTAACAGGTGACAGCTCTCTCTGTGTGTGTGTTAGGCGCAGGGTGTGTTTTCTCGTAGGTGGTATGTAGAAGGTGTGTTCAAGGTGTGGCTGGATAATAGCTGGGTAGGCTATTATAGGTCAGTAGGCTTCCTGGCTCTGTGAAATCTGCTCCTAGTGAGTAGAGATTAAGCTATGAAGGGGAGAGGGGGTGGAAGAGAAAAGGAACCGTGCTGATAAGTCTCGTTTCTCAGTCACATTTCTGACGAGCTTTTCTTAGGAGGAACAGTGACCTTACGGAAAGTTCTGTTATGATGATTAATAGATTATTAATGTGTTTTTTTTCATGATTGTGAAACACAGGGGAAACTAGTGGGATGTAATGACACTGAGAAAGGGTGACATGAAGCGGGGCATTTGAGTCGCGTGTGGGTGTGTTAGGGGAACTGTTTGTGTGTGTGTGTGTGTGAGAGAGGGTCACAGAAGGCTGAGTGAAGAAGGTGTGTGTAGGGATTTGAGGGAGGTGTGTGTATGTGTCATAACAG
The DNA here is from genome assembly GCF_900700415.2 of Clupea harengus. Lineage (NCBI taxonomy): Eukaryota > Metazoa > Chordata > Actinopteri > Clupeiformes > Clupeidae > Clupea > Clupea harengus. The sequence goes on from NC_045169.1 coordinate 18,432,089, forward strand.
AAGGAAAAAGAGGGGTGAAGGTGTGTGTGTAGTATTATGTGTGAAGGGGGTGTGTGTGTGTGTGATTCATAGAACAGAAGGCAGAGTGGAGAAAGGGAATGTGAGGTTGTATGTGAAGTGTGTGTGTGTGTGTGTGTGTGTCAGTCAGGGAGCATAAGGCAGCGTGGAGAAGGTGTGTGTGTGTCAGGGATGTAAGGAAAATGGCGGAGGTGTGTAGGGTCTGTGTGTGTGTCAGGGGACATGGGACCGCGAGGAGAACGTGTGCATAGGGTTTGTTTGTGTGTGTGTGTGTGTGTGTGTGTGTGTGTGTGAGAGGGAGACAGGGAGGTGTTACCATAGTGTGAAATTCCACCACAGGCTGTGAGGCCAAGGGCCAGGCCCAAACTTAAGGTCAGAATAGGGAGATGCTGGGTACCCCAGATAAATATACAAAAATAGGTGGCGCTTGTTTGTGTGTGTGTGTGTGTGTGTGTGTGTTTGTGTGTGAGAGAGTGTTATGTTATTGGTCCTGTGCTACATATCCCATGACCATGTAGGTATCGGCAAGGTAGTAGCAAGTATTAAACACAGTGGTGTACAATGGGGCGATTGTGAATCACAGTAACACTACGCACACCGCGTCTCTCTCTCTCTCTCTCACTCACACACACACACACACACACACACACACACACACACACAGGAAAGGAATTCATTCTCCACTGTGTTTCAGGTCTGCTTTCTTTGACACTTTTTTGGGTTATATGACCTCATCACTTGGCAGAGTTTCGGGAAGAGAGAGAGGGAAAGGGAGAGGCAGAGATGACGGATCTAAACCAGAGAGAGAGAGAGAGAGAGAGGAAGGCAGGGAGGGAGGGAGGGAGGGAGGGATCATGATTCAGAGTAGAAGGACCTGGAATAGAGGGAGAGGACGGAGAGAGGAGGACATACTAAAAAGAGATGTGAGGAGATCGTGATGTGTTTGAGAGTGATTCAACAGTAGTGTGTGTGTGTGTGTGTGTGTGTGTGTGTGTGTGTATGTGTGAGCTCAGTCTAGGACAGGACGTAAGCAGACACGATTATGTGCCGAAGTGCGTCACACTGAGTGAGAGAGACACACACACACAGCAAGGGATTGTTTCCAGAATCAAGGAACATTTCAACACACACACACACACACACACACACACACACACACACACACACACACACATAACAAACTCCAAAAGCCAAAATATTTACACAGACAGCAGCAGGTCTGTAAGCTTCACTGCAGTGAGTCTAGCCCAGCTATCTGAGGTTGGGGATGTTTTCCCGATCATCTTTAAAACTCGCTGGGTCAAAAAGACCTTTCACAGCTGATGTCCCACTTCACTTCCTGTAGCCCAAGAAAAAGCGCTTGCTGCCATGACAATTGTTGTCTAGGAAACCGAGGCTTTGTGAGAAGTACTCATCATCTGTTGTGATGGGGGCTTCTTTTTTCACTCTGTAGTTGTTTTCCCTCATCTTGAATGTTTGAGTAATGTGTTCATCACTTCTGCGTTTGTGTTTGTGTGTGTGTGTGTATGTGTGTGTGTGTGTGTGTCTGTGTAGTGTGTGTGTCTGTGTTCTGTGAAGCAAGGGACACAGCAACTGTGGAGGCTGTGGGAGGGGGAATTTAGGGTTGAGAGGTTTTTATCTCTGAATTAGAGGAGGATGTTTTGGTGCTGTGTGTGTGTGTGTGTGTGTGTGTGTGTGTGTGTGTGTGAGATACATGATGTTCAGCTCTGCCCTTCAGATAGTTCTGTTGGAGTTCTGGGAAATAAAAGGCAGAATAACCTCTTCAGAGCTGTTAGCATGGGGCAGAGAGAAAGAGGGAAGAGAGGAGGGAGGGATGGATGGATGGATGGAGAAAAGAAAGGAGGGGTCAAGTAGTTACTCAGCAATTAGGTGCATGTACTTATAGGTGGTCACATCCGTCACAGTGGTGAACACTGTTGTGCTTCATTTATGACACACACACACACACATACACCCCACAGAGAGAGAGAGGTTGTTAATAACTATACACATACTTTGACGTCTACTGTTTAGAACTACATTTCCCAAAAGCTCTCTATTGTCATCATCACAGAGAAAGGTGTCCAGTGTTGTTCACAGCACACGTGTGTGTGTGTGTGTCTGGAGTGTTTTTAAGCATGCTACATTTTGGTGAGGGATTCCTCCTCTGTCTATGAAGACACTCTTGGCACCCAGTGACGAGTGGAACCGCCCCCAACCCCAGTTGTTTCCAGTGACGTGTTATCACGGACGACATCACTTCCTGCTGATGAGGGGAATAGGCTTTGCTGTTTGGTCGACTTGGCCAAACACACAGGAATAGGACAGAGTCCTCTTTCATGGATGTGAACATCCTCTTTCTCTTTCACACATATCCACACGCACACACACATTCAACATTCAAGTGTACTCCCACACAGAACAGGAAATGTCTGTAGTTCCCTAAGCACACACACACACACACACACACACACACACACACACACACACACACACTCAGACTCACACACAAACGCTTGCATACCCCCCAGACTCAATTTTGGTGGCCCACTTCCTGTGTGTGATGTCATCTTCCTGTCCTCACTCAGTGATGCTCTCTTTGTTCTGCTTTTGTGTGTCACATGCTTGGCCTGCAGCTCTCTGTGTGTGTGTGTGTCAAAGTGTGTGTGTTTGTGTGTGTGTGTGTGTGTCAAAGTGTGTGTGTGAGTCAGTGTGTGTGTGTGAGTCAAAGTGTGTGTCTGTGTGTGTGAGTCAAAGTGTGTGTGAGTGAGTCAAAGTGTACTTATGTATCCTACATGGGAATATGCTTTAGCTGTATGTATCTATCTGTAGCTTTAGTATGTATCTAGCTGTGTTTATCTATGTGTTTGTCTGTATGTTTTCATTTGGTCTGGGTCTGATGTCTCTCTCTGTATGTTTGTGTGTGTGTGTCAGTTTTGCCCTTGAGTCACTGGGTTTTTGTCTGTCTGCCTGGGTGTCTGTCTGTGTGTGTGCCTGCAGTCTCTTCTTGTAAATCAGTGGCTTGTGGGCAAGCACAATTGTCATCCTTGAAAATGAATGTGACCTTCATAATTGTGTGTGTGTGTGTGTGTGTGTGTGTGTGTGTGTGTGTGTGTGTGTGTGTGCATGTTTGTAAAAGCAGTAAAAAAACGCTTTCTGACCATAGGGCGCCTTGGGTAATTCTGTGTGTGTGTGTGTGTGTGTGTGTTTTAACCTATTCATTAACACATACCCATAACCTACTGGTAACTGTTATCACAGACATCAGCTTATGCCTGTATCTCAAACTGAGGTACAAAGTATCTGAACATTGTGTGTGTGTGTGTGTGTGTGTGTGTGTGTGTGTGTGTGTGTTCAGTGCTGTGGTGTCGTTACTGGATGTTCTGGCAAGTCTCCATAGCGACCTGTGTTTGCGTTTGGAACGCTTTACTGAGTTCAGGAACAGCAGGCTTGATGGCTGATAGCATTTACACACACACACACACACACACACACACACACACACACACACACACAGCACTAAATGTGAGGTAAAACATAATGAGCGGAGATAACAACAGCGTCATGAAACATGACATAAAAAAACACACACACACACACACACACACACACACACACACACACACACACACTCTACTCCACTGCCACTCTTGAGGATGTGTATCCCTAAATGACCCTCATCAGGGGGGAGGCTACATTCCTCGTGTGTGTGTGTGTGTGTAAAGTGGGAGGAATTAAAGAACACAATTGATTGAGTGATTACACACACACACACACACACACACACACACACACACTCTGAGGGAACAGACGTGTTCAGCTCCTCTCTGACGTTTCCTCTCCTGGCAGGATCCCTATCTGGGTCCTGTTATGTAACCGCGGCAACATGGACACTCACCCACAGGGTCCTTCCGCCAGGCTCTCTCTCTCTCTCTCCGGAATGTTCTGACGAGCCAAGTGCTCGTGGATATCACCTCGCATCACCCGCCCGCCTCCCAGCTGACGCTATCTGCCAGACTTGCACTTATCACACACACACTTTCTCTCTCTCTCACACACACACTTTCTCTCTCTCTCACACACAGACACACGTTCTCTCTCTCTCACACACACACTTTCTCTCTCTCTCACACACACACTCTTTCTCTCTCTCTCACACACAGACACACGTTCTCTCTCTCTCACACACACACTTTCTCTCTCTCTTTCTCTCACACACATACTCTCTCTTTCTCTCTCACACACACACTTTCTCTCTCTCTCTCATACACACACACTTTGTCTTTCTCTCTGTCCCACTCTCTCATTTCTTTTTGCTCTTCTATTTTCTCTTCTGTCTTTACCTTCATCTAATACATTAATCTCTCTATCCCTCTCACTCTATCTGTGTGTGTGTGTGTGTGTGTGTGTGTGTGTGTGTGTACACTTCTAACGCAAAACACACACATGCAAGTGGTGTTCTAATTTTAGAACTACGCTCTCTCTTGTTGGCGTCGTAGAAGGTTCGGATTGTTGTAATATTTTACCTTGTTCCACTGGTGTTGTTGGATAGATGATCTCCATGGCAACGCCATGCTGGTGGCATCATAATCGTCATCCTTGTGGTTGTTGTTACCACCACCACTATCATAATCAACAATCACAATCAGTCAGAAGAACATGGTTTGGAACGTATGTTTAGTGGAGATATACATAGATAGGTGTGTGTGTGTGTGTGTGGATGTGGATGTGAGGGAAGTTACAGATGGGCCTCTGCGTATGTGTGTGTGTGTGTGTGTGTGTCACCTGGCTGTGTTTCCGTAACCCTTGCTGGTTCAGCTTGATTGAAGACGCCCCCGACCCGCGTCACTCAAACGAATTACCGTGACTACAGATGAGGGTGACCAGAACAGTCCTTTGATGATTGTCGTCAGGGGGGATTTTTGTAAGCGGCGGTAATTAGACGACAACAACATTGAAGAGGGGGCGGTATTGGGGGACTTTTTGTTTCGGCGAGGATCAATACGAACTATGAAGCATTGCCGGGCGTGTGTTTTGGCGAGAGTGTGTGTGGTTACGATAAATGAGGTCTGCTGGCAAAGGAAATCGTGTTTGTGTGTTTTTTGTAAACCGCCGATGGATTTGCCTCACATGACTCATGTTCCTCAACCGCGAACATGTCATCATGTAGACTGGGTCATGTGACTATACCGATTTCTTTTGATCTTAAGTCGGTTGAATATTTTTAGCTTAGCATAGCTATACTTAACTCTATAAAAGATCTCCTTGATGTAGTCACGCAGAATAGTTCCAAGAGCAAATAACTTTTAAATGGTAACACATCCACACTTTCTCTCGACACACACACACACACACACACACACACACACACACACACACACACACACACACAGCCATGAGTGAATTTGTCAGCTGGTTGTCTGCTGTTCTAGTGAAAATCCCCTGCCTATCTCCACGACATCCTGTTTGTTTCTCGGGCCAAACACTTGTGCTTCGTACTAACAGTAAAGACACAAACGGAGGAATTCCCATGCCCCCCTCCACACACACACACACACACACACACACACACCTGGTCGCACATGAGCATGCGGCATTTCGGGGATGCCCTCTTGCCCCGCGTGTGACACATGCTGTGGGCGGAGAGGGGTTTCCCTGGCAACGCCCCCTCCCCAACCCCCGGGGGACAAAAACAGAGCAGCAAAGATGGCCGCCAAACGCTCTGTCACTGTCAGCATGTCAATCAGAAACACGGATAGAGAAGTGAACAAGTTAGAAGGCCTCTCTCTCTCTCTCTCTCTCTCTCTCTCTCTCTCTCCATCCTGTTATCACACCTCCTCTATTTTCTCTCTCTCTTTGTCTGTTCATCTATCTGTTGGCATTGTTCTGAGAGTTGAATGTTGTCTTAGTTATTGTATACTTTTGGGAAAGTGATCATATACAGTATATGAGTATGTATCTCTCTCTCTCTCTCTCTGTTTCCTCTATCACTTGTTTCACGTGTGAGAGTTGGTTCCCAAACTGGGATGCCTTCCTGCCACAGTGGAGACTGTTGTTTATTCAGCCATCCCCCACCCCCTTTTAGTGCTAAACACACACACACACACACACACACACACACACACACACACACACACACCACTTTCCTTCCAAAGACTCTGCTCACACACACACACACACACACACACACCACTTTCCTTCCAAAGACTCTGCTCTCACACACACAATCACCCCTTTTCTACACACACATAGTACGCGCACACACACACACACACACACATACACACTCGCCCTTTGCCCTCACAGACTAGCACAGACTGCTGTCTTCTCTCACACACAAACGCCCCTTTACTCCACACACACACACACCCACGCACACACACACCCTGTCTCCCCATTGTGTGAGAAACAGGGGTGGTTCCTCTGCTTCCTCTCTCTGTGCTGTGGTGGCTGTAGAGAGAGAAAGAGAGAGAGAGAGATGTGCGAGAGATCAGGATGTTCTTAGCTCTCACATTAGCTTCCAAT
>NC_045169.1:18446131-18473631 GCF_900700415.2 Clupea harengus
AAGTCAGGCCTGGGAGGCTTCAGCTACAAACCCACTCCGCCCGCTCCCTCGCTCCTCCCGTCCCCTGGGGGCTACAGCCAGGACCGTGCCCCCCCTCAACACCCCCAGATTACCCACAAGCCCCTGCAGCCTCCCGCCCCTCAGGTCCACGTGCCCCCCCATCACCACCACCAACAACACCACCAACAACACCACCCTCGCCTCCATCCCCAACACAACAAGCCCTCCTCCAACTCCACCTCTGCCCCTACCTCCAACCAGGGTCCCCTGAGGTACCAGGAGTCCAGGAGCGGCCTGCCCCAGCTACGAGGCCCCGAGCTGGGCTTGAACTCCGCAGTGGGCCACCCTCACTCTGGAGGTCCAGTCTCGGCTCCTCTACAGCATCAGCAGCAGCAGCCGTCGTTACGCGGGGACGCCAGCAGGGAGCGCCAGAGCGCACCCACACCAGCAGCAAACCTCACCGCCGTGCCTTACAGCCTCCCCCGCTTCCTCACACACCACGGGATCCCCACCACCGGCACATCCCACACTCTGCCCCCCCAGGCCCCTGCTGGCAGACATCAGCACACACCCACCCCCGTCAACACCACCCCCCACGGCTGGAGGCCCCACATGGGCCACGGACAACACACCATGGTAAGTGCCAATCCTAGCACAGTGGGTGGTAGTGTTAGGACAGACATCAGATGCAGGTTAATTAATAATACTTATTTAAAATAAGAAGTACATTTTCTGGCTGCTTAGATGGCCGAATTTCCCGCCGTTCCGGAAATCTACACCGACAAAACATATTTATTTATGTAGATCACTTACATGGTGGTAATGGAAAGCATCAATTGTGAGGATTTGAAGGTAAATCTAAATTCCAGAACGAGGTCTATTTGCCATTGCACACAAACAGGAGTGATCTTCATGTAGCCCAACAGTCCTCCTGAAGTCTAAAAGGAAAGGGTTCAACTAAAGTTAAAGGGGAAAATGTAACCTGCAGCCATGCCGGCTCTTGTGATGCACTTACCTGCTCTGCCATAGCATGTGGTTCAGTGCAACTGCGGTGCTAATCAGAGCGACCTTGTAACTTGTCCTGAGATTTAGTTCTGGCTGGTGACGCAAAGTGTGTTAATGTGTAATTTAAGCTAGGCAACAGCGGTCGCTTTGTGCAACAGTAATTAGGTCATCGGACAGCTGACAGGTTTTTCCACACGAATCTATGACCTGCGAACGCTACTCTCTTATCAGCAAAGGTTGTATAAGGCATGGTGTGGGTCAGTTATGTAACCCTATCTCTGTGTGTGTGTGTGTGTGTGTGTGTGTGTGTGTGTGTGTGTGTGTGTGTTCTCTTAGGAGTCGGGCCATTTCATGCCATCGCTGGATCCTCAGGGTTTGTCTGGCCACCGCAGCGGAGACGGCAACTGTGGCACCCAGGACCACCGCGGCACCCAGGACCACCGCACCCCTGGGACCCCCCAGCGCGTGACCCTCCCTCACACCCAGGGACTCCCCAGAGCCCCCGTGATCACCCCCAACCCTCCGCGCTCCGAGGCCCCTCACACACCCCTCTACAGCAGCAGTATTGGTGGAGCACGCACTGTCAGCACAGCGCCCCCTACTGTTAGCTCTGCTCCCAGCATGCCCTCACACATTGGCTGGAAAGCACTAACAGACACACTCCAGCATCACGGCCCTGGCGGCAGCAGTGGCAGTGGCAACCTGCCCCACCAGGGGGGATATCAGGGACCCAAGGCAGGCACTGCCAGTCAACATTCCCACCCAGAGATGGGCAAGCCTCAGCCGAGCCGCCTGCCGGCACATGGCATGGGGCTCCCATACTACTCACGCCCGAGCTCGATGCCGCCGACGCCGCCAGTGCCGACGCCCATTCCCGTGGCGAGCTCCGCCCCCTCAGGCCTGTCGCGGACCGGTGAGGGCATCTTCACCAGCAGAGGGGTCGGTCGCCCCCACACCATCTCCCCACCCACGTCCGCCCCGAACGCCAGCAACTCCTCCAAGCCCCTGCACCACCTGCCCCAGACTGTCCCCGTGCCCCTCTCGACGACCAGCATCGCCGACATCACCACCTCAGTCCCATCATACGCCAGGGCGGACTGCTCCCAGAAGGCCGAGCGGTACCCGAAAGCAGCGGTGGTGACGCCGGAGCCCCAGTCCATGGCGGACGTGCTGAAGAAGCTGGACGCCGCGCTGCAGGGAGACATGCGCAGACGAGAGAGGGAAGACCGGCAGGAGAAGGAGAGAAGAAGAAAAAGGAGGAGGAGGAGGAGGAAGCGAAGATGGAGAGGAAGAGGAGCGCAGAGAGGAGGCGCATGGCTGAGCAGAAGGAAGCCGCCCGTTGTCAGGTCATAACGACGATGATGACGACGAAAACAACCACGACGTTGGAGTCGGCGGCCATCGAGAGCCTGGAGCAGCTGCTGGGGGAGGCCGCCGCCGCCTCTGACCCGTCCCCTCCCCGCCTCTCCCCGGCAACGGCGCCCGTTGCCCAGCAACCGTCTCCGCCATACCCTTGGCTGAGTCGTGGCGGGGTGCCCTCAGGATGCCCACCGGCGCAGGTGGGCAAAAGCCGACCGCCCCCCCTCACCCCCCAGACGGACTTCGCCCGCGAGAAGCAGCGCCAGCGCGAGCGGTGGGCCGGCGGTGGGATGGCACCCTCTGGGCGCAGCCCTCCCTCTCGGCACCCCTCAGGGACCCCTGCACCTCCTCCTCCTCCTCCCCCCAAAACCAGCCCCTCACCCCCCTACTCCTCCACGCCCATGCCAGGCCCAACCAGCTCATCCAAAGACCCCTGTGCATCACTCCCCCTCCCGCCCCCGCTCCGAGAAGCACCCCTGCTCTACCAGGCGTTCTCCAGGGACCCCGCGGTCACCTCCGCCAACCCTGCCCTGGGTAAACGCGTGCCCAGCTGTGGTGTCGGTGGGCTGGGGAGCATGGGCAGCAGCGCCTGCAGCAGCAGCAACAGCAGCATGGACTCGGACGGCGCCCAATTTGAGGAGGAGCCCTCGGAGCTTCTGCCCGACGGCCTGGCCAACATCATGAAGATGCTGGACGAGTCCATCAAGAAGGAGGAGGAGCTCGGCCAGACGTGCCCGAGTGGCAGCGCCAGCGCCAGCAACGACCACGGTGCCAGGGGAGCCATGCCAGCTTTCAACCCCGTGCCGTCCTCCTCTGCCCCTCCTCCTCCTCCTCCGCTGCCGCCTCTGAAGAGCTACCTGTGTGCGCCCGACCTGGTTCCCGCTGCCAAGCAGTCGCCGGCGGAGGATTACAGGGCAGAGGGCCACAGCAGCCCGCCGGTTCTGAGCCGCCAGGGATCGCTGGCGTCGCCCTGCAGCCGGACGTCCTCTCTGGAAGAGGAAGACGATGCCACCAGCCTCAAGAGCCTCTTGCCCAGCAAGTCGTCGATTGGCAATGGCCTCCAGTTGCTCAGTAACGTCAGTGCCAATGTCAACAGGCATGCCATCGCTGCTCCTGCAACTAACTATCGCCACAACGACCTGGCCAAGCTGTACGGGCTGCCCGAGCTCCCGGCGAAGGTGGTGGAGGAGGAAGAGGAGGAGGAGGAGGAAGACGAGACGCCCTCCAGCTCGCCACCGCACCCCCAGCGCCCCCACCTGCACCAGACAGGAGTGGGCAGAATGTTCCAGTCCCTGGCCACCGTGCTGGAGAGCCAGAAGTACGCGTACCGTGGCGGGCCCTTCGGGCGACCCCCGCCCTCCGCCCTCACGGGGCTCAAGTACTCCTCGTCGCTGTCGCTCGGGCCTGACATCACCAATGCCCAGCAACCGTCCAGCACCGGCTCCTCCCCCACCTCAGGATCAGCCAATCACCCCGGCTTCAGGGGATCGGAGTCCAGCAGCCCCTCGCAGGCCCCGCCCTCAAAGACCCAGGTCACCACTGATTGGTCGGCGGACAGGAGGCGGGAGGACATGGAGGAAGTGAAGAGGAGGATCGCCGCGGAGCTGTGGGGAGACGAGCCCGTCAAGGAGGAGAAGAAAGCGAAGGATAAGGAGCGAGAGAGAACGAAGGAGCGATCGGTGGAGGAGAGGAGTGAGGAGAAGAGGAAGGAGAGGAAGGACGACAGGCCCCGCCTCACTACCATCTCCGAGTCCTCATTGGCCGAGCTTGGACGCAGCTGTGAGGACCTGCTGCTGATGCACCACACCCACTCCACAGGCCCCGCCCAGAGTGCCGCCCCTCACCACGACCTGCCCGAGGAGGTGAGGCGAGCGGAGAAAGAGAGGGAACGCGAGAAGGAGGAAGAGCGAAGGGAGAGGCACCGCGAACACGACCGAGGCAAGAAGCACCGCGACAAGCACCGGCACGAGAGCCGGAAGCACCAAGAGAGGAAAGAGAAGAAGAAGAAGCATCGGGAAAAACGAGAGGAAGAGCCGATGTCCCTCTTCTCCTCATCATCCTCTCCTTCATCCAGCTCAAACTCCAGCAGCGGCAGCAATCGGAGACACAGGGACGGCAAGCCGCACAAGGACAAAAAGCACCGGCAGGTGCTGGCCAACCTGGACCTGCAGGGCAAGGAGGTGCGTGACAAAGAACACAGAACTCTTGACGGAGGAGAGAAGAGGAGGCGCAAGGAGGAGGGTGGGGAGAGGGAGACATTGAGGGACGGCATGCAAACTCCGCCTGGGTCATCTTCCTCTTCATCCTCTTCGTCGTCGGACTTCCTGCGGCTGAAGGCACTGTCGGACGGCCCGCCCAAGGAGCTGAAGATCCGTCTGATCAAGGTGGAGAGTGGCGAGAGGGAGACCTTCATCGCCTCCGAGGTGGAGGAGAAGAGGGTCCCGCTGGCCGAGATCTGCATCAAGAACACGGCCAGCGACATCATCAGGGCGTGCAAGTGAGTGTTTATGCACACACACACACATACATAGACATACAGACATAAAAAAGATATTGTCAACCAACATCTACCTCACAGCCTTACCCACTATTAAGTTAAAGAGACACAACATGCTTTAAGGGGATGAGGGTACTGGGGTAACACATAACACTGCCTTGCTCTGGAGGGTAGCTGGTGTGTGTGTGTGTGTGTGTGTGTGTGTGTGTGTGTGTGTGTGTGTGTGTGTGTGTGTGTGTGTGTGTGTGTGTGTGTGTGTGTGTGTGTGTGTGTGTGTGTGTGTGTGTGTGTGTGTGTGTGTGTGTTGCTGGGTTCTGACCGGAGGTGTTCTCTCTCTGCAGGTTCGCCAGAGTAAAGGGCAAGTTTAAGGAGTCCTTCCTCCTGCCTGCCTTCTCCGTCAAGCCCAACATGTCTGCAGAGCTGCCTCTTCCCAGAGAGAAACTCAACCCCCCTACGCCCAGCATCTATGTGAGTGTATATATACACAAACACACTCACACACTCTCTCTCTCTCTCTCTCTCTCTCTCTCTCTCTCTCTCTCTCTCTCTCTCACGCACGCACACACTCGCCTACAAGGATACACACACCAAGATGTGGTTTTCTGATTGTGTGACATCACCGTCCAATGGCTATCAAGGGATATGCTGCCCCCAAGAGGAAATGTTGTGCCTTTGCAACTCCTTGGCTTGTTTCAGCTGATTAGAAAATGTGGTCTTAAAAAACGAATGTTTCAAAGCACATTTTGAAATCTGTTACATTGTTCATGTGTTTGTGTCTTGTTTTCTCATTCTTGTATTTTTCCGTGTGTGTGTGTTGGTTTGTTCCTCTGCAGTTGGAGAGCAAAAGAGATGCCTTCTCCCCTGTGCTTCTACAGTTCTGTACCGACCCCAAGAACCCAGTCACTGTCATCAGAGGCTTGGCAGGATCACTCAGACTCAGTGAGTTAAACTACATTTCCCATGATACACCTGCACAACACCAGGTCACCAGTTGAGGCTAGGGTGTAGGATGTAAAGCCATCACTTGTATAGATGACTGAAACATTTTGCAAATCTAAAGCCATCACTAGAAGTTACAGCATACTTGTTTGCTGCTATGACAGTATCATACTGCCTAACAAATATGCTGTTGTATCATCTTAGATGAATAAGGTGTGTACATTACCCATAATGCACCCCACTGGCCTGGCCTGTTCTGATTGGTCACGTCTCACCTGTCTCCTCTCTCTCCCCCTTCAGATCTGGGCCTGTTCTCCACCAAGTCTCTGGTGGACGCCAACTCGGACCAGCCGGTGGAGGTGCGGACGCAGGTGCAGCAGCCGGCCGACGAGAACTGGGACGCGACTGGCACGGGCCAGGCCTGGCCCTGCGAGAGCAGCCGCTCACACACCACCATCGCCAAGTACGCCCAGTACCAGGCCTCCAGCTTCCAGGAGAGCCTACAGGTGAGAACGAACAAACACACACACCCACACCCACACCCACACCCACACCCACACACACACACCAAACACACACACACACACACACACACACACACACACACACACACACCCACACATGCACCCCAAATGCACCCAGTACCTAGCTTACACCCACAAACACACTATAAATGCCAGCGCTGCAGTCTCCCTCACCCACACACACACACACACACACACACACACACACACACACACACACACACACACACACACACACACACACACACACACACACACACACACACACACACACACACACACACACACACACACACACACACACACAGAGTGTTTACCCTGTCATTTCTTACAATTCTGCAGGAGGAGAAAGGGAGTGAGGAGGAGGAGGAGGAGGATGAAGAAGAGAAGAAGCCCCCCATCACCTTGGAGATGCCGGCTATCAACCCTTCTGCCACAGGGTAAGTCCCTCTAAACCGCAGACAGACCAGCAGGGCCTGTTTGGCCAAATAGGGTGCTGGAGGTACGAGTCTGTTCACAGCATCTTTGATGAGAGGACAACAGGCATAGCTTCTGTCTATATCCTATTGTTTACACATTTACTCATGTCAACAATGACAAAGTCAGAAGGACTACTGCAACACTGCTGTGGGAGCTGCTCTTTCTTGCATAATAGACTACAAGAGGGCAAAACTAGCTTCAGACTGGGTTTTACATTTTGTAGTATGACACTTTGCCTATTTGTAATATTGCACTCGTAATAAAAAAAAAACTCATTCCTGGTGTCAGGCTCTGATCTGTGTTTTTTCTGTGTGGTTATTTGCAATGTGTTATCTGTCCTCTAGCTAATAAGTAGTCGTTATGTGTGTGTGTGTGTGTGTCTGTGTGGTTGTTGTTTTTAACGGTGTTCATTCCTCTCCCTGTTATTAGAACGGAGCAAAAGGCTGTAGGCAAGATCATCAAGTTCGGCACGAACATCGACCTCTCCGACCCCAAGCGGTGGAAGCCCCAGCTGCAGGAGCTGCAGAAGCTGCCGGCCTTCATGCGCGTGGCGTCCAGCGGCAACATGCTCAGCCACGTGGGCCACACCATCCTGGGCATGAACACCGTGCAGCTCTACATGAAGGTCCCCGGCAGCCGCACGCCAGGTGTGTGTGTGTGTGTGTGTGTGTGTGTGTGTGTGTGTGTGTGTGTGTGTGTGTGTGTTTTGTAAAATGTTCATAGAACTACAGTAGAATTTTGAAAATAATTCAAATTAACTTTTGGATGAAGAAAACTGGAGGCTCAGAAAAAGTCACTGGTCTTTGAAACACATTTATGAGAAACACATTTATGAGAAACACAGCTATGAGAAACACAGCTATGAGAAACACAGCTATGAGAAACAGGGCTATGAGAAACACATTTATGAGAAACACAGCTATGAGAAACACATTTATGAGAAACACAGCTATGAGAAACACAGCTATGAGAAACACAGCTATGAGAAACAGGGCTATGAGAAACACAGCTATGAGTTGTGTAGGTGGATGAAGTCCTAGTATCCGTGAAATACCGCAGTCAGAACCTGACTAATACTGACACGCGGTCGGAACCTGACTGATACTGATACTGACACACGGTCCTCCTCTGTCTCCTCCAGGCCACCAGGAGAACAACAACTTCTGCTCGGTGAACATCAACATCGGGCCTGGGGACTGCGAGTGGTTCGCTGTCCATGAACACTACTGGCCGGCCATCAACGACTTCTGTGAGAAGTAAGTCAGAAACCTGCCTACATCAAACGGCACGGGAGGTGAACGCAGGGTTGCCTAGTGAGGAGTTAGTGGTTTTCACTGGACCCTGTCTCTTAGTGCAGAGACGTGATTCTAGAGACAGATGTTAAGAGGTTATTCATAGGTTATTAATGTCTCCTCCTCCATCTCTCTCTCTCTTCTCTGTCATCCCTCTCTTTCTCCTCAGGCATGGCGTGGACTACCTGACGGGGTCCTGGTGGCCAGTGCTGGACGACCTTTACAAGGCCAACATCCCTGTGTACCGCTTTGTGCAGCGGCCCGGCGACCTAGTCTGGATCAACGCCGGAACAGTGCACTGGGTCCAGGCCGTGGGCTGGTGCAACAACATCGCCTGGAATGTGGGCCCACTCAACTGTGAGTGTTCCACCGGCACAGACGGGCTTAACACGCACCTCTAATGTCCCTTAACACGCACCTCTAATGTCCCTTAACACGCACATCTAATGTCCCTTAACACGCACCTCTAATGCCCCTTAACACGCACATCTAATGTCCCTTAACACGCACCACCTATTGCCCCTTAACACGCACCTCTAATGCCCCTTAACACGCACCTCTAATGCCCCTTAACACGCACATCTAATGCCCCTTAAATCTAATTCCCTAACGCCACCTCTAATGCCCCTTAATGCCATCAATCCCTTAACACGCACCTCTAATGCCCCTTAACACGCACCTCTAATGCCCCTTAACACGCACCTCTAATGCCCCTTAACCCAGATCTCT
The DNA here is from genome assembly GCF_900700415.2 of Clupea harengus. Taxonomy (NCBI): domain Eukaryota; kingdom Metazoa; phylum Chordata; class Actinopteri; order Clupeiformes; family Clupeidae; genus Clupea; species Clupea harengus. Next base: position 18,454,957 of record NC_045169.1, read on the forward strand.
CACGTCCCTTGCTTTATGAGCAGACTCCTTTAGAAACATCCCTACCCTATTCCTGATATCATTGGGGAGGTTACATGAGTAATGTAACATTAAAGCAGCAATGATTACAAATGACCTGTTACATTAAAGGTGACATTTATAAATGATAAATCGGTACGGAGATGATGTTGTGCATGTCTAGTAAAATGAGTCATTGTCTCCCCCTAGTGGTCATTATATTCAGATTCATTCATATATCAATAGCTACAAGTTTGTGAGTTTACCATTCTAACATACCCTTACAACAGCGTACAAATGGGCTTATGTATAAATCTAGCAGAAATATCTGCTCTCTGAAATATCATATTTGAGTTTGACTAACCTTAGGTCCTACAAACTATTTCAAAACAAGATACCTGAAAGATGTGTGTTCATCGGTGTTAACTGCGTGTGTCTTTTCTGCGGTGTTCTCAGCCTACCAGTACCAGCTGGCCTTGGAGCGCTTTGAGTGGAATGACGTCAAGAAGGTCAAGTCCATCGTTCCCATGATCCACGTCTCCTGGAACGTGGCTCGCACGGTCAAGGTCTCCGACTCGGACACCTTCAAGATGATCAAGTGAGTATTGGCCGAGTAAGGGAGGAGTACCTCACCGAGATGAAAATTCAATTCAGTTTTATTTATATAGCCCCAAAACAATAGATTTGTCTCAAGGCGCTTTAAAATGGCATCATCACCACAAGATATCTTACTATGTACAGCAAACTATGCATTACTGTTTATAGTGATCCATAGTGATACACAAAAGTAGCATAAAACATACTGTGATGTTTAAAATACGAGTATGAATCTGCCAGTTGTGAACCAGCCAGTTATGTTCTCTCCTCCTCTCACCCTCCAATTCACAACACAATAGTGTCAGCCATGTACACCTAGCACACACTGAAAATATGGAGAAACGAAAAATATAATAATGTGTGTGTGTGTCTCTCTCTCTCCATCAGACACTGTCTTCTGCAGTCCATGAAGCACATTCAGATTCTGAGGGACCAGCTGATAGCGGATGGGAAGAAGATTTCCTACCAGAGCCGAGTGAAGGACGAGCCGGCCTACTACTGCAACGAGTGCGATGTAAGTCCTATAACGCACGCCTCGCGGTTCAGTTACAACACACAACTGGGCCGAGGACAGCCCATTGTTCTCATATCAGTTACATTACATAACAGGTCATAAGAGGGACAGTTACAGATAAGAACATATATAATACATATATTACATATTACAGTTAAAATAGAACTGAGACTGGAGTCCCATAGGCCACTGGATTTTATATATATATATATATATATATATATATATATTTCCCTATTTTATTGCTATGGTTTCACAGCACTTTGAACTCCTGTACGAAATGTGCTATATAAATAAAGTCTTACTTACTTACTATTTTCCTGTCCTTGTTCAAATAGTTCACTAGTTTTGCTAGCACTTTGGTCATCTGCTGTTTTTAGAATAAATATTGAATTTAATAAAATATTCATACATTTAGTTTTTATTCACAAGTGTCGCTGGATGTACTACACCTTTCTATCAACTTTACCCAAGCACCCTGTGAGGGAAGCGCTCTTAAACACTGTGGGGTGAGAAGGGGATTGTCTGCATTGTGTGACCGTGTTGTTGACGTACGTGTGTGTGTGTGTGTGTGTGTGTGTGTGTGTGTGTGTGTGTGTGTGTGTAGGTGGAGGTGTTTAACCTGCTGTTTGTGACGAGCGAGAGCAGCAACAGGAAGACGTATGTGGTGCATTGTGAGGACTGTGCGCGGCGGCTAAGCCCCGCCTTGGCCAACGTGGTGGTGCTGGAGCAGTACAGCATCGAGGAGCTCATGACCACTTACGACAGCTTCAACCTGGTGAGGACACACACACGCTCACACATGCACACGCTCACACGCTCACACGCACACGCTCACACACATATATATATATATATGCACAAGAACAGTAATACACATATAGACACATGCTGCAAATAGCCTACCATTTATATACCATAATGCTTCCTTCAGACAAACCTACTGCTGGATCGGTGAAGAATGACACCCCTTCTCTCTCTCTCTCTCTCTCTCTCTCTCTCTCTCTCTCTCTCTCTCTGTGTGTGTAGGCGTCGGCGTCGAGCTCTCGATGAGTCATCTGCTTATCTACCCTCCTGTTCTCTTGTCCCACAGCCATAACCAAAACTCCTGTCTGCCAGGAAAACAGACTTTTTTAGTTCATTTACCACAAAAGATTTCTTTTTAAGTTTCTTTCTTCTGTACGTTCATTTGTTTGTTTGTTTGTTTTTTTTGTTTGTAAGTACTACTACTACTGTTAATACTTGTTGAACAAGCCAATCGAAAACCAGTTTACTCAGTGTTGTTTACAATACCAATCAGCCAATAAAACTCCAGCTTAGTCGGCAGTCCAGCGTGCCAGTCTTTGGTCGTATGTGGGGGGGACAGTGGAGTGTCGGTGTTGTCATAGCAACAACAGTGGAGTTGACGATCTCAATGGCATGTCTGTTATGTTTTCAGGTTTCTTTGTTTTGTTTTTGTTTTCTATGAATACTGAAAGTTGTAAATGCTGTTTGTATTTTCCGCGTGGTGCTGTTTTCTTTTTTTGAAATGTAATTTATTCTTTTTTTTTTTAAATAAAAGACTAGAGCAGCCTAGATATATACCACATTGGCCTTGTGACTTGTATTTAGTGAAGAGATCAAATGACAAATACTAATGATAGAGATATGAATCCTTTTAAAAAGCATTAAGAATTTTAAAATACAGTTGTTTGGAATGCTACAAAACATACGGGTTTGACAGACTGTTTTTTTGTCGGTTTTGTTTTCCATGGAGAGAAAGAAAAAAAGTCATGACAGCATTTTAGAATATTTTTGAGGGGTCGGTTCATATTTCTGTTTCCTTTCTGAGAGATAATATTGTTATTAATGATATTTTGTCCTTTTGTTTTTGCTTCAGTTGAATTGTACCTCTTATTTTGCCATGGTGATACAGATTCTTCCTGGATTTAAAAGACTTTAATTGTACATTACTTTTCTAATTTAAATGTTTGTTTTTCTCTATTTATTGGATATAAATGTTCTCCCTCTGTCCGTAGGGTTGTCAGAATTGTTCAAAGCTTTTTATTATAATGAATTCCTGTAATGTTTAGGGGTTTTACTTGAGGGGGGGTGTCTTTCGAATGGTGCTTACCCTTTCTCTTGGGCCTCCTCCGGTCTAGACAAATGATCTTTTCAGAGGCATCTCATGCCACCTTTGTCTGTAGATAGAAGCCCACAGTGGACTCGGGGCTAAATCGACCACCATCTTTTCCTTGTACATGGTCGGGGACAGAAGAAAAACAACAACAACAACAACAGTTATCTCCCCACACAAACAAACAAACACAAACAAAAACAACAGAGAGGGGTGTTTTACTGTAAATGCATTATGACTTCTCACTGAGCGGAGACATTAACGAGGCCTTTCTGAGACCTCCGTGAGACCAACCTGGCAACCTGGCCCGAGAGCCAGCGTCTTTGTCTGGCGCTGCTTTGAGCCCAGGTGGCTGGGGGTGCTATTTCATGACCACAGGCTCAGAAAGAAATGACAGTTGTCTTGACTGAAAGGCGCGCACACACACAAAAGCGCTTTATCCCTACGCATCACAGTGTCATTTGTGTGTGCGTGTGTGTCTGTGTGTGTGTGTGTGTGTGTGTGTGTGGCCTTCAATGTGAAAGAGGTTAAGATGCTGTCTCCTCATTACTTTTTTTTTCTTTTAAGACTTAGCTAAAATGGACGATTTTAACAGGACAGTGCTATCGTGAGCTGTTGGTTACGATTATTTCAGAAGGTGCTGAGTTCTCTTTTGAACTCTTCTCTCTTTTTTATGTTTTTAAAAAGAAAAGAAATCTATTTTTCCTGTTGCAATATATCCTCCCCTTTTTTTCCTTATTTGTGGTCATTTATTTAAAACTGCACTGTTTAAAAAAATTCAAACAGGAAAACAAACTGAGCCACACTTGTCTTAAACACTTTGTGAATTTGTGTGATATTGCTATGATTGACTATTATTATTATTAATTATTATTAAATGCTTTTGATAAACTTGGAGCTGTTCTGGGTCTCTTTTTGTGAATGACTAAACGCAAATAGGTTATTTTTGTGGTTACAGCGCTGAAGCCTGTAGAAAGACAGGTGCTGTACCATGTACGGACATATTTATAAATAATCTACTTGGTTTCCAAACTAGAAACTTTAAAACGTTATCATGGAGCCCTTTTCATTAAAAACCCATGGAAGGTTCTTTTGAAAGGCTGTTTTGGAACAATTTGGCCAAAGGCTGACTGGAAACTAAACTACGAAGAACGCATCTGTGGAATCAAATTACTGAAATTAATTTAATTAGAATGATTCATTATTTCTAATATTTTAGAAACGTACCATCGAGACCTCCCTTCATCAAGACTAATGAAAACATTGGCTGGGGACTTTGTTAATCGAGTGTCCTCTCCTTCATCTCTCTTCCTCCCCGACACTGACCACTTGGGTGGACGTGAATTAGAATTATGAATTATTTAAAATGTTTTTCATGTGTTCGAAGAGTTTCTAAAACTCAACTCGCAAAGCATTACGCTTTAACGTCCGTTCCGGTATTAATATGTAAACGAATCATTCACCATGTTTCAGCAGTATTCTCATCTTTTGACGAGTGAACTGGTAATACTCACATTCATGTTGTGGCCGACGTGCCAATCGAGACCACCGTTCATCAAGACCAATAAAAACATTGGCCGGGGACGTTGTTAATCGAGTATCCTCTATCCTTTATCGCTCTTCCTTCCCGACACTGACCACTTGGGTGGACGTGAAGGGCGATAGGAAGTGTGTTGTGCGTGGAATCATCTGTTTTTCCTCTCGCTCTTTTTTCACCCTCGGGAGTGTTGTTTACGTTTTGGCTCGATTTACAATAACAGACGGTATCGTATCAACCTCGACACATGTTCGGCCCTAGATCGGCCTCGTTGTTGTTGACTGAGGACCACGTTTACTCCGCTGGAAAACTTTCCAATCTCACAGGATCCTGGAGATTTCAGATCCAATGTAAACTTGGAACGCGTGTTCATGAAATTAGAACAAGACATGGAACGAAAGCTACCCTTAAATGTCCTAGGCCACTAACAATGCAGTCATTCATTAATTTATTAGACAATAAAAGGAGTTAACTGTGATTACTGATGAGTACCGCTAGTGTTTTTGTAACTCCAGTTTTAGGTACAACTATTTTGGACGAAATTAAACCCCCTTTGTCTACGAGCAAAGGGCAAGTCAATGTTAGGTGTGCGGCTGGCCTGCTACCTACTTACACACGTTTCTTTGATATCCTAAAGATGGAAAAACCCACATTTTCATTTGACGACTAGGCCTAGTTATGGATGAAACATGTTATACATTTCCAGCACGTCCATGTATTGTCTTCCAAAGTAGTTTAAAACGAAGTGATGTGGTTAGAAGTCTGTCGACATGCTCTGGGCATTGGCTTTCATGTTCACTGTGTGTATAGTATTGTGAGATGCATCTACGATCAAAGTAGGTCATAGGTGACAAAAATAATGCTTTAAGATCACTAATGTTTCTCATGGTGGAGGCAGGGTTGCTTCACAAGGTTGATTGACAACCTGTCAGTAGAACCGGGAGAGGTTAGGAAGGGGAGAGATCTGGACGGGCTTGCGGATATCCTGCCTCCTGCAGTCACAGGAAGTTCACCCCACCCCTATTATCAATCTGTTCCCTGGATGGTGTGTGTGTGTGTGTGTGTGTGTGTGTGTGTGTGTGTGTGTGTGGTTAAGGGTTGTCAGGAGGAGGTATAGAAAAGCTTGGAAAGAAAAACCTCCATTCACAAATACAAGTCCAGGCTGTAAAGTGCGTCCGTCTCCCTCTCTCTCTCTCTCAACACTGACCAAAATAGACTGTGCTCATAGGAAATGTTATGAAACTAGCATCCGCCTGTAAATGTATAGTTCAACCTGTGTGATTGTTTTCGTTCTCCGGTCCAGAGGGAGAAATAACTCAGCCCTTGGCTTCGAACCGAGATGGTTATGACCATTTCAGTCAAAGACAAACTCATTAGAAACTAGAATCAGGGTAGAATCTAGAATCAGGTTTTCATTAAGAGTTTTGCCATAACTTCTTTTAGATTCTTGTAATTAAAAGTAGAATAGAGTTTGCGATTCTGGCCAATCAAAATGACACCCCTCACCTTTGACGGAGATGCTTAGGCCGACACTCTTCTAGACAAAGGACCACGAGGCGAATCAAAGGTTTCTGGAGGTGTATTTCAAAGTGCTCCTGCAGGGAGTCAATTCCAACATCAAGTAGAGGCAGGCAAAGACTAAAGATGCACCACAGTGTTACAGGTTAAATACCAGTCAATCATGGGAGGATACCTTGGGGGTGATAGGTCAACATTGGGGAAGGTTCTACAGGTCAAGGTTGGGAAGGGGGAGGTGAGTGGGAGGGGATTTTCTTATGGAGGAACACACACAGGCCCAAAATGGTGGACAATGTGTATTCCTCCACCTGGGGCAGGGGGATGTCTGCTGGGGCCTTTAAACAAAGGTGTACTAAGACTATCAATAGACATGGCACACACACACACAAACACAGGAGAACATGCCTGCAATGCAATGTAAGTCTATAAATTAATGGCAATATCAATTTCCATCACCTTCTTGCCTCTGAAGCAACGTGTTGATGGGTTGGAATTGTTTATGGCTCGGTCCGAGCCACCATGTTTGTTTCCCATTTACAGAGGGTTTTTTTTAGCACACACTGAACAGAGCTAGTGGATTGGGTTAGAATTGTGGACTGCGCCTTTAAATGCAACTAGTGAATTGGGTTAGAATTGTGGACTGCACCTTTAAATGCAACTAGTGAATTGGGTTAGAATTGTGTATTGCACCTTTAAATGCAACTAGTGAAATGTTTTTACCCCCTCCGTCTAGGAACAGCCTGGCAAGACTTTGCCATTTTGGACCAGTTTTCTTTTTTCTATTTTGCCTTTCCTCTCGTAATCATGTGGCCTGACCATCATTTCATAATCCCTCTGTCCTGCCCACTCCACCTCCCTTTCTCAACACTAAACCCACAGTCCACCCGGAGCCTGCCAGCGCTCTCCTAAACACCCTTAAGCTTTTGAGGAATCCGAGGGCAGCTCCGGTGCCCGAGTGGTTATCTAACTGATCTCTTCTACTCGATTATCACTCCTTTCTTCCCCCTCTCTCTCTTTGTCTCGTCAGTCTCTCTGCTCGGCTCATCCCAGATAGAGCAGCATCTGAGGGGTGGCCCAAAGGGCAAGGCCCACTGGAAGTAGGGGGGAAATAAACAAACAGATCATACAACCAGAATTAAAATCAGACAAAGCTAATTGCTAGCCTGTGATCCAACCTTCACACGGAGCATCTTATCTCTCTTACCCACCCCCCTTCTCTCTCTCTCAATCTCTTTCTTGGTCTTCCTTCACGTCTCTCTGACGTAACCTTTTCATCGTAGAAATCTCTCTCCCTTTTACTCTTCATTAGTTAGATCTCTGCTGTTCCACCTCTTCCCCTGCACCCCCCGCCTTCTATCCCCCCCTCTCTCTCCCCTCTCCCTCTCTCTCTCTCCCTCTCTCCCTATCCCTCTCTCTCCCTCTCTCTCCCCCCTCTCTCTCCCCTCTCTCTCTCCCTCTCCCTCTCTCTCTCTCCCTCTCTCCCTATCCCTCTCTCCCCTCTCTCTCCCTCTCTCTCTATCCCTTTCTCCCTATCCCCCTCTCTCTCCCCCCTCTCTCTCTCCCCCTCTCTCTCTCTCTCTCCCTCTCTCTCTCTCTCTCTCTCTCTCCCTCTCTCCCTATCCCTCTCTCTTTTGAGATTATGCATGCCTGTCGTGCTCCTCACCCTTCAGTTCTAGGAGTTCTAGGAAAGCTTTGACCCTGCCCAGGACTAATAACAGGCCTTTGGTGAACAAAAGGGCTTGGCATCCTTCCCACCCTCTTAAATTTGGCTTTTACAGTCTCTTGTGTCCTGTTTTGGTGTGTGTGTGTGTGTGTCTGTGTGTGTGTGTGTGCACGCACACATATCCATTTGTGCAATATGTTTATGTGTACTACTAGGTGTGGGCATGGTTTGGTCTGAGTTGATCTGGATGAGTAGTGTGTGTGTGTGTGTGTGTTTGACTTACATGAAATGATGGGGGGTCAACACTCCATGGTGTATGATGAAAGAGACAGAAATGATGACAGCTGGGTCTAGTCTCAATGATGCAACAGTTTGTTGTGTAAAAATACACCTGGACCTAATGTGTCACAGTACACAGTCTATTGGACCTACTGTGTCACAGTACACAGTCTATTCGACCTAATGTGTCACAGTACACAGTCTATTGGACCTAATGTGTCACAGTACACAGTCTATTGGACCTACTGTGTCACAGTACACAGTCTATTGGACCTAATGTGTCACAGTACACAGTCTATTGGACCTACTGTGTCACAGTACACAGTCTATTGGACCTAATGTGTCACAGTACACAGTCTATTGGACCTACTGTGTCACAGTACACAGTCTATTGGACCTACTGTGTCACAGTACACAGTCTATTGGACCTAATGTGTCACAGTACACAGTCTATTCGACCTAATGTGTCACAGTACACAGTCTATTCGACCTAATGTGTCACAGTACAAAGTCTATTGGAGAAACTGTGAAATGCAAAAAAGGGCATCCTGTAGAATAGATAATGCTAAGAATCGACCCCGGCTCAACCGTTTACAAACCAGCGACCATCAACCGTTTACGAGCCACCGACGCCAGCCACTGTACCCAGAGTACTGATGGTGAACATGAGGAATGCTAGATAACTCTCATAGATTTAATTTATCCCGTTTAAAAAAAAAAAAAATTATCTTCATTGTTTTTACTTTACTTTTCCAACTGATTCAGGTTCATTCTTCCTATATCCACACAGAGTGCTAGAATACTGTGCACAGCATCACGTGGTACATTCATAGATTTTATACATTTTAATACTGGCCTGAGACAAAGGACTAAAAGAGAGGCAGGTTAACTGATTCAGGCTCAGTCTTCCTACATTATAGTATTATAGTTATCAGCGTAAAGACTGGCCTGAGACAAAGACAGAGCACCACAAGAGAGGCAGGTTAACTGATTCAGCTTCAGTCTTCCTACATTATAGTGTTATAGTTAGGAGCGTAAAGACTGGCCTGAGACAAAGGACTGAAAGAGAGGCAGGCCAGTGTCGGAGCAGTAAGCAGTAAGCCCTCAAGCCCTTCACCTCCCCGTGGCCCACTGCTCTTTAAATAAACACACACACTCTCTACTCCGGACACCAAATACCCCACAGCACCCCAGGTTATCACAGGAGGGCACACGAGAGGGGGGGTTGAAGGGAGGTGAGGAGAAAGAGAGAGAGAGAAAAAGAGAGAGTGAAGGAGTGTGTGTGTGTGTGTGTGTGTGTGTGTTTGGTTTGCGTGTTTAAGTTGAATTAGGTTAAGTGAGTGAGTGAGTGAGTGAGTGCCTGTAAGGAAGAGAGAGTGTGTGTGTGTGTGTGTGCGTGTGTAAGTTAGAGAGAGTGTGTGTGTGTAAGTGAGAGTGTGTGTGTAAGTGAAAGAGAGTGTGTGTGTGTAAGTGAAAAAAAGTGTGTATGTGTGTATGTGTTAGAGAGAGAGTGTATGTGTGTGTGTGTTTAAGAGAGAGAGAGAGAGAGAGAGAGAGAGAGTGTGTGTGTGTGTGTGTGTGTCTGTGTTTAAGAGAGAGAGAGAGTGTGTGTGTGCGTGTGTAAGTGAGAGAGAGTGTGTGTAAGTGAGAGAGAGTGTGTAAGTGAGACAGAGTGTGTGTAAGTGAGAGAGAGAGAGAGTGTGTGTGTGTGTGTGTGTGTGTGTGTGTGTGTGTGTGTGAAAGTGAGAGAGTGTGTGTGTGTGTGTGTAAGTGAGAGAGTGTGTGTGTGTGTGTGTGTGTGTGTGTGTGTGTGTGTGAAAGTGAGAGAGTGTGTGTGTGTGTGTGTAAGTGAGAAAGTGTGTGTGTGTAAGTGAGAGAGTGTGTGTGTGTGTGTGTGAAAGTGAGCAACGAGAGGTTTGCTGAGCAAAAGGAAATGGTGGTGGGGGGGGTCAAGACAAAGCAAGAAGGAGAGAGAAGGAGAGAGAGGGAGAGAGGGAGAGAGAGAGAGAGAGAGAGAGAGAGAGAGAGAGGGAGAAGGGGAGAGGGGAGGAGACGAAGGGAGGGTGCATGTGGAGGGGCTGACATGCTTAAGATGCAGCGGATGAAGAAAGGAGAGACATTAAGAAAAAGGAGGAGGGAGAAACGAGGAGTCACGATTTAAACTTCTCAGACGCGACGCAACGCTGAGACAGAGAGAGAGAGAAAAAGAGAGAGAAAGGGAGGGAGAGAGAGAGACGAGCCACTGAGACAGGATATCGCGATCACTATTCTAGCGTGACTATGAGAAGACCAAAGATGCACTACCGTTTTGGTGATATTTAGTCTAAATCTACAAGTTACCAGTACAGATGGGTAATACCTACAACAATCTACACCTGTAAGAAAGACAAACTTGACCTTTAGAGAAAATCAGAGCATCAAAGATACTTTTGTCCCTCAGAAGAAGCTGGCAGGATTTCAACACAGTTGTTCACTTTCCGACTACTCTGTAAAAAACAAAAAACAAAAAACTACAAACAAACTCATTGCTTGCATTTGAATGCTCAACGGAACAACCAGGAACAAGGGAACAACATACGCAAGAACCCCACACTGGCAGCGGCTCTCCGACAGACGTAGGAATTTAAGAGGAGGACATCCAAGTAAGTGAGGAGCGCTGCTGCGTAGAGGAGAGGGAACCACCAGGCGCCGTGTCTATCGGTGAGTGAAAGCAGATGGACAAACAGCCACACACACCACTACAGACACGCGGTGACACAGCTACTCATGTCAGTGTTAGAGCCTACTTAAGTTTCTTTCCTGATTGTAAACGTAGACTTTAGTAGACAAAGTAGACAAAAAGTAGATTTTGTTTATAAAAAACAGTTTGTTTATTTATGCGTTTGTGATTTCATGTGTGTGTGTGTATGTGTGTGTGTGTGTGTGTGTGTGTGTGTATGTGTGTGTGTGTGTTTGTATGTGTGTCTCCTGGTTAGTCGAAGCAGATAGAGAGAAAGCTAGACTAATAGCTGACCTGGCTAAGGCCAAACTAGTACGTGCCTCAGATCCTCCATAAAAATAGCCTGCTTTATCAAGTATTATCTGGGAGTGCATGCACATGTGTTACAATATGTTCTATGAGTTACTTTGATTTTCTTATCATTACCTTGAATTCCATTTGAGAACATCTGGAAGCCACAGTGGAACAATATTCTAATCTATGCATCAATCAATGGACTAGTGGTCAGTGTTCCACTGTTAAATGTTCTAGAGTTCTACTCAGTGTTCTACTGTTAAATGTCCTAGAGTTCTACTCAGTGTTCTACTCGGTGTATTCTGAATAGCTTTCTCCCCCTGCACATCATTGCTTTTCTTCTGTGCCCTGGTCTTGACATGAGCACAATCATCATATTCGTCATATTCATTCAAATGGCACAAAGCTCCGGTACATGTGGGCACTGGTGTGTGTGGTTGTGTCTGTACCCTGTGCTCCAACTGGTAGTGGAGTGTGTGTGTGTGTGTGTGTGTGTGTGTGTGTGTGTGTGTGTGTAACAGAGACACAGGGAGAAAAGAATACTGTGAAAGAAAGAACCTAAGAAAGAAAGAGAGGTAAAACGAGTGTTGGTGTGAATGAGTGAGGGTTTGTGTTTGTGTGTGTGCGCACAAGTGTGCGAGTGGGTGTGTGTAGAAGAGTGAGAGTGTGTGAATTAGTGTGTGTGTTACTCTTGTCTTGTCCAGCTCAAGGTATTTCTGGCAGCTGCCCCTACTCAGCCATTGTTCCGAGGGACCCCAGTAAGGGTTAGGGCACCACTCAAAGGTCACGGGGTCAACACAGGGGGGAGAGGAGGAGGAGAGGGTGACTTTGACATCCGCCCTCCACATTTGGCCTGCAGTGTTTATCGCCACAGAGCCCTCGCAATCACGTTTATTTATTGTGACATACATGAGGGGACCCTGTCTCCATAGTGACCAACCTGAGTGGGTGTTTGTGGTCCTGGGGTTGGACGTGACATAATGCAAAGTGGGATTTGCGTGTGTGTTGCTCAATGTCTTCCTGGTTCTGTTTACAGCTTGGCAGAGCCCAAATCAATCACCATCAACAAGCTAATCAACATCAGACAGACGTCTCTAGGTCCTCATGCATGTGCGCGCAGTCTAAATGATTGCTGTGTATATCCTCCTCTCAGAGGAGCGCTTGCTCTGAATCATGCAACTGGCTCCTGACCAGCAGAGGGACTGTGGAGATTGAGTAACAGTAACCTTCCCCAGTCAGTGTGTCAGAGTCGACGGGAAGCCAGCGGTGATGCTAACCAGGGGAGAGAAATTAGTGAGAGTTGCAGGTCTGTCATGGATCTTGCACACATCGCCATAGTCAGCAGCTATCAGCCATGTATGACTAACTGCAATACAGGCTTAATCGTTATAACAACAGTAAAGAGTTTCTGTCTAAAACTAGCGAGCCAACAAGCAGGCCAAAACCCTTGTCAACACCAACAGCAGCACAGTTTGCACTGATAAAAGTTAGAACCCAGATCATAAACTACAGTCAAGGCTAGTGGCTCGTGGAAACTAATGGCGTATCTATGTCATTCACATGGTCTCATAAAACTACAAAAACATTTCTGAGGTCACTAGCACCCTCGGTTGTGTACATGCAGATATTGAGCTGACCCCAGTGCACCGCGGAGTTTGCATCAGGCAGATTCATGCTAGAAGGCAGGTTTGGAGTTATGTTCCTTCAGCTGGTTTAGAGTTATGTTCTAAGGTTAACTCTGGCTGTTCAGTTAGGAGTTCTGTTCTCTCTTGGTTAGCTACACATATCAGCTCTTGTGGGCCGTTCTGATCCAGATCCAGTTCACAAATACCAGCTGTATGTTCAACAGCCCCCAACTTCAATAAGCCAGGTCAGGGCTCAGCGTTAGAACAGCTACTGCTTCACTGAGCACAGGCTAATCGCAGCATTCATGGGGAAGTTTGGTCAGTTATGTTGCGGGAACCTCTAACAACTTTATCAATCAGGAACCTCTCACAACTTTATCAATCAGGAACCTCTCACAACTTTATCAATCAGGAACCTCTCACAACTTTATCAATCAGAAGTCAGAGACTCGGATGCGTTGATCTCACAGATTTTATTGACAAACTCTAAGTGTCAATAGGAGAAATAAACCAATTCATATCTCATGAGTTAATCCTTATCCATCACATACAAAAATATTCCTACATCAGTCATCCCAGTCTGGCTAATCCAAGACTTTCTATATCCTATGAAGTCTACCTAATCCCAGATATATTCTATATCCTATGAAGTCTACCTAATCCCAGATATATTCTTCTATATCCTATGAAGTCTACCTAATCCCAGATATATTCTTCTATATCCTATGAAGTCTACCTAATCCCAGATATATTCTTCTATATCCTATGAAGTCTACCTAATCCCAGATATATTCTATGCAGCTAGTTATGAACTCCTGCTTCTCTGGGGTGCGTTTCCTGAAAGCGCCACAGTGCAAAGACCACGGCACCCAAGAGAGAGTGTATTCTAAACGTCCTTCATCACTTAACAACGGTTGTCGGACAACACTTTTGGGAAATGCACTCTAGTAGTGAACCTGGTCCCGATCTTGCACCGGGTCTGGGCCGTGTCTGGGCCGGGTCAGCCCTAGAGTCCGTGGCTCTCGGGACGGCTTCCCTCCGACAAGCAAAGACGACGAGCAAACTGTCGGTTGGGTTCATGAACGGTTCACACCCAGTGGGACAGCCAGATACTGCTTATCTGGGCCAGATCAGGCCCAGGGTTGGCAGCCGAGTCAACTACAATCATGGACAACGACTTCCGGGACGTGTCTGGGGATCTGGGACCCGAGATCTTTAACGCTACTGTGAGACTGGGGTTAACCAATGATGCCGATGTTATGCAATAACATCAATAAAATCTAGAGGGAGTAGTTTGACGCCGCTGCAGTCCTCTCTTCTAACATGAGATGTATCAGTTGTGCGAGTACCATCCCTGACTCATGATTGGCTGTTAGAATATGCCATAAGAATGTTGGCAAACACACACACACACACACACACACACACACACACACACACACGTCATAAGTCATAAGTTCACTGCCCACTCCTGAGGGCATACGTGCTGATGAACCATACGCTTCCACCGAGATTTAGATCAGCATGGATGAAAGCATTGACGAGATGCCTCAGTCTTTCAAAGACCACACAACCACAGGCTTTGAGATTCCTCATCTCCTCTTCATCTCCTCTTCATCATTATCCTCATCTCTCCCGCTCAGCAGTCCCCACAGTGCACACTGTCATGGCGATGACATTCCCCGCGCCCAATCAGATTTCAGATAAATCTCACACGCACTGTTTTGTGATAGCCCGAGTAAGTGGTAAGGATGGCCTCCTGTTGATAAGAGCTCTCTCTGTGAACTCTGACCCTACATACCTTCTGGTTACAGAGGTCAGAGTTTCATCCGTGCCTACTGATAAAATGCACCCATGGCACAATGCATAGACTAGACTAACGGACCACTGCTCTCCTTCTCCCCCATCCCCTCTCTTCCCTTCTGCTCCCTCTCATTCCCCTCCTCTTCTCCTTCTCCTCCTCCCCTCCTCTTCTCCTCTCATTCCCCTCCTCTTCTCCTCCTCTCATTCCCCTCCTCTTCTCCTTCTCCTCCTCCCCGCCTCTTCCCCTCCTCTCCTCTCCTCCTCCTCCAGTCCTCTGCAGTGATGAGTATGATGGGCACGCTGGAGAAGGGGGCCCACCACCAGACGCTGGACCTGTCTGAGGAGCTGCCCCCGCATCATCCCCACAACAACAGCCACCATCAGCACCACCACCACCACCACCTCCAGCACCTCCAGCAGGCCAACTCCCTGGCCTCCACGGCCCACGCTGGGACCCCCGTGGGCGGGTCGGGCGTGGTGGTGGTGCCGCCCCCGTACTCCCTGGGCGAGGGCGGAGGTGGTGGTGGGGACGCCCCGCTGGAGCTGCGCGGGTCGCTGGACTGCTGGGCGTGCTCGGTGCTGGTGACGGCACAGAACCTGGTGATCGCCACCATCAACGCCTGCCTGGCCGGCGTGGTGTTCGGCATCATCCTCACACCGGCCATCGCCATGGTGGTGTTTGGGTTCCTCTGCCACTCCACGGTAAGGCAGACCTTTTCAGTAATACTGTTCCTGTGTAGCTAAACTAACAGGGGGTAACAACACCAAGGTCACAGGTCGTAGGTCACCTAAAGAGATCGCATGCAGATAAAACTGTATAGTTGTGCAATACTGTAAATTGCTTTGGATTCAAATAAATCTGCCAAATGGCAAGATAGACAACAATAGTGGAGGAGATAAGTAGATCATTTAACAATGATCATTACACAGTGATGCTTTTGGGAAATCAACCTTAGTTCTGATCCGACCCTGATACTTCATGAACTGAAACCAGACCAGATATATTACAGAAACACCTAGTCTACTGAGAAGGCTGGTTGTATCCATTAACCGCTGGCATGTACAATGCTTAGCAGAGCAACTTGGCGTAGAATGGGTTAGGCTGGCAATCAAAAGGTTACAAGTTTGAACTTGATGTCACTTGATTTTGCGCGTTACATTTTTGGACGAGGCGCTTTATCTGCATTCTCTCAGTCCACACAGCGGTAAATGGGTACCGGCCTCAGCTGGGGCTAACCTGCGATGGACCGGTGTCCCCTCTAGGGGGAGTCTACGACTCTCATCCGCTCGCACCGTGGAGACCAGGTATAAGCACCAGCCTTTTTAGCCTTCATGTCTTGAGGAAGGGAATGAACAGGATAGGATCTGAAGTCAGATATCGTACGTCATTATTGAACAGGATCTGAAGTCAGATATCCTACGTCATTATTGAACAGGATCTGAAGTCAGATATCCTACGTTATTATTGAACAGGATCTGAAGTCAGATATCGTACGTCATTACTGCAGTGGAGCTAAATGTTTTCTGTCTTGTCCAAACCCTTTAATATTTGCTGCAAAGGATCTGCCTGAGGCAGTAAACTCTGTGATTTGTGAGGGTCTCACTCTTAAGTCTTGATAATAATCTGGGCTCCATGACTTCCCTATGGAGCGGCGAGATCCAGGCAGGGACTAAAGGGGTTTTCCAGAGGGGAGATAGAACTGCTAGCCCAGCTGTTCTGGTAAATGGGGCGATGTGAGACATACTGGACAAGACACTGAAGTACTTCTTGCAGAGGAAGAGGGAGTTTTCCAGAGGGGAGTGTATTTAGCTGCAGCTAGCACAGCTAGTCCTGATGCTCTGGTAAACGGGTCGACCTGAGACATATTGGACAGAACGGGTCAATGTGAGACATATTGGACTGAATGGGTCGATGTGAGACATATTGGACTGAATGGGTCGATGTGAGACATATTGGAGTGAATGGGTCGATGTGAGACATATTGGACTGAATGGGTCGACGTGAGACATATTGGAGTGAATGGGTCGATGTGAGACATATTGGAGTGAATGAGTCGATGTGAGACATATTGGTCCAGACACCGGAACATTTCCTGCAGATGAAAAGGGAGTTTGCTCTCTCTCTCTCTCTGGGTGTCCGGTGACTGGAAGGTAAGCCAAGTGTGTCAGATGTTTGTTAAACACAGGGAAATTAGTATCCACAGGTCAAGACTATGTCTCTCAAGAACAACAAACACCAGCCTAGCATGCCTCCACACACACACAAAGATAAACAAACACACACACACGCAGGCGCACACAAACACTCAGGTTTAGTTGTGTTGTATTAACTCACTCATAATTGTATACATAAGTTTGTACTAGACTTGACGTGAATAATTTGAGCTATTTATTGATGCTAGTTATGATTATCTCGGGGGCTACTTTGATATGATCACTCACTCACACACACACACCACCTAATTGCTGGTCACTTCGTTCTGTTTTGTGGTCCCGACCTTTGACCCTTTCGAGGTCACAGGGGGTCAGGGAGCACGAACAGCAGTGCCCTTCCCTTCCCTACTCATTAAGAGCCACATTCTCCGTGGGATGCCACCCTGCTCGCCCCAATGTGTCGCCTTGTGACACCAGATTAGGGAGGATTAAGGAGAAAACAGGAGAGGGGGAGACAGAGAGAAAGAGAGAGAGAGAGAGAGAGAGAGAGAGAGAGAGAGAGAAGGAAATCTAGAGAGAGAAGACAGAAAGAGGAGTAGAGGAGAGTATGTACTGTCAAAGGCGTCATAACACACACACACACACACACACACACACACACACACACACACACACACACACACACAACCACCACACACACAGGGAATGAAGGAGGAGAAAAATGAAGGTGAACTAATAGGAAAGTGTCTGTGCATGTGTGCGCGCGTGTGTGTGTGTGTGTGTGTATGTGTGTGTGTGTGTGTGTTTGTGTGTGTGTGTGTGTGTGTGTGTGTGTGTGTGTCTGTGCATGTGTGCGCGTGTGTGTGTGTGTGTGTCTGTGACATGGCATGCAAGCAGTAACTCATCAGCACTTTGAGGAGGAGTACAAGAAGACAAGATAAAGGCCTAGAGAGGAGGGAGGGATGGACTGTGTGAGTGTGTGTGTGTGTGGCATGTGTGTGTGTGTGTGTGTGTGTGGCGTGTGTGTGTATTGGGGTGGGGAGAGAAAGCATAAAGGAGGGGAGACACAACATGGCACAAGAATGCCGATCAGCACCTTCATTCATTACACATGTTTACATGATCCAGAACCAGGGCCAGCTAATATAACTCAGATCAGGTGCATGAGCGAGCACACACACACACACACACACACACACACACACACACACACACACACACACACACACACACACACACACACACACACACACGACCTGTATGCGTTTAGTCATGTCTGCTGCTAGGCTGGGTCTGCTCAGTGTCTGTCCTCACCTCAGGACCACATTCCCCATATCTCTCCCTCTTCTGCTCCACCACACACACACACACACACACACACACACACACACACACACACACACACACTCCGCTCTCATCACACATTCCTGCTTCTCACACACGCGTGTGCATGCGTGCTTGTGTGTATATATATTGCGTGTATGTGTAAATAAATAAATAAATAAAATTGCTGTCAAGTGATACAAAATGTAATCTAAATCAATCGCACATATAAATTTGCCATTGACATTGACATTAACACTAAGTGACAAATCAAATTAAACAAGCCTTGGCAGTGTGATGTTAGCCACACATAAATGGCAGACAACTGATACATCAGTGAACTTTATTTAATTTAACACATTTTTTTGAATTCCTGATTAACCCATCTCATAGTTTGTCTAAAACTAGCAAGCTAACTAACTAAGGTAACGTCAGACGACACCAACAATTAAAACACTGATGACATCTTGATTGCTTGCAAAAGCATGTCACACGTCTTATAACTTTTCTTCACCTCTGCCAAATGCAGTGCTTGT